>NC_091286.1:343001179-343331457 GCF_032444005.1 Ranitomeya imitator | reverse complement strand
TAAACGCTGGCTCCTGTCAATAGGAGATTTGCTTGGCATAGTGGTCTTCATTCCCAAGCAAATATTCACTGTATAAAAAGGATATCTAGTGATATAATGTATAATGATGGTATCAATATAAAAGATGTAGATGTACAGTAAATAAGGTCAAGCAGACCCCAGGAATCCCAGACCCGCACTGTGCATAGTGCATAACACACTGAGGGGCTGGGATTCCAAGGTGGGTGGCCGCACTGCCCGCACAGGCGCAGTCTGCAAGCCTGGCTGGGACGTCAGATGGCCAGAGCTTATTGCGCCTGCACGAGACAGTCCAACACAGCGCAGGCGCCAGAATTCAAGCGTAAACAGAGCGGAAGGGGCGGCGCCCAGAGCCCCTGAAGATTTGAGTGGCGGTTCAAGCAGGGGGGTGAGGACCTGCCTCCCTGGATAAAGACAGGTATTTTGGATAAGTTTGAAATGCTTTATTTTGGGAATACATGAACCAAAAACTAAAAGAGCCACCTTGTTAGAATGCAGCATTACTGCTGCACAAGGTGGCTCTTTTAGTTTATAATGGCTGGAGGGGGTGACAGTGGCCCTTTAAGCTGAGTTGCCAAATGAGTTAGGATAGCAATTACCTAATAATGACCAATGCTTGTGAATGGCTTGATGGATAAAATGCACGAAAAAGTGGTATTAACAAAAGTCACTCTAGGGCTATCAATACTTTGTGCAGACCTCAAAGGTGAAAGGATGATAGAAGAGACCTAGGGTATTCCCTATTTCTATATTTCTGTCTAATTTTACCAAGTCAAACATCACGAGGTAATCTGAAACTATATGATCAAATCTGTGAAATTGGGGCCAAGGCAGTGATTTTTTCACATGAAGAGGATGGCAACTGTGTAATGAAGAAGGCTTTTCCTATTGGTGGCCTTAGTATATGCAGTAGATCGGTGGTTAGAGTGCCTTCATTGTCCAAAATGACATTCGTGTCCAGGAAATTGATGTTATGTGGATGTTGATGAAAGATGAAGGTCAAATTTGGAAGCAAAGAAAGTTTCCAATGTACTTACTGTATATCCCTTTGCCATACCAAAAACATGTCATCTCTTCTAGAGTAACAAATGTTTCTGGAAGAGAACATCAGTGTACACGAAAGTGGATTCAAAATGGGCCATGAAGATATTTGCGCAACTGGGTGCAACATTGAAGCCCATAGCAGTCTCAGTTTTTTGTAGAAAAAATTGATACTCAAACAAAGTAATTTTTAGTGTCAATAGGGATATACAGAAATGCCTTTGGTTGGTTGAGAATGTAGTGATTTCATCAAGAAAACTTTTAACTGCCTGAATGCCATTTTTATGTTCAATACTCGTACATAAACTATTGGGTCACCAACAAACTGTCTGGTGGAACTCATACGCTCAAGGAGGATATGCATGATAGAAAATGAGAGGTGTCCCTAAGTTATGAGTGTACAAATTGTACTATTGGCAAGAGGAGGCCACAGAGAATTAGTGGATGCCACTATCGGTTGACCAGATGGATGGTAGTGTTTTTTATGAATCCTAGGCAGAGTGTAAAACACTGGGATTACCTGATGTGAATTGATGAGGAACTCACTCAATTTTGTATCTATAACTCCGAAAAATTTAAAATGATCAACTATGTCCCGTATGTCCCTGGCAATTTAAACATAGGGTCTCTTGGGATAGGGAAGTAGGTATGTTGATTATTTAATTGGGAGTAGATCTCAGAGATATAATATGCCCTGTCCATAACCACAATTGATCTGCCTTTGACGGCGGGTTTGATGATAATCTGCTTGTTGGCACTCAGATCCTTGACAGCCCTTTGTTCGATCTTAGAGAAATTATGTTGAATCTGCACCTGTCCACCATGCATCCATTGCAATTTCTCCACTATGTCCCTCCAGACCAAAGTAATAAAATTTTTGGATGGAATGGAATGATATGACCGAGGTGGATTAAAATTACTGGGTATGTGCAACTTCAATTGTTTAAGTGTAAACACCTAACCCTGTTCCCCAGAGTCAAATATAATGGTACCATTATGAGATCATAATGTTTTAATCTGCCTGAAAAGCTGTTCAGATGTGTCCTCAGAGAAGTTGACCTTGAGTCGTAGTCTTCTAACAAAAGATGTATTTACTGATTCAGTAAGAATTCATTGAAGGGGGGGTGGGGGGGTGGGCAAAAGGAGAGACCTTTTTGCAAAAGAGAAAGTTCAGGTGGAGATAAATTGTATGATGCGATATTATAAACTATCTGTTTAGTCATACCTGCGACTGGGTTGCATTCAGAACGATGATGCCGTCATGGTGTTGTCTCCTCCTTCTCAATATCGACTTCTGGAACCTCTTCCACATCTCTGATCTAAAAAATAAGATATCAAAGTATAATTTTATTCAACATCCTATGAACTGTATACCCATATACTGTAGAGAGCTTAGGAGAGTTTATACTACTACCCAATAACCTTTAGGAAGTCCATACGAGTAGAAGTTTGCCACAAAAACT
The DNA here is from genome assembly GCF_032444005.1 of Ranitomeya imitator. Taxonomy (NCBI): domain Eukaryota; kingdom Metazoa; phylum Chordata; class Amphibia; order Anura; family Dendrobatidae; genus Ranitomeya; species Ranitomeya imitator. The sequence continues at coordinate 343,328,935 of NC_091286.1, read as the reverse complement.
ATCAACCAGAAAAATGTATTAGATTTGATAATTAGATACTATATTTCCATGAGAAATATTTTTTTTTCTGCCAAAAACATGGTTTCAGTGTGAATAAGCTTAGCACAATGCTTTGCTTTATTTCGGTGGTTAAGTGGGAATGTGTCAATAACTAATCATGATTCGTGTATGTTCTACTTTGAAATCAATTGGGTGTTTTTCTCGTTTTATAGCATTGGGTTTTAATCTCATGGCATAAAGGATATAGATTTTTTACTTTTGAAAACAAGTGCCGAAACTTCCTTTACTTCTAAGAGAGCACACCTGCCTAAAAGACATAAATAAACTCATGCTGTATTATTTTTCTATCTGGGTTATACACAAAACAATCTGAATACACCAATTAGGGTATGTTTCCACAATCAGTAAACGCGGGTTGGACATTGTGTACAGCCGCAGCATCCAACCCATAGCAGCCAGATGTTACAGCATAGTGGAGGGGATTTCATGAAATCCCATCTCCACTATGTGTGCAGGGATGCCTTCGGCAACCCTGCATAGATGCACATGTGGCACATCTTTCCAGACCACAGCATACCTATTTATCTTGCGGAGACGCTCCGTCTCCCCAAAATAAATATCACCGTCCAATGTATAGGACGCGGTGATTCCGCATGGTTCAATGAACACAGGCGGAACCACCAGCGTTCAAAAGCCGGCAGCGCTTTGGACAGAGCGGACATGTGCTGCGTCCAAAGCGTTGCTGGTTCCTGACTATGGAAACATACCCTTAGTAATCACAGGCATACAAAGGAACTCTGGACCCATATCAGTGTCTATGAGTGCACCCTTGTACATAACGATTAATGACAATAAATAGACTAATGTAGGAGTCAAACAGAAAAAAAAAATGACAGTTGATGGAGTGTTTTACATTATTATTATTATTTATTATTATAGCGCCATTTATTCCATGGCGCTTTACATGTGAGGAGGGGTATACATAATAAAACAAGTACAATAATCTTGAACAATACAAGTCACAACTGGTACAGGAGGAGAGAGGACCCTGCCCGCGAGGGCTCACAATCTACAAGGGATGGGTGAGGATACAGTAGGCGAGGGTAGAGCTGGTCGTGCAGCGGTATACATCATATAATGTTGATGTGTTTGTAATTTCCAGTGTTCTCTTTTTCTTCTCAGCTATGGAATATTTCCTTATGGTGTGCTCAAGAAGTTAGGAGTTCCTGGACCCAGACCATTGCCATTTATTGGAACATTTCTGGAATACAGAAAAGTATGCACATCATATAAAAAATCCACTGTGTGAACCTGGTGTAAATATAAAGTTACTAGTAGGATTTCTTTTTTTTTCAATCTGTTAATCTTTCTAAACCTTGCATAAGTTTTTGCATGGCTTGACAGATTACATGTTTTTTTTAGAACGTGTGTACAAAATTAAAATATCTTCATAATAGTGATGAATAGTGATGGGTGAGTGTGCTTGGCAATGATTGGCACTCGATCGAGGAGACAAGTGACCCCACACTTGGACACTCTGAGTAGCTCTTTACCTTTTCATTTATGGCTTCTTCTGATCTCTCATCATGCATGTTTAAAGAGGGACATGAATAGATCGTGTGTGATCATGCCCAAATATTTGAGCAGTCATTGTCAGAAGATGCTGACGTTGGGGAAGCACAATTACTGTCTTAAGAGGTGGATGTGAATGAGACACAGCTGCCAACATGTCATGTTAAGTCAACAAGCCAGGAGGAGGACCAGAGAGAGGAAGTGGAAGATGACGTGGTGGATGAAGTCACTTACCCAACCTGGAAGGTGGCATGCAGAGCAAGCACATTAGCACAGAGGGGGAGGGATCCACACCACCACCCCAGTCAGAAAGAGGCAAATGGTGTGGCCATAGGAAGAAGGCAATCAACTGTTCCCTACAGCACCCACATGTGGCCAGATCCCAAGGGTTAGGTGTTCCCCAGTCTTGCGCTTTTTATGGAACGTGCAGAAGACAAGAAAATGGTTATTTGCAACCTGTGCCATACCAAGCTCAGCAGGGGACAGACCACTACCAGCCTTACCAGGCACATGTCATCCAATCGTCCAACTAGGCGGGCCGAATGCCTGGGTCCAGAATCAGTGTCTGTAGGTGATACCACTGACTATTTCCCTGATCTACATGCTTGCCAATCCCCTGTCCATGACGCAGGCACGGATGTTTCCTGCCCTGCACCTGTTGTTGCACATTTGCAAGCACCAACAACAACTCCGTCCACTTCCTTGTCCGACCGCAGCATTCAGTTGTCCCTACTCCAGGTCTTGGAGTGAAAGTATAAATACCCAGCCACCCACTCACAGGCCCAAACACTAAACAAACAGATTTCCAGACTCCTTTCCCTGGAAATGTTGCCTTTTAGGCTTATGCATAGCAAGTAATGGTAAACTGACTGAACAGAGAACTAGTCCGAACTGGTGCATAACCAAAAACAACTTAAATAGCAAATAGATAAATGGCTGCACTCAATTGTACTAAAGCAAATGAATGTGTGATACATGAAATGTGAATAGCATAATGGCTTGTGAAATCTATGAAAAAACACATGAGATGCTTAGCACAAAATGTGGCCAAAAAATGTGAGCCCATCATAGTAACATAGTAACATAGTTAGTAAGGCCGAAAAAAGACATTTGTCCATCCAGTTCAGCCTATATTCCATCATAATAAATCCCCAGATCTACGTCCTTCTACAGAACCTAATAATTGTATGATACAATATTGTTCTGCTCCAGGAAGACATCCAGGCCTCTCTTGAACCCTTCGACTGAGTTCGCCATCACCACCTCCTCAGGCAAGTAATTCCAGATTCTCACCACCCTAACAGTAAAGAATCCTCTTCTATGTTGGTGGAAAAACCTTCTCTCCTCCAGATGCAAAGAATGCCCCCTTGTGCCCGTCACCTTCCTTGGTATAAACAGATCCACCAACGTCAAGGTAATCTCATGAATAGGATGGGTCCCTGACCTAACTGCCTAGTATGAACACTTACCACTGGCTAATGTCATGGTAAAGCCTGCATTTATAGGAAGGTTGGAACCAAATGTGTTTAGATGTAATTAAAGTCACAGCATGGTGAAGGGCAGGGTTTTCAAGTCAGAATAAATAGTACATTGCAAGTAATGGTAAACTGACTGAACAGAGAACTAGTCTGAACTGGTGCATAACCAAAAGCAACTTACATAGCAAATAGATAAATGGCTGCGCTCAATTGTATTAAAGCAAATGAATGTGTGATACTTGAAATGTGAATAGCATAATGGCTTGTGAAATCTATGAAAAAACACATGAGATGCTTAGCACAAAATGTGGCCAAAAATGTGAGCCCATCCACCAACGTCAAGGTAATCTCATGAATAGGATGGGTCCCTGACCTAACTGCCTGGTATGAACACTTACCACTGGCTAATGTCATGGTAAAGCCTGCATTTATAGGAAGGTTGGAACAAAATGTGTTTAGATGTAATTAAAGTCACAGCATGGTGAAGGGCAGGGTTTTCAAGTCAGAAAAAATAGTACATAGCAAGTAATGGTAAACTGACTGAACAGAGAACTAGTCTGAACTGGTGCATAACCAAAAGCAACTTACATAGCAAATAGATAAATGGCTGCGCTCAATTGTATTAAAGCAAATGAATGTGTGATACTTGAAATGTGAATAGCATAATGGCTTGTGAAATCTATGAAAAAACACATGAGATGCTTAGCACAAAATTTGGCCAAAAAATGTGAGCCCATCCACCAACATCAAGGTAATCTCATGATTCGGATGGGTCCCTGACCTAACTGCCTAGTTAGACTTATGGACACTGAGGTTTTCCACAACCTCATGGCGGTGGCTGTCCCACCGTGCTTGGTTTTCAGCCGCCACTATTTTGCTGGAAAGACATCCCCGTCTTACACCAGCACGTGTCCCATAACATCCTTTGTGCTGTCACCAATGCAGTTACTGGGAAGGTCAACTTAACCACTAACACATAGACAAGGGTTTTTGGCCAAGGATGCTACATTTCCCTGACGTCACACTGGGTGAACTTGATGGAGGCCAGAAACCAAGTTGAACCCTGAGACAGAGCATGTGCTACCGATGTCAAGAATTGTGGGCCAAAGTTCCATCAAGGTTTCTCCCACCTTCTACACCAGTTTCTGTACCTGTTTCTGCACCTTCTCCTCATCCTCCATCTTAGAATTACAGTATCATCCATATCTGTTTGAAGTACTGCAGCACTGCCTTGGTGAAGGCTCTGCTTAAACTCATATCTTCAAGTAACATCAGCACACTGCCACAGAGTTGTTGAAAGGTCTAACAGACTAGACAGATCTGTGGCTCTCGCCTCTGAACCTACAACCAGTCATGAGTGATAATGGCTGTAAACTGGTGGTGGCTCTAAAGCTTTGTAACCTCGCACAATACCATGCCTGGCCCATCAGCTCTTTCTAAAAGTCTATCCAGATTTGTCTACTTGTGAAGGTATGACACGTGTACACCCATTTCCGCAAGTCACCTACACCTGACGCCAATCTCACAGGGCTGCAGTATCGCTTTCTTGTGCCAACTCATTGACTGGTATTCGACCTGCCCACGCACTGAAACTCAACATTGCATATGTTGACAAGCTTTTGTGAGATACAAAGAGCAGTAGTTGAATACCAGCTACAACATGGAAGTCGGTATTCCACTCAGACTCCGCAAATAACAACCGACAAGTGGCCATAGATGTCTAACATATCCAACCCTTCGAGGAATTAACCAAGATGGTGAGCATTGATGATGACATGGTTAGAGTAACCATCCCACTTCTGTGTTTACTGAGACACTCGCTGCTCACAATTAAAACCCTGCTGTTCTGTTCGCATTTGCTATACACTTGTTCTGTTCCCGGGTCAATATGACCCGACCTATTAATTCTTGATTTTTAGCTACTCTAAGTGTTTTATTTGAATACTTTTTTCTTTATTATACTGTATGTGAACATCATAAACAAATGAAAAATTTAAATTTAAACTTAATAATTTATTTTTTTTCATAAAAAGGTTACACAGGCTTTTTACAATTATCTTTGATTGTTAATAATAATCTTTATATAGCGCTAACATATTCCGCAGTGCTTTACAGTTTGCACACATTATCATCATCACTGTCCCCGATGGGGCTCACAATATAAGTTCCCTATCTGTATGTCTTTGGAATGTGGGAAGAAACCGGAGTGCCCGGAGGAAACCCATGCAAACACGGAGAGAACATACAAACTCTTTGCAGATGTTGTCCTTGGTGGGGTTTGAACCCAGGACTCCAGCGCTGCAAGGCTGCAGTGCTATCCACTGAGCCACCGTGCCGCCATTGTTGGCATTCTGCACACAAATAACAAAGAAGCTTTACATTACTATTACTAAAACATGAAATTTAACTTTTTGAAAACAATATTTATGAATCAACAAATGAAAAATCATAAAAACTTCAACCTCTTTAGAAAAAAAAAAGAAAAACTGAACATGTTCATGCATTTTTACACTGAACACAATAATAAGACCCATGTCCTTTACACAGATATTTTGAACTTCCAGCACATATCAGATTAGTCTTATTGTCATGGGAAGATGGACAGAAGCTACATCTCTTCCTTTTTTTGCTGGTAGCTGTGCTGCTGGTAGCTGTGCTGGTGGAGGCCGTGGATGTGGAGTCTCTTTCTTGAGCATGCTGGACACTTTTTACAATGGCTGTTGCTCCTTTACTTCTGGGGGTCACTTTTCTGCTCTCAATATATGGCCTAACCAGGGATTTGCCCAATTCCTCAAGAAATAATCTTCTTTTATGCAGCTTATTCCGGTTCCAATCGGGGTCGATTTCTCTCCATAAGACAAATGCATTGTATGCAGAAACGTCCAGTATGTTATAAAATAAAATCATTGGCCACCGATTCGTTTTGTGTTTGCATGTATATGTTGATATTGCTTGGTCTAAAGTATCAACTGCTCCCTTTATGGCATTATAATCCAAAATAATGTCACGCTTTCTGTCTTCTCTATCACGGCATTGTCATGGTGCATTGTGCTCATTAGAATTACCTAAGTTTGGAAAAGAAAAGAATAGTTGTAAAGATATGTATTCACAGCATCAGTCAATAGACATTTTAGAAACATTTTTATCCAAGTTTTGAAAAAAAAAAGAATACCTGTAAAGATGTGTATTCACAGCTCAGTGCTCTCTCTCTCACAGATTCCAGTGTCTCTTTCACAGGACTTAGCTTCAGGGTGTAAGGGTACCGTCACACTATACCATTTCGATCGCTACGACGGTACGATTCGTGACGTTCCAGCGATATCGTTACGATATCGCTGTGTCTGACACGCAGCAGCGATCAGGGATCCTGCTGAGAATCGTACGTCGTAGCAGATCGTTTAGAACTTTCTTTCATCGCTGGATCTCCCGCCGTCATCGCTAGATCGGTGTGTGTGACACCGATCTAGCGATGCGATCCAGCAATGCGTTCGCTTGTAACCAGGGTAAACATCGGGTAACTAAGCGCAGGACCGCGCTTAGTAACCCGATGTTTACCCTGGTTACAAGCGTAAAACTAAAAAAAAACAAACAGCACATACTTACATTCTGGTGTCCATCAGGTTCCTTGCCGTCTGCTTCCCGCACTGTGACTGCCGGCCGTAAAGTGAAAGCAGAGCACAGCGGCTGTGCTTTCACTTTCACTTTACGGCCGGCAGTCAGTGAGTGCGGGAAGCAGATGGCAAGGGACCTGACGGACACCAGAATGTAAGTATGTGCTGTTTTTTTTTTTTTAGTTTTACGCTTGTAACCAGGGTAAACATCGGGTTACTAAGCGCGGTCCTGCGCTTAGTTACCCGATGTTTACCCTGGTTACCCGGGGACCTCGGCATCGTTGGTCGCTGGAGAGCTGTCTGTGTGACAGCTCCCCAGCGACCACACTATGATTTACCTACGATCACGGCCAGGTCATATCACTGGTCGTGATCGTAGGTAAATCGTATAGTGTGACGGTACCCTAAGTCAAATGACTGGTGTCCAATTTATAAGACAACAGTGTCTTCTCTCACAAACTGAAAATGCATTTGACTAAATAAATAATTGATTACTCATGACAGTGAAACCCCCAGCCTTTGAATGATAGACAACCAGTCTCCTCTCTCACAAACGGCAAATGGATAATACTAGATAATTATTTGTTTACTGATAAGAACAGTGAAACCACCACCATTTTGAGATGAAGTACACATAAAAAAACATAACTTTTGCAGTCAGAAATACCATATATACTCGAGTATAAGCCGACCCGAGTATAAGCCGACCCCCCCCTAATTTTGCCACAAAAAACTAGGAAAACTTAATGACTCGAGTATAAGCCTAGGGTGGGAAATGCAGCAGCTACCGGCAAATGTCAAAAGTAAAAATAGATACCAATAAAAGTAAAATTAATTGAGACATCAGTAGGTTAAGTGTTTTTGAATATCCATATTGAATCAGGAGCCCCATATAATGCTCCATACAGTTTATGATGGGCCCCATAAGATGCTCCATATTAAAATATGCCCCATATAATCCTGCATAAAGGCTAATAATGGCCCCATAAGATGCTCCATAGACATATTTGCCCAATATAATGCTGCACAAATGCTGATTATGGCCCAATAAGATGCTTCATAAAGATATTTGCCCCATGTAGTGCTGCACAAACCTTGATTATGGCCCTATATGATGCTCCATACAGACACTTGCCCCATATGCCATAATGCTCCACAAACGTTAATTATGGCCCCATACAGACACTTGCCCCATATAGTGCTGCACAAGCGTTATGGCCGCATATAGTGCTGCACAAATGTTATGGCCCCAAATAGTGCTGCACAAATGTTATGGCCCCATACAGTGCTGCACAAACGTTATGGCCCCTTATATTGCTGCACAAATGTTATGGCCCAATATAGTGCTGCACAAACGTTATGGCCCCATATAGTGCTGCACAAATGTTATGGCCCCATATAGTGCTGCACAAATGTTATGGCCCCATATAATGCTGCACAAATGTTATGGCCCCATATAATGCTGCACACATGTTATGGCCCCATATAGTGCTGCACAAACGTTATGGCCCCATATAGTGCTGCACAAATGTTATGGCTCCATATAATGCTGCACAAATGTTATGGCCCCATATAGTGCTGCACAAATGTTATGGCCCCATATAGTGCTGCACAAATGTTATGGCCCCATATAGTGCTGCACAAATGTTATGGCCCCATATAGTGCTGCACAAATGTTATGGCCCCATATAGTGCTGCACAAATGTTATGGCCCCATATAATGCTGCACAAATGTTATGGCCCCATATAATGCTGCACACATGTTATGGCCCCATATAGTGCTGCACAAACGTTATGGCCCCATATAGTGCTGCACAAATGTTATGGCTCCATATAATGCTGCACAAATGTTATGGCCCCATATAGTGCTGCACAAATGTTATGGCCCCATATAGTGCTGCACAAATGTTATGGCCCCATATAGTGCTGCACAAATGTTATGGCCCCATATAGTGCTGCACAAATGTTATGGCCCCATATAGTGCTGCACAAACCTTATGGCCCCATAGATGCTCCATACAGACATTTGCCCCATTTGTTGTGATAAAAAAATAAATCACATACTCACCTCTCTGTCGCTCAGGCCCCGGGCGCTTTCAATAGTTACCTGCTCCTCGTTCCGGTGCGGCTCCGTCTTCTGCAATGACGTTCAGCAGAGGGCGCGCACTAACTACGTCACCATGCCCTCTGACCTGAGCGTCACTGCTGAAGACAAAGCGACGCCCGGAACGAGGAAAGGTGACTATCGCGCAGCGCAGCACTCACCTCCCCGTATACTCACCTGGTCCTGGCGCTGTGCAGTCCCTGGCTTCCCCGACGCTGCAGCTTAATCCTGTACTGAGCAGTCACCCTTAATGCTCATTATAGTAATGAATATGCGGCTCCACCTTTATGGGAGGTGGAGCCGCATATTCATTACTGTAATGAGCGGTACCATGTGACCGCTCAGTACAGGAAGAATCTGCTGCTGCCGGCGCCGGGGAAGCCAGAGACCTGCAGGGACCGCTCCAGGAGTAGGTGAGTATAATTTCACAGTCCCCGCTCCCCCTCCCCTGCCAACCCCTGCGTATGACTCGAGTATAAGCCGAGAGGGGGACTTTCAGCCCAAAAAAGTGGGCTGAAAATCTCGGCTTATACTCGAGTATATACGGTAATCAGAGATCTGTAGAACAGTATAAAATGCTATCGGGTCATATTGACCCGAACAGTACAAGTGTAACAATCAGCGTGTAGCAAAAAGTAAACAAAAAAATATATATATATAGAGCTCCACAAATGAGGAGAAGTCAAGATTCCACTAGTTTCAAATCCTCATATAAAAAAATCTACAGGGTCTCAAAAATAATTTCGGGTCATATTGACCCGAACAGTACATCAGGGTTGAGGAAGCATTGCATGCGGATCAGGTGGCGATGGAGGAGGAAAGCGCACCGGGTGATGCTACCCAGCCTCATCTCTTCTTCTCAGCCTTGATTGGGTGACAATGAAGAGGAGGAGGAGGAACAGGAGATGGTTGCCTGTGCTACAGAGGGTAATACCAGCACCAGCTTCTCGTCTGTTCAGCGTGGATGGCCTGAAGAGGAGGAGAGGGAAGAGGAGGAGGAGGGGGAAATGGAGAGTTGTTCTCCTGGTGGGGACAGAGAAGTCTTGCCTGTTGGGAGTCTGGCACACATGGCTGACTTTATGTCCCGCTGCCTTTCATGTGACCTTTGCATTATGTGCATTTTGGCCACCACAGATTACTGGTTGTTCACCCTTCTCAACCTATGCTACAAGGAGAACTTCCCAGTCTCTCTCACCCAGATGACATGATTCTCTCGCTTCCCTCCACAATGCCTGGCCATTCACTGCAGCTCATTATCTTATCTTAAGGGATGAATCACAACTCCTGCAGAGCAGCTGACAGCTCCTACTCCTAATGGTGCACTGTTCTTCCTTGATGTCTCTGCTTTTCTGCCAGGCTATTCTCCTGCAGTTTACTACTTTCAGCCCTTAATCTAGGATCTGTTCTGTTGGAAGCAGTACTGCTTATGGTTAGTTAGCAGATCCAAGGGCTCCATGAATATGGCAGCAGAACACTACCACTACTGTGAATTGTGCAGCCCACAGAGGCGTGCCCAGTTCACTGCTAATGCAGCTTGTTGTGAATTCCGCTCTTGGGCTCCCTCCGGTGGTTGTAAGTGGCACTTTTGTGAGTTCTGCTCTTGGGCTCCCTCTTGTGGTTTCTAGTGGTATGGCTGCTCCTTGGAGTTAGCTGTCATCAGCTGCCTCCACTTATCGTCTCTTCTGCTCGGCTATTTTAGTCTGGCTCTATCTTCAGCCAGTGCCACTTGTAAATGGTTCCTGGTTGGATTCACATCTCTTTGGAGTTCCCTGTTATCCTGACCAGTTCAGCTAAGCTAAGTTTTTGCTTGCCCTTTTCTCTCCGTTGATTGTGGACTTATCCATTCTGTGCTTTCTATGTTTGTCCAGCTTATCAGTGTGAATTATTCTGTCTTGCTGGAAGCTCTGGGAGGCAGATTTGCCCTCCACACCTTTAGTCAGGTGTGGAGATTTTTTGTAAACTCTGCGTGGATTTTTGTAGTGGTTTATACTGACCGCACAGTATTCCATCCCGTCCTATCTATTTAGTTAGACTGGCCTCCTGTGCTCATCCTGGTTTCATTCTGTGTATGTCTTTTCCCTCTCCACTCACAGTCATTATTTGTGGGGGGCTAATCTATCCTTTGGGGATTTTCTCTGAGGCAAGATAGCTTTCCTGCTTCTATCTTTAGGGGTAGTTAGCTCTTAGGCTGTGACGAGATGCCTAGGGAGAGTTAGGAGCATTCCACGGCTAGTTCTAGTGTTGTGTTGAGCTTAGGGACTGCGGTCAGTACAGTTACCACTTCCTTCAGAGCTCGTTCCATGTTGCTCCTAGACCACCGTATCATAACAGTACAAGTGGCCAAAAATGAATTAAATGCATCTCAAAAGAAGGAAAAGAAAGTTCTGAACCATTTTTTTTTCTTTTCCTCTTGATATCTGGGTGGTTCAGGATATGTGCTTTGGCATGGATGTTCAGGGTTTGTTTTCTCGTGATCAACTTGCAGCAAGAGTACAGAGTATCCAGGACTATGTTGTCCAGACTCCGGCTTTAGAGCCCAGAATTCCTACTCCTGATTTGTTTTTTGGGGACAGATCCAAGTTTTTGAACTTTAAAAATAACTGCAAATTGTTTTTTGCTTTGAAACCCCGTTCTTCTGGTGATCCCATTCAGCAAGTAAAAATCATCATATCCTTGCTGCGTGGTGACCCTCAAGACTGGGCTTTTTCTCTTGAAACAGGGGATCCGGCATTATTGAATGTAGATGCATTTTTTCAAGCGCTCGGATTATTGTATGACGAACCTAATTCTGTGGATCATGCGGAAAAAACCCTGTTGGCCTTGTGTCAAGGTCAGGAAGCGGCAGAGTTATACTGCCAGAATTTTAGAAAATGGTCTGTGCTCACTAAATGGAATGAAGAGGCTCTGACTGCTATTTTCAGAAAAGGTCTTTCTGAAACCCTTAAAGATGTTATGGTGGGCTTTCCTACGCCTGCCGGTTGAGCGAATCTATGTCTCTAGCCATTCAGATTGATCGGCGTCTGCGCGAGCGCAAAGCTGTGCACCATATGGCAGTATCCTCTGAGCAAAGTCCTGAACCTATGCAATGTGATAGGATTTTGACTAGAATAGAACGGCAGGAATTCAGACGTCAGAATAGGCTGTGTTTTTACTGTGGTGATTCGGCTCATGTTATCTCTGATTGCCCTAAGCGTACTAAGAGAGTCGCTAGGTCTGTTACCATTAGTACTATACAGCCTAAATTTCTCTTATCTGTGACTCTGATTTGCTCATTGTCGTCCTTTTCTGTCATGGCATTTGTGGATTCAGGCGCTGCCCTGAACTTAATGGACTTAGAATTCGCCAGGCGCTGTGGTTTTTCCTTGCAGCCTTTGCAGAGCCCTATTCCTTTGAGGGGCATTGATGCTACACCCTTGCCCAAGGATAAACCTCAGTACTGGACACAGATGACTATGTACATGGCTCCTGCACATCAGGAAGATTGCCGTTTTCTGGTGTTGCATAACCTGCATGATGTTGTTGTACTGGGATTTCCATGGTTACAGGAACATAATCCGGTGCTGGATTGGAAAACTATGTCGGTGACTAGTTGGGGTTGTCGAGGAGTACATAGTGACGTTCCTTTGATGTCAATTTCCTCTTCCCCCTCTTCTGAGGTCCCTGAGTTTTTGTCAGATTTCCAGGATGTATTTGATGAGCCCAAGTCCAGTTCCCTTCCTCCGCACAGGGACTGTGATTGTGCTATTAACTTGATTCCTGGTTGTAAGTTCCCTAAGGGCCGATTTTTCAATCTGTCTGTGCCAGAGCATGCCGCCATGCGGAGCTATGTTAAGGAATCTTTGGAGAAAGGGCATATTCGGCCCTCTTCGTCACCATTGGGAGCGGGTTTCTTTTTTGTTGCTAAGAAGGATGGCTCCTTGAGACCCTGTATTGATTATCGTCTTCTTAATAAGATCACGGTCAAATTCCAATACCCCTTGCCTTTGCTTACTGATTTGTTTGCTCAGATTAAGGGGGCTAGTTGGTTTACTAAGATTGACCTCCGAGGGGCATATAATCTTGTTCGTATTAAACAGGGTGACGAATGGAAAACTGCATTTAATACGCCCGAAGGCCATTTTGAATACCTTGTGATGCCATTTGGGCTCTCTAATGCTCCATCTGTGTTCCAGTCTTTCATGCATGATATTTTCCGCAATTATCTTGATAAATTCATGGTTGTATATTTGGATGATATTTTGATTTTTTCCGATGATTGGGAGTCTCATGTGAAGCAGGTCAGGATGGTGTTCCAGATCCTTCGTGATAATGCTTTATTTGTGAAGGGGTCTAAGTGCCAATTCGGAGTTCAGAAGGTCTCTTTTTTGGGTTTTATTTTTTCTCCCTCGTCTATAGAAATGGATCCTGTTAAGGTCCAAGCTATTCATGACTGGATCCAACCCACATCTGTGAAGGGTCTGCAAAAATTTTTGGGTTTTGCTAATTTCCATCGCCGTTTCATTGCCAACTTTTCCAGTGTGGTTAAGCCCCTTACTGATTTGACGAACAAAGGCGCTGATGTGACGAATTGGTCCTCTGAGGCTGTTGAGGCCTTTCAGGAGCTTAAACGCCGATTTACTTCTGCCCCTGTGTTGCATCAACTGGATGTTTCTCTTCCTTTTCAGGTTGAGGTCGACGCTTCTGAGATTGGGGCAGGGGCCGTTTTGTCTCAGAGGGAGTCTGATGGTTCTTTGATGAAACCGTGTGCTTTTTTTTTCCAGAAAGTTTTCGCCTGCAGAACGCAATTATGATGTCGGCAATCGGGAGTTGTTGGCTATGAAGTGGGCGTTTGAGGAGTGGCGACATTGGCTTGAGGGAGCTAAACACCGTGTTGTGGTCCTGACCGATCATAAGAATCTGATTTACCTCGATTCGGCCAAGCGGCTGAATCCTAGACAGGCTCGATGGTCCCTGTTTTTCTCCCGTTTTGATTTTGTGGTCTTGTATCTTCCGGGATCTAAGAATGTTAAGGCTGATGCCCTCTCTAGGAGTTTTTCGCCTGATTCTCCTGGAGTTCTTGAGCCGGTTGGCATTCTTAAGGAGGGGGTGATTCTTTCTGCTATCTCCCCTGATATGCGGCGGGTGCTTCAGGAATTTCAGGCTGATAGGCCTGACCGCTGTCCAGTGGGGAAGCTGTTTGTTCCTGATAGATGGACAAGTAAGGTAATTTCTGAGGTTCATTGTTCAGTGTTGGCTGGGCATCCTGGGATTTTTGGTACCAGAGATTTGGTTGCTAGGTCCTTTTGGTGGCCTTCCTTGTCGCGCGATGTGCGTGCTTTTGTGCAGTCCTGTGGGACTTGCGCCCGGGCCAAGCCTTGCTGTTCCCGCGCTAGTGGGTTGCTTTTGCCTTTGCCGCTCCCTGAGAGGCCCTGGACGCATATTTCCATGGATTTTATTTCGGATCTTCCTGATTCCCAGAAGATGTCTGTTATCTGGGTTGTTTGTGACCGGTTCTCTAAAATGGTCCATCTGGTACCTTTGCCTAAGTTGCCTTCCTCCTCAGATCTGGTTCCATTATTTTTTCAGCATGTGGTTCGTTTGCATGGTATTCCGGAGAATATTGTGTCTGACAGAGGTTCTCAGTTTGTCTCTAGATTTTGGCGGGCCTTTTGTGCTAGGATGGGCATTGATTTGTCTTTTTCTTCGGCGTTTCATCCTCAGACTAATGGCCAAACTGAGCGAACTAATCAGACCTTGGAGACCTATTTGAGATGCTTTGTGTCTGCTGATCAGGATGATTGGGTGTCTTTCTTGCCATTGGCCGAGTGCCCTTAATAATCGGGCTAGTTTGGCTACTTTGGTTTCGCCTTTCTTTTGTAATTTTGGTTTTCATCCTCGTTTTTCTTCTGGGCAGGTTGAGCCTTCTGATTGTCGTGGTGTTGATTCTGTGGTGGACAGGCTGCAGCAGATTTGGACTCATGTGGTGCACAATTTGACGTTGTCTCAGGAAAGGGCTTAACGTTTTGCCAACCGCCGTCGGTGTGTTGGTCCCCGGCTTTGTGTGGGGGATTTGGTTTGGTTGTCTTCTCGTCATGTTCCTATGAAGGTTTCTTCTCCTAAGTTTAAGCCTCAGTTTATTGGTCCTTATAAAATTTCTGAAATTATTTATCCGGTGTCTTTTCGTTTGGCTCTTCCTGCCTCTTTTGCCATTCATAATGTTTTCCATAGATCTTTGTTGCGGAGATATGTGGTGCCCGTTGTTCCCTCGGTTGACCCTACTGCCCCGGTGTTGGTTGAGTGTTATGACCTGGTGGTTAGGACAATAATGGACCTGGTGGTTAAGAGCACACGGAAAGACCTGATAGTTACAATAATACAGGACAAGCTCTGGGACGTGGGAACTCTGCTGACCGCAATCCCTAATCCTATCACACACACTAGAAATAGCCGTGGATTGCTCCTAACGCTCCCTATGCAACTCGTCACAGCCTAAGAACTAGCTAGCCCTAAAGATAGAAAAATAAAGCCTACCTTGCCTCAGAGAAATTCCCCAAAGGAAAAGGCAGCCCCCCACATATAATGACTGTGAGTTAACATGAAAATCACAAACACAGAGATGAAATAGATTTTAGCAAAGAGAGGCCCGACTTACTGAACAGACAGAGGATAGGAAAGGTAACTTTGCGGTCAGCACAAAAACTACAAAAAACCACGCAGAGTGCGCAAAAGACCCTCTGCACCGACTCACGGTGCGGAGGCGCCCCTCTGCATCCCAGAGCTTCCAGCAAGCAAGACAAAAATCAAAATAGAAAGCTGGACAGAAAGATAGCAAACAAGAGAAAAACAAGCAGGAACTTAGCTTCTGCTGGAGAAGACAGGTCACCAGAACGATCCAGGAGCGGACTTGACCAATACTAGAACATTGACAGGTGGCATGGAGCAAAGATCTACGTGGAGTTAAATAGAGCAGCCAGCTAACGAATTAACCTCGTCACCTGTGGAAGGAAACTCACTCACAACCACCAGAGGAAGCCCATGGACAGAACCAGCCGAAGTACCATTCATGACCACAGGAGGGAGCTTGACAACAGAATTCACAACAGTACCACCCTTGAGGAGGGGTCACCGAACCCTCACCAGAGCCCCCAGGCCGACCAGGACGAGCCAAATGAAAGGCACGAACCAGATCGGCAGCATGAACACCAGAGGCAAAGACCCAGGAATTATCTTCCTGACCATAACCCTTCCACTTGACCAGGTACTGGAGTTTCCGTCTCGAAATACGAGAATCCAAAATCTTCTCCACCACATACTCCAACTCCCCCTCAACCAACACCGGGGCAGGAGGATCAACGGATGGAACCACAGGCGCCACGTATCTCCGCAACAACGACCTATGGAACACATTATGGTTGGCAAAAGAAGCAGGAAGGGTCAAACGAAATGACACAGGATTGAGAACCTCAGAAATCTTATACGGACCAATGAAACGAGGCTTAAACTTAGGAGAGGAAACCTTCATAGGAACATAACGAGACGACAACCAAACCAAATCCCCAACACAAAGTCGGGGACCCACACAGCGCCGGCGGTTAGCGAAACGTTGAGCCTTCTCCTGGGACAATGTCAAATTGTCCACCACCTGAGTCCAAATCTGCTGCAACCTATCCACCACAGTATCTACACCAAGACAGTCCGAAGACTCAACCTGCCCTGAAGAGAAACGAGGATGGAAACCAGAATTGCAGAAAAACGGCGAAACCAAAGTAGCCGAGCTGGCCCGATTATTAAGGGCGAACTCAGCCAAAGGCAAAAAGGACACCCAATCATCCTGATCAGCAGAAACAAAGCATCTCAGATATGTTTCCAAAGTCTGATTAGTTCGTTCGGTTTGGCCATTTGTCTGAGGATGGAAAGCCGAGGAAAAAGACAAATCAATGCCCATCCTAGCACAAAAGGATCGCCAAAACCTCGAAACAAACTGGGAACCTCTGTCTGAAACGATGTTCTCCGGAACGCAATGTAAACGAACCACATGCTGGAAAAACAATGGCACAAAATCAGAAGAGGAAGGCAATTTAGACAAGGGTACCAAATGGACCATCTTAGAGAAGCGATCACAAACCACCCAAATGACTGACATCTTTTGAGAGACAGGGAGATCCGAAATAAAATCCTTGGAAATATGCGTCCAGGGCCTCTTCGGGACCGGCAAGGGCAAAAGCAACCCACTGGCACGAGAACAGCAGGGCTTAGCCCGAGCACAAGTCCCACAGGACTGCACAAAAGAACGCACATCCTGTATCAAAGACGGCCACCAAAAGGATCTAGCCACCAAATCTCTGGTACCAAAGATTCTAGGATGACCAGCCAACACCGAACAATGAACCTCAGAGATAACTTTACTAGTCCATTTATCAGGGACAAACAGTTTCTCCGCTGGGCAACGGTCAGGTCTATCAGCCTGAAATTTTTGCAGCACCCGCCGCAAATCAGGGGAGATGGCAGACAAAATTACCCCCTCTTTGAGAATACCCGCCGGCTCAGAAACACCCGGAGAGTCGGGCACAAAACTCCTTGACAGGGCATCAGCCTTCACATTCTTAGAGCCCGGAAGGTACGAAACCACAAAATCAAAACGGGAGAAAAATAGCAAGCATCGAGCCTGTCTAGGATTCAACCGTTTGGCAGACTCGAGATAAGTCAAATTCTTGTGATCCGTCAAGACCACCACGCGATGCTTGGCTCCTTCAAGCCAATGACGCCACTCCTCGAATGCCCACTTCATGGCCAACAACTCTCGATTGCCAACATCATAATTGCGCTCAGCAGGCGAAAACTTTCTAGAAAAGAAGGCACATGGTTTCATCACCGAGCCATCAGAACTTCTTTGCGACAAAACAGCCCATGCTCCAATCTCAGAAGCATCAACCTCGACCTGAAACGGGAGCGAAACATCTGGCTGGCACAACACAGGGGCAGAAGAAAAATGACGCTTCAACTCCTGAAAAGCTTCCACAGCCGCAGAAGACCAATTGACCACATCAGCACCCTTCTTGGTCAAATCAGTCAACAGTTTAGCAACACTAGAAAAATTACTGATGAAGCGACGATAAAAATTAGCAAAGCCCAGGAACTTTTGCAGGCTCTTCACAGATGTCGGCTGAGTCCAATCATAAATGGCCTGGACTTTAACAGGGTCCATCTCGATAGTAGAAGGGTAAAAAATGAAACCCAAAAATAAAACCTTCTGAACTCCAAAGAGACACTTTGACCCCTTCACAAACAAAGAATTTGCACGAAGGACCTGGAACACCATTCTGACCTGCTTCACGTGAGACTCCCAATCATCCGAAAAGACCAAAATATCATCCAAATATACAATCAGGAATTTATCCAGGTACTGTCGGAAGATGTCATGCATAAAGGACTGAAATACTGATGGAGCATTGGAAAGCCCGAATGGCATAACCAGGTACTCAAAAAGGCCCTCGGGCGTATTAAATGCTGTTTTCCATAAATCGCCTTGTTTAATACGCACAAGATTATACGCCCCTCGAAGATCTATCTTGGTGAACCAACTAGCCCCTTTAATACGAGCAAACAAATCAGACAGCAACGGCAAAGGATACTGAAATTTGACTGTAATTTTATTAAGAAGGCGGTAATCAATACAAGGTCTCAAAGAACAATCCTTCTTGGCCACAAAAAAGAACCCTGCTCCTAACAGTGATGACGACGGGCGAATATGGCCTTTCTCCAAGGATTCCTTTATATAACTCCGCATAGCGGCGTGTTCTGGCACAGATAAATTTAGGAAACTTACTACCAGGAATCAAATTAATCGCAATCCCTATGAGGAGGTAGGGCACTGGCTTTGGGCTTATCAAATACATCCCGATAATCCGACAAAAACTCCGGAACTTCAGAAGGAGTGGAAGACGAAATAGACAAAAATGGAACATCACCATGTACCCCCTGGCAACCCCAGCTGGACACAGACATAGATTTCCAGTACAATACTGGATTATGAACCTGTAGCCATGGCAACCCCAAAACGACCACATCATGCAGATTATGCAACACCAGAAAGCGGATATCCTCCTGATGTGCAGGAGCCATGCACATGGTCAATTGGGTCCAGTACTGAGGCTTATTCTTGGCCAAAGGCGTAGCATCAATTCCCCTCAATGGAATAGGATACTGCAAGGGCTCCAAGAAAAAACCACGGCGCCTAGCATACTCCAAGTCCATCAAATTCAGGGCAGCGCCTGAATCCACAAATGCCATAACAGAATAAGATGACAAAGAGCAAATCAGAGTAACGGACAATAGAAATTTAGACTGTAACGTACCAATGGTGGCAGACCTAGCGAACCGCTTAGTGCGCTTAGGACAATCGGAGATAGCATGAGTGGAATCACCACAGTAAAAACATAGCCCATTCCGATGTCTGTGTTCTTGCCGTTCAGCTCTGGTCAAAGTCCTATCACATTGCATAGGCTCAGGCCCATGCTCAGATAGTACCGCCAAATGGTGCACAGCTTTACGCTCACGCAAGCGTCGATCGATCTGAATGGCCAAGGACATAGACTCATTCAGACCAGCAGGCATGGGAAATCCCACCATGACATCCTTAAGGGCTTCAGAGAGACCCTTTCTGAAGATTGCTGCCAGGGCACATTCATTCCACTGAGTGAGCACAGACCACTTTCTAAACTTCTGACAATATATCTCCGCTTCATCCTGACCCTGACACAGAGCCAGCAAGATTTTCTCTGCCTGATCCACTGAATTAGGTTCGTCATAAAGCAATCCAAGCGCCAGGAAAAACGCATCAACATCACGCAATGCCGGATCTCCTGGCAAGGGAAAATGCCCAGTGTCACGATATGGTATGAAATATCATAAGTAGTTCTCTTGCTAGCCTGCGTGGGCTAAGCCCCCCTTCTTGGAGTGATACTGCCACAGTTTGACCTGCAAATTCCTGGCTTTCCTTCTCTGAGAGTATGGGGGAAGAGAGGTTTTATTGCCGAATGGAATTTACGACTGGCATTTCCTGTGTAAGCTCTTGTTCAGCTATATGTGAAGTAGAAACTTCAAGGATCCATGAAAGATTCTTTGTTTAGTTTTTGTTAGATATTAGGCAAACGATTTAAGCTAGAAATACAAAAATATATAATCTTAGTCTCACTCGGTGTATCTACACATCCCATGACACTCGGGCTTCTAACTCCATCTGGTAAAGAAGTAGGGATTTCTCTGTAAATATGTATCCCAGTTAGGACATATTTGATCTCATTAGAATGCTCACGTTAATCCGAGATGAATGATAGGTTGAGTCTGACTCTGTCATGTTTTGTAGCAAAGTTATAGCAAGTAGATAAATTTAAGATTGAAGTACTCAGAATGTAGAGAGAGGAGGGTCTGGATAAGCCAGCCCTTCTGTGATGTCACAGCCTTGAAAGTATAACTGGCTGCACACATCCCCAGCTGTCTCTCTGCTAGATTTCTTCCTGACTTCTTGTCTTCTCCTGAAGCCAGCAGCATCCCATGGACTGGGATATATGGAAACTGCCCTAGCCTGATTGCCTGCAATGCTTTTAACATGTGAGTGTTATCTTTTCTCTTTTATTCCCTTTATGTTATAATTACCCATGTACATATTTGCAATTGTCTCATTTGTAACTTCTTTATAAAATATTTTTGATAAAGCACTGCCTAATTAATTTTTATGGGATATAATATTATATATTAGTTCGTTCTCCTGTTCTAAACCGTACCCTAAGTCTCTTGAAGGGAAATACGCTACTGTTACTGTTGTGTTGGGTTAGCTTCGGACCCGTTTAATCGAAGCTGGTGGCGGCGATACCGTGTGCAGACTGTTGAGTGATGCTGTAGCGACTGCGGCATTGATAATTATTGTTCCTGCCTGAGTGGGAGTAGTTATCGCGTCGCTGCAGCGTGCCCAATAGCCAGTACATAGCAGGCAGCCTTTCTGGCGACTAATTACCCAGGGTGCAGTACCTAATCTGACCTGAGAGTAAGGGGGGCGCCAGAGAGCTGCAAGTGTTAAGTGGAACTGTAAGCAGGATATACATAAATCCCTGCAGTTCGTGGTATATAGAAAAGCAGTGGGATACCTAGAATAAGCCCCTGCTGTAAACTAAGAGGTCAATAGCCTTGTGTGTGGTTTTTTTCATCACATCGTGGAGTGGAGGGATAACTAAGATAAGCCCCCCTGCACATGTGATAGCCGTCTGTTGGCCTAAAGTCACCTCAATCCGTGACGTAGGGGTGACGGTCACGGTGTGAATCCTGACCCATTGGTGACAGTGGTCAGGGGAATCGTGACAATTGGTGGCAAGGCGGTGGGATATCTTAGAGCATTAGTGATTTGGTTTGAGCAATCATTCCTCTCACTAAAAACTTGCAGAAAGTTCTTGCGAGGACTCTGCGCAAATAAGTTTGGAGAACGAACTCAGTGCTTTTTAGTTGTGAGACAATTGCGTACTGGTAATTATCCCTTCCCTTTCTCTTCGTTTTTCTATCCTATCTTTTATTTGGCAACCATGGCTGCGAAAGGGGAAGCCTGGTACAACCAGCAGAAGAAGGACATTCTTGCTGGGATATGCACGTACCATGGCCTGAACCCCCAGGGTAAGACCAAGACTCAAATGGTCGCTGAACTGGTGCAATTTGAAGCCGACCAAGCCAGGTCACAGAGCCCAGAGGCCGCAGAAGCCAGCACCAGCGAACATGGTGCTGCAGCAGAGGTCCAACCACTGAATGCCGGCCCTGTTAGCAATCTGGGCGAATTGGACCCCCACCTGCAGGCGGCCTTGGAAGAACTCCCCACTGATGACCATGAGGGACGCCTACGGCTGATTCAGCAGTATCGGCAGGAGGCCCGAGCCGAACGAGAGGCCGAGAGAGCCGAGCGCCAAGCCCAGCGAGAACATGAACTGGAGATGCTCCGGCAGGGGGGGATGCCCTCCACTGCCCAGAGACGTGAGCCCAGCAGCACTCAGATACCGAAGCCCCGGCCCGATCACTTCCCTGTTATGGAGAAGGATGGAGACTTGGACACTTTTCTGCGGGCCTTTGAGAAAGCCTGCAGACAGTACCGGCTGCCTACAGATGAATGGGCACGATACCTGACACCAGGGCTGAGAGGTAAAGCTCTGGAGGCGTTTGCTGCCCTCCCTCAAGAACAAGATGGTGACCATGAGGCCATCAAGCAGGCTCTGATAGCCAAGTACCAGCTTACACCCGAGGTGTACCGTAGAAAGTTCCGGACCCTCCAACGTGGCCCACACGACAGTTACAGTGATGTGGTGCATGGACTGGGGACCCACTTTGACCAGTGGACCCAAGGACTGTCAGTGACCACCTTTGCACAGCTGCGAGACCTGATGATCAAAGACCAGTTCTTTCATCTTTGCCCAGCTGAGGTGCGACAGTTCGTGATGGACAGAGAACCCAAAGACGTGACGAAAGCAGCGCAGATTGCCGATGCCTATGAGGCCAACCGTAGATCGGAAGTGCGGAAGCCAGTCACCACCAGCTGGAGAGGGGGTAAGCCTGCAACCAACGCCAGTACCCCTGCCAGCCAACACACCAGAGGTCCTGGCCCTGTGGCCAACAACACCAGACCTACCACCGAACCTCGCAAGTGTTTCACCTGCAATCAGACTGGTCATATCAGTACCTACTGCCCAGCCAAGCAGAAGAACACCCCAGCCAAGGCCCCAGGGCCTAATGCAGCAGTTCTTTTGGTGGGTGGTGTGGTTGGGAGGGTGTGTGACAATGTACAGCACGTCACTGTGGGAGGCCATGTTGCTACAGGCCTCAAGGACACCGGGGCTGAACGAACCCTCATCCAACCCGAACTGGCGGCCCCTGAAGAAATCATTCCGGGGAAAACCCTAACTGTCACTGGGATTGGGGGCATCAGCTGTCCCTTACCGATGGCCCGGGTTTTTATTGATTGGGGTGCCGGGAGCGGGGTGAAAGAAGTGGGGCTGTCTGATAATTTGCCCACTGATGTTTTGTTGGGGACTGATTTGGGGAGGATGGTTGCATACTACGTCCCTGACACCCCTTCCCAATCTACTAATGAGGGTAAAGTTAACCCTGATGATGATGATGATGGGAAATCGCATGTGTTACCTGACCATGCTTTATCTTGTAATGATGCATCTAATAACCATTTTTTCCCTAGGATTGATGGTGAAAATGTTGTACCTGTGCCAGCTGAACCTGATAATGATTTTTCTGTGAAGGTTAATGTGTCCATAGGTACAAGCGTGCCCAGCCACGTCGCTCTGCGGAGTGAGACGGCTGAGGAACCCCTAACAGGGGCAAGTGTCGGTGCTACAGGAAATGGGGAGATGCATGGGAACCGTGAGGAAGGTGATGCCATGAAAGTGACCAGTGCCACCGAGGAAGGTAACTGGCCCATAAGTAGCACTGCCCCTGGAGTGTTGGGGGTGGATGGGGAGGTAGAGCCCATAGCAGCGCCGGCTGATGGGTCTATAGAAACCCCTGGGGAGACAGCCTACGTAGCTGCTGTCACCCGCAGTCAGAGTGCCCAGAACGCAGATAACTGTCTGCCTTCCGGACCCTCCTCAGTCATTACTGTGACTGAACCAGAGGTGGACCCAGAGCAGGTCCAAGAGGGTTCCCGTGGGGAAGGGGCCCTGACGTCGCTTTTGGCTTCCCCTAGCCAGGAGTTTCAGGCCGCTCTGCACACAGATGCGAGCCTAGAGAGTTTGAGACAACTTGCCGGGACGCTCTTCTCCGAGACTGATAAGGAGAAGGTGTTCTGGGAACGAGGAAGGTTGTACCGGGAGACAGTACCCGGAGAATCACAAAAGGAGTGGTTGAGGGAAAGACAGCTGGTCGTCCCGCAGCAATTCCAGGGTGAGTTGTTGCGGATTGCCCATGAGATCCCGCTAGCTGGACACTTGGGGATCAGCAAAACTAAGGCCCGGCTGTCTCAACACTTCTATTGGCCTAAGATGGGGACAGATGTGTCAAACTACTGCTGCTCCTGTATCACTTGTCAAAGAGTGGGGAAGGCGGGGCCTGCTCTTAAGGCTCCCCTGATCCCTTTGCCAGTGATAGAGGAACCTTTCCAGAGGATCGCGGTGGACATTGTGGGACCGCTGGCCGTCCCCAGCAGCTCTGGAAAGCAATACATCCTTACTGTGGTAGACTATGCTACCCGGTACCCAGAGGCAGTAGCTCTGTCGTCAACTAGGGCAGATAAGGTGGCGGATGCCCTGTTGGCCATCTTTTCACGTGTAGGGTTTCCCAGGGAAATGCTTACTGATCAAGGGACCCAATTTATGTCTCGCCTAATGGAGGCTCTCTGTAAGAGAATGCAGGTGAAGCACCTGGTATCGAGTGCGTATCACCCACAGACCAATGGCTTGTGTGAACGCTTCAATGGTACCCTCAAACAGATGCTACGCACGCTGGTTGAGACTCAAGGGTGCGACTGGGAGCGGTACCTCCCACACCTGCTGTTCGCTTACCGAGAGGTTCCGCAGGCCTCGACGGGGTTCTCCCCCTTCGAGCTCCTGTACGACAGGCGAGTCCGGGGACCCCTGGGGTTGGTAAGAAAGTCCTGGGAAGAGGAGCCAAACCCTTCTGAAGTGTCCATAGTGGAGTATGTCATGCGCTTCCGTGACAAGATGCAGACCTTGACGCAGTTGGTGCATGACAACATGACGCAGGCTCAGGCTGATCAGAAGCACTGGTACGACCAGAACGCCCGGGAGCGGACCTACCACGTGGGTCAAAAGGTGTGGGTGCTGGTCCCCGTACCAACGGATAAGCTTCAGGCCGCCTGGGAGGGCCCGTACGTCGTCCACCAACAGCTCAACCCGGTCACTTACGTGGTCACGCTTGACCACGCTCGGGGTAGGCGAAAGGCCTTTCACGTCAACATGATGAAGGCTCATCACGAACGTGAACCTTTCGTCCTACCGGTCTGCAGCTTGCCCGAAGACGGTGAGGAAGACACCCTCCTGGACTTGCTGGCCCAAGCCAAGGCCAATGGGTCCATCGAGGATGTGGAGGTAAGCGCCTCGTTAACTGAACCCCAGCGGGTGCAGTTGCAAACCACACTGGAACCTTTCCGGGTCGTGTTCTCCAACCGACCTGGGAGGACTGAGTTAGCAGTCCACGAGGTGGACACTGGGAATCACGCCCCACTACGGCGAACACCCTATCGAATCTCTGACCAGGTGCAGCAGATTATGCGCCAAGAGATTGATGAGATGTTACAGCTGGGGGTGATTCGACGGTCAAAGAGTGCGTGGGCCTCACCTGTAGTTCTCGTGCCAAAGAAGGACCGGACCACCCGGTTCTGTGTGGACTACAGGGGACTCAACGCCATCACAGCCTCTGACGCGCACCCCATGCCGCGCATCGAGGAGCTGCTTGAGAAGTTAGCTGGCGCAAAATACCTGACAATAATGGATTTGAGTAGAGGATACTGGCAGATTCACCTGAGCCCCGAGGCGCAGGAGAAGTCCGCCTTTATCACGCCCTTCGGACTGTACGAGTCCACGGTCATGCCCTTCGGCATGAAGAATGCCCCTGCCACTTTCCAGCGGATGGTCAACCTCCTGCTTCAGGGACTGGAGACGTACGCCGTGGCGTACTTGGATGACATTGCCATCTTCAGTCCCTCCTGGAAGGAACACCTGCAGCATCTCGAGGAGGTGCTCAGGCGAATTCACCAAGCAGGACTGACTATCAAGCCGGGAAAGTGCCAGATGGGCATGAGGGAGGTTCACTACCTGGGGCACCGGGTAGGCGGGAACACCCTGAAGCCAGAGCCTGACAAAGTTGGAGTGATCGTGAACTGGCCCACTCCCGTGACCAAGAAACAGGTGATGTCCTTCTTGGGCACTGCAGGGTACTATAGGCGCTTTGTAAAGCACTATAGTAGCCTGGCAAAACCTTTGACGGACCTCACCAGGAAGAAGCTACCCCACATCGTCAACTGGACAGATGGCTGTGAGGGGGCCTTCCAGGCATTGAAAACCGCACTGTGCAACGCCCCTGTGTTGAAAGCAGTCGACAGCAGTCGACCGTTCTTGGTGCAGACCGACGCCAGCGAGTTTGGCCTTGGTGCTGTGCTCAGCCAGGTTGACTCGGAGGACCAAGAGCACCCCGTGTTATACCTGAGCCGGAAACTTTTGATGAGGGAAGTGGCCTACTCCACAATCGAGAAGGAGTGCCTGGCCATAGTCTGGGCCCTGCAGCGCTTGCAGCCCTACTTGTACGGTCACACTTTCACTGTGGTGACCGACCACAACCCTCTGCGCTGGCTAAACGCCATGTGTGGAACCAACGGCAGGTTGCTACGCTGGAGCCTTGCCCTTCAGCAGTTTACTTCACCATTGAACACAAAACGGGCAGGGAGCATGGGAATGCAGATGGACTCTCCCGCCAGGGTGAACCTACTGAGGTGCCCATGGAGACATACCGTCGGGTTCTACCTCCCTAGCGCACACCAAAAGGGGGAGGTGTCACAATATGGTATGAAATATCATAGTAGTTCTCTTGCTAGCCTGCGTGGGCTAAGCCCCCCTTCTTGGAGTGATACTGCCACAGTTTGACCTGCAAATTCCTGGCTTTCCTTCTCTGAGAGTATGGGGGAAGAGAGGTTTTATTGCTGAATGGAATTTACGACTGGCATTTCCTGTGTAAGCTCTTGTTCAGCTATACGTGAAGTAGAAACTTCAAGGATCCATGAAAGATTCTTTGTTTAGTTTTTGTTAGATATTAGGCAAACGATTTAAGCTAGAAATACGAAAATATATATTCTTAGTCTCACTCGGTGTATCTACACATCCCATGACACTCGGGCTTCTAACTCCATCTGGTAAAGAAGTAGGGATTTCTCTGTAAATATGTATCCCAGTTAGGACATATTTGATCTCATTAGAATGCTCACGTTAATCCGAGATGAATGATAGGTTGAGTCTGACTCTGTCATGTTTTGTAGCAAAGTTATAGCAAGTAGATAAATTTAAGATTGAAGTACTCAGAATGTAGAGAGAGGAGGGTCTGGATAAGCCAGCCCTTCTGTGATGTCACAGCCTTGAAAGTATAACTGGCTGCACACATCCCCAGCTGTCTCTCTGCTAGATTTCTTCCTGACTTCTTGTCTTCTCCTGAAGCCAGCAGCATCCCATGGACTGGGATATATGGAAACTGCCCTAGCCTGATTGCCTGCAATGCTTTTAACATGTGAGTGTTATCTTTTCTCTTTTATTCCCTTTATGTTATAATTACCCATGTACATATTTGCAATTGTCTCATTTGTAGAGTTGAGCGACCTTGACCTTTTTAGAGTCGAGCCGGGTTTCGCGAAACCCGACTATCTCAAAAGTCGGGTCGAGTGAAATCGGCCGATTATGGCGAAAAGTCGGGATCGACCGAAACACGAAACCCAATGCAAGTCAATGGGGCAGCATAGTCGGCAGTGAGTGGGGGCCAGGAAAACACCTAGAGTGCCCATTTTAATGTCAAAACCATCCATTCTTCTTAATGAAGCTTGTCAAGCGTAATTTACCTTATAATAATTGGAAGGCATTTGAAATTGGGGGTCATTTGGCTAAAGTTGTGTGGGGTAGGGCTGGTTCAAGTAATTAGTGGGCCCAGGAAATCCCACGTGGGCCCACGTCACGGCAGTGGAGCAGGGAGAGGTAAGTATTTCAACTTTGCAAGTGCTGTGATCCTGAGCAAGCAGGGGGGGCCCACTTGTTGGCATTGGCACTGGCACAGGGCCCCTCAAAGTACAGCGGTGTGTTTGCACGGCGGGGGCGCCTCCCACCGGCAGCAACACTTTTGCGTACTATGAGAGGCCCTGTGCCAGTGACGTCGCCAACTAGTATTCCTCCCCCCACCTGATGAAGGAACCTGCACTTTCATCTGCACCTTCCTCTTTGTCCCCGTGTAAGGTGGTATGGTATGCGGGAAGAGCAACCTGACTTTCAGCAGGGTCACAATGTTGTTGTGTAGCATGCACGGGGAATGTTGCGTTATGGGTCAATGTACCAGCAGACTCATCTATCACTGGCTGGGCAATGGGCACGATGAAGTGGAAACACAGATATAGGCCCAAAGAATAAAGTGGGCTAAATGCAGTTCAAAATTGGTAACACAGGAATAACCAGGGGGCATTGCAGTGGAGGACAACTGGAATGAGAGGCTGACACAGAGAGTAGGGCCAAATCAGTAAGTAGTCGAAATGCAGTTCAAAATTGGCAACCGTAGTAAACAGGCGGCACAGCTTTGTTCAGTGGAGGAGAACAGCAAGGAGTGGCAGACACCGATAGTAGGCCCCAACCCAACTAGTAGGCCAAATGCAGTCTAACATTAACAACTACTTAACGAGAGCCTGAAAATGGAATTTCAGGACAGGAAACCAGGAGAACAGCAAGGAGTGGCAGACACCGATAGTAGGCCCCAAACCAACTAGTACGCCAAATGCAGTTGTTCCATTTAACCACAATTTAATGAGAGCCTGAAGATAGAAGCTCAGGAAAGGCAACCTGGGGAACACCTTGGAGTGTAACACACCCTCTCTCTACACCCCATACCCAATTTGAAGGCCTAATGCAGTGTAGTTTCCAAGAACTACTAAACGAGAGCCGGAAGATCGAAGCTCAGGAAAGGCAACCTGGGGAACACCTTGGAGTGTAACACACCCTCTCTCTACACCCCATACCCAATTTGAAGGCCTAATGCAGCGTAGTTTCCAACAACTACTAAACGAGAGCCGGAAGATCGAAGCTCAGGAAAGGCAACCTGGGGAACACCTTGGAGTGTAACAAACCCTCTCTCTACACCCCATACCCAATTTGTAGGCCTAATGCAGCGTAGTTTCCGACAACTACTAAACGAGAGCATGAAGATCGAAGCTCAGGAAAGGCAACCTGGGGAACACCTTGGAGTGTAACACACCCTCTCTCTACACCCCATACCCAATTTGAAGGCCTAATGCAGTGTAGTTTCCAAGAACTACTAAACGAGAGCCGGAAGATCGAAGCTCAGGAAAGGCAACCTGGGGAACACCTTGGAGTGTAACACACCCTCTCTCTACACCCCATACCCAATTTGAAGGCCTAATGCAGCGTAGTTTCCAACAACTACTAAACGAGAGCCGGAAGATCGAAGCTCAGGAAAGGCAACCTGGGGAACACCTTGGAGTGTAACACACCCTCTCTCTACACCCCATACCCAATTTGAAGGCCTAATGCAGTGTAGTTTCCAAGAACTACTAAACGAGAGCCGGAAGATCGAAGCTCAGGAAAGACAACCTGGGGAACACCTTGAAGTGTAACACAACGTCTCTCTACACCACGGAAGGGCTGATTCTTAGGAAGGAAGGCTGTTGGAAATAAGCATTGCGCGTCCGAGGGTGATTATATTCTTATTAGGTATATACTCACCCTCGGACGCGCCCTGCTTCTTTATTTGGAATGAATGTTTATTTGCAATGTGGTGTTGACTTTCTCTATTATTTTGGTAATTAATGATTTTATTATTTTCATTGTTTTGCATCTTCTCGGCAATAATATAAAGAAGACGCGACAGGACAACACTCGGTGGATGCCATATCTGTGTTTTCAATTTAAAAAACCTTTCAGTTAAATACTTGCAGGATAAAGTAATTGCAGCTGGTGGCCATTTTTAGTACTGTACCAGATTTTAGTTGTGTGTTTGTTTTTAATGTTAAAATGTCTGCATTTGATATCTCACCAGTATTTTCTTTTTTATAAGCAAAATACTTTTTTTTTATTTTATGATGTTGGTTCAAGGGGTACACGGGCAGCAGTAGACAGGTCAGTGGAGGCCTAGTGGAAGGAGGGACCGCAGACAGGCTTCGAAGCCCTAACATAATAAATTGGGCTGCCTGTAGGCAGTTTAAAATTGGTTCCAGGGGAACACGGGCAGCAGTAGACAGGTCAGTGGAGGCCTAGTGGAAGGAGGGACAGCAGACAGGCTTCGAAGCCCTAACATAATAAATTGGGCTGCCTGTAGGCAATTTAAAATTGGTTCCAGGGGAACACGGGCAGCAGTAGACAGGTAAGTGGAGGCCTAGTGGAAGGAGGGACCGCAGACAGGCTTCGAAGGCCTAACATAATAAAATGGGCTGGCTGTAGGCAATTTAAAATTGGTTCCAGGGGAACACGGGCAGCAGTAGACAGGTCAGTGGAGGCCTAGTGGAAGGAGGGACCGCAGACAGGCTTCGAAGGCCTAACATAATAAAATGGGCTGGCTGTAGGCAATTTAAAATTGGTTCCAGGGGAACACGGGCAGCAGTAGACAGGTAAGTGGAGGCCTAGTGGAAGGAGGGACCGCAGACAGGCTTCGAAGGCCTAACATAATAAATTGGGCTGCCTGTAGGCAATTTAAAATTGGTTCCAGGAGAACACGGGCAGCAGTAGACAGGTAAGTGGAGGCCTAGTGGAAGGAGGGACCGCAGACAGGCTTCGAAGGCCTAACGTAATAAAATGGGCTGGCTGTAGGCAATTTACAATTGGTTCCATGGGAACACGGGCAGCAGTAGACAGGTCAGTGGAGGCCTAGTGGAAGGAGTGACGGCAGACAGGCATCAAAGGCCTAACATCATAACATTGGGCTGTTGGCAATTTAAAATTGGTTCCAGGGGTACACGGGCAACAGTGGTCTGGTCAGTGGAAGTCTAGTGGAAGGAGTGACGGCAGACAGGCATCAAAGGCCTAACATAATAACATTTGGCTGTTGGCAATTTAAAATTGGTTCCAGGGGTACACGGGCAACAGTGGTCTGGTCAGTGGAAGTCTAGTGGAAGAAGTGACGGCAGACAGGCTAAGAAGGCCTAACATAACAAAATTGGGCTGGCTGTAGGCAAGTTTAAATTGGTTCCAGGGGAACACGGCCAGCAGTGGCCTGGTCAGTGTAGTAGTTGTAGAAAGAACGGACCGCAGACAGGCTTCGAAGGCCTAACATAACAAAAATGTCAAAACAATGGTATTGTCAGTGCCAGGCATTGAAGGATGTCAGCGCATAGACTAAACATTGGTGAAGCTGTGAGAGATAATTTTGCTAGTGGTAGAGCACTGTTTGAGCTGGGGGGGGAACTGTCTTGTGGCCGGCGGTACAGGCCCAGGGCCCCTCATATTACAATGGTGTGTCTGACGTTGGGTGCGCACCACCACCGCCAGAGACACTTTATTGTACTATGAGGGACCCAGTGGCAGTGCCGTCGACCAAAAGCGGGCACACCCACCTCTTCAGACAAACAGCACTCTCACGGGTGCTGGCGCAAAGTGGCGATACCACGGCCCCGTGTGGGGAGTTTGGCCATTTTGTTAGGAGTAAACATGTCGTATGCTGGACAATCAGGTGCAGAAAATTACGAGATTGGAAAAGTCATTCAGAAGAGTCCACAGGCAAGACCTTTTCATAGGAAAGTTAGGTGTCAGCCGGGCAAGGTGGGGCAAAAGATTTCGAAATCCAGTTGTGGTTCATTTTAATGAAGGTTAGATCATCTACATTTTGGGTAGCCAGACGAGTCCTTTTTTCAGTTAGTATTGAACCTGCAGCACTGAATACTCTTTCTGATAGGACACTAGCTGCCGGGCAAGCAAGCTCCTGCAATGCATATTCTGCCAATTCTGGCCAGGTGTCTAATTTGGATGCCCAGTAATCAAATGGGAATGATGGTTGAGGGAGAACGTCGATAAGGGATGAAAAATAGTTTGTAACCATACTGGACAAATGTTGTCTCCTGTCACTTTGAATTGATGCTGCAGTACCTGTCCTGTCTGCGGTCATAGCAAAATCACTCCACAACCTGGTCAGAAAACCCCTCTGGCCAACGCCACTTCTGATTTCTGCCCCTCTAACACCTCTGGTCTGCTGGTCCCTGGAGCTCGTGTGAGAACGATCACGGGCGCTGTGTGCAGGGAATGCCAGAAGCAAACGGTCAACAAGAGTTGATTGTTTTGTTGCTAATATTAGTTCCAAGTTCTCATGTGGCATAATATTTTGCAATTTGCCTTTATAGCGAGGATCAAGGAGGCAGGCCAACCAGTAATCGTCATCGTTCATCATTTTTGTAATGCGTGTGTCCCTTTTGAGGATACGCAAGGCATAATCCGCCATGTGGGCCAAAGTTCCAGTTGTCAAATCTGCGGTTGTGCTTGGTTGAGGGGCAGTTGCAGGCAAATCTACGTCACTTGTGTCCCTCAAAAAACCAGAACCCGCCCTTGCCACGCCACCAATTTCCAATGACCCCGGGAAAGCTTCCTCATTAAAAATATACTCATCCCCATCATCCTCCTCATCCTCCACCTCCTCTTCGCCCGCTACCTCGTCCTGTACACTGCCCTGACCAGACAATGGCTGACTGTCATCAAGGCTTTCCTCTTCCTCTGGTGCAGACGCCTGATCCTTTATGTGCGTCAAACTTTGCATCAGCAGACACATTAGGGGGATGCTCATGCTTATTATGGCGTTGTCTGCACTAACCAGCCATGTGCATTCCTCAAAACACTGAAGGACTTGACACATGTCTTGAATCTTCGACCACTGCACACCTGACAACTCCATGTCTGCCATCCTACTGCCTGCCCGTGTATGTGTATCCTCCCACAAAAACATAACAGCCCGCCTCTGTTCGCACAGTCTCTGAAGCATGTGCAGTGTTGAGTTCCACCTTGTAACAACGTCTAAGATTAGGCGATGCTGGGGAAGGTTCAAAGAACGCTGATAGGTCTGCATACGGCTGGAGTGTACAGGCGAACGGCGGATATGTGCGCAAAGTCCACGCACTTTGAGGAGCAGGTCGGATAACCCCGGATAACTTTTCAGGAAGCACTGCACCACCAGGTTTAAGGTGTGAGCCAGGCAAGGAATGTGTTTCAGTTGGGAAAGGGAGATGGCAGCCATGAAATTCCTTCCGTTATCACTCACTACCTTGCCTGCCTCAAGATCTACAGTGCCCAGCCACGACTGCGTTTCTTGCTGCAAGAACTCGGACAGAACTTCCGCGGTGTGTCTGTTGTCGCCCAAACACTTCATAGCCAATACAGCCTGCTGACGTTTGCCAGTAGCTGCCCCATAATGGGAGACCTGGTGTGCAACAGTGGCAGCTGCGGATGGAGTGGTTGTGCGACTGCGGTCTGTGGACGAGCTCTCGCTTCTGCAGGAGGACGAGGAGGAGGAGGAGGAGGAGGGGGTGCGAACGGCTACAGCCAACTGTTTCCTAGACCGTGGGCTAGGCAGAACTGTCCCAAACTTGCTGTCCCCTGTGGACCCTGAATCCACCACATTTACCCAGTGTGCCGTGATGGACACGTAACGTCCCCGGCCATGCCTACTGGTCCATGCATCTGTTGTCAGGTGCACCTTTGTGCTCACAGATTGCCTGAGTGCATGGACGATGCGCTCTTTAACATGCTGGTGGAGGGCTGGGATGGCTTTTCTGGAAAAAAAGTGTCGACTGGGTAGCTCGTAGCGTGGTACAGCGTAGTCCATCAGGTCTTTGAAAGCTTCGCTTTCAACTAACCGGTAGGGCATCATCTCTAACGAGATTAGTCTAGCTATGTGGGCGTTCAAACCCTGTGTACGCGGATGCGAGGCTAAGTACTTCCTTTTTCTAACCATAGTCTCATGTAGGGTGAGCTGGACTGGAGAGCTGGAGATCGTGGAACTAGCGGGGGTGCCGGTGGACATGGCAGACTGAGAGACGGTGGGAGATGGTATTGTTGCCGCCGGTGCCCTAGATGCAGTGTTTCCTACTACGAAACTGGAGATTCCCTGACCCTGACTGCTTTGGCCTGGCAAAGAAACCTGCACAGATACTGCAGGTGGTGCAGAAAATGGTGGCCCTACACTGCCGGAAGGGATGTTGCGTTGATGAGTAGCTTCATTGGCCGAGGGTGCTACAACCTTAAGGGACGTTTGGTAGTTAGTCCAAGCTTGCAAATGCATGGTGGTTAAATGTCTATGCATGCAACTTGTATTGAGACTTTTCAGATTCTGCCCTCTGCTTAAGGTAGTTGAACATTTTTGACAGATTACTTTGTGCTGATCAATTGGATGTTGTTTAAAAAAATGCCAGACTGCACTCTTTCTAGCATCGGATACCTTTTCAGGCATTGCAGACTGAGCTTTAACCGGATGGCCACGCTGTCCTCCAACAGGTTTTGACTTTGCCACGCGTTTTGGCCAAGATACGGGCCCGGCAGATGGAACCTGTTGCGATGTTGATGCCTGCTGCGGCCTCTCCTCCTCCGCTTCAGAACTGCTGCCGCCTGCACCCTGTTCCCCCAATGGCTGCCAATCGGGGTCAAGAACTGGGTCATCTATTACCTCTTCTTGTAGCTCGTGTGCAACTTCGTCTGTGTCACCGTGTCGGTCGGTGGTATAGCGTTCGTGATGGGGCAACATAGTCTCATCAGGGTCTGATTCTTGATCAGCACCCTGCGAGGGCAATGTTGTGGTCTGAGTCAAAGGACCAGCATAGTAGTCTGGCTGTGGCTGTGCATCAGTGCACTCCATGTCAGATTCAACTTGTAATGGGCATGGACTGTTAACTGCTTCACTTTCTAAGCCAGGGACGGTATGTGTAAAGAGCTCCATGGAGTAACCCGTTGTGTCGCCTGCTGCATTCTTCTCTGTTGTTGTTTTTGCTGAAGAGGACAAGGAAGCGACTTGTCCCTGACCGTGAACATCCACTAACGACGCGCTGCTTTTACTTTTACCAGTTTCACGAGAGGAGGCAAAAGAGCTAGAGGCTGAGTCAGCAAGATAAGCCAAAACTTGCTCTTGATGCTCCGGCTTTAAAAGCGGTTTTCCTACTCCCAGAAAAGGGAGGGTTCGAGGCCTTGTGTAGCCAGACGACGAACCTGGCTCCACAGCTCCAGACTTAGGTGCAATATTTTTTTTCCCACGACCACCTGATGCTCCACCACTACCACTACCCTCATTACCAGCTGACAATGAACGCCCCCGGCCACGACCTCTTCCACCAGACTTCCTCATTGTTTTAAAAACGTTACCAAACGAACGGTATTTGTTGCTGTCACCCAACTTACACGGTGAGCTATAACTTCAGTATGATTTAGCTACCCCTTTACAGGTGGGTGAGACCACAACGAAAATCAGCCACAATGTTACACACTCTGTTGTTGTTGGCAACAAATGAGATGGCACACACGCAGGACTGTCACTGAAGCGCAAATGTAAATTTTTATCTCCCACTGATTTGTGTTTGTTTTTTTTAAAAGGGAGACTTCAGAAAAACAAAAAATTAAAAAAAAATTATTTTTTACAGAAGAATTTATAAAACAAATAAAATGAAATGATTGTTTCAGGGAGAATTTAGGAAAAAAAAAAAAAAAAAAGGCTTTGTAGGGCCCACTGAGTGAGAGAGGACGCACACAGGAGTCAGGAGTGGCACACAAGCCCAGAGGCCAATATTAATCTCCCACCGATTGATTTAGTTATTTTTTTTGGTAGATTTTGGAACCCAAATCAAGCAAAAAAATTAATAGGCTTTCTATGGCCCACAATTGGGGAGAGAGAGAGAGATGGCACACCCAGGAGTCAAGACTGGCACACAAGCAGAAGGGGCAATATGAATCTCCCACAGATTTTTTTTTTTTTTTTTTTTTTTCAGGGAGACTTGAGAGAAAAAAAAATACAAAAAAAATGATTTTTTTCAGGAATAATTTAGAAACCAAAGAAAATAAAATGATTGTTTCAGGGAGAATTTAGAAAACAAATAAAACAAAAAATAGGCTTTCTAGGGCCCACTGAGTGACAGATGACGCACACAGGAGTCAGGAGTGGCACACAAGCCCAGAGGCCAATATTAATCTCCCACTGATTGATTTAGTTATTTTTTTTTGGTAGATTTTGGAACCCAAATCAAGCAAAAAAATTAATAGGCTTTCTATGGCCCACAATTGGGGAGAGAGAGAGAGATGGCACACCCAGGAGTCAAGACTGGCACACAAGCAGAAGGGGCAATATGAATCTCCCACAGATTTTTTTTTTTTTTTTTTTTTCAGGGAGACTTGAGAGAAAAAAAAATACAAAAAAAATGATTTTTTTCAGGAATAATTTAGAAACCAAAGAAAATAAAATGATTGTTTCAGGGAGAATTTAGAAAACAAATAAAACAAAAAATAGGCTTTCTAGGGCCCACTGAGTGACAGATGACGCACACAGGAGTCAGGAGTGGCACACAAGCCCAGAGGCCAATATTAATCTCCCACTGATTGATTTAGTGATTTTTTTTGGTAGATTTTGGAACCCAAATCAAGCAAAAAAATTAATAGGCTTTCTATGGCCCACAATTGGGGAGAGAGAGAGAGATGGCACACCCAGGAGTCAAGACTGGCACACAAGCAGAAGGGGCAATATGAATCTCCCACAGATTTTTTTTTTTTTTTTTTTTTTCAGGGAGATTTGAGAGAAAAAAAAATACAAAAAAAAATGATTTTTTTCAGGAATAATTTAGAAACCAAAGAAAATAAAATGATTGTTTCAGGGAGAATTTAGAAAACAAATAAAACAAAAAATAGGCTTTCTAGGGCCCACTGAGTGACAGATGACGCACACAGGAGTCAGGAGTGGCACACAAGCCCAGAGGCCAATATTAATCTCCCACTGATTGATTTAGTTATTTTTTTTGGTAGATTTTGGAACCCAAATCAAGCAAAAAAATTAATAGGCTTTCTATGGCCCACAATTGGGGAGAGAGAGAGAGATGGCACACCCAGGAGTCAAGACTGGCACACAAGCAGAAGGGGCAATATGAATCTCCCACAGATTTTTTTTTTTTTTTTTTTTTCAGGGAGACTTTAGAGAAAAAAAAATACAAAAAAAATGATTTTTTTCAGGAATAATTTAGAAACCAAAGAAAATAAAATGATTTTTTCAGGGAGAATTTAGAAAACAAATAAAACAAAAAATAGGCTTTCTAGGGCCCACTGAGTGACAGATGACGCACACAGGAGTCAGGAGTGGCAGACAAGCCCAGAGGCCAATATTAATCTCCCACTGATTGATTTAGTGATTTTTTTTGGTAGATTTTGGAACCCAAATCAAGCAAAAAAATTAATAGGCTTTCTATGGCCCACAATTGGGGAGAGAGAGAGAGATGGCACACCCAGGAGTCAAGACTGGCACACAAGCAGAAGGGGCAATATGAATCTCCCACAGATTTTTTTTTTTTTTTTTTTTTTTCAGGGAGATTTGAGAGAAAAAAAAATACAAAAAAAAATGATTTTTTTCAGGAATAATTTAGAAACCAAAGAAAATAAAATGATTGTTTCAGGGAGAATTTAGAAAACAAATAAAACAAAAAATAGGCTTTCTAGGGCCCACTGAGTGACAGATGACGCACACAGGAGTCAGGAGTGGCACACAAGCCCAGAGGCCAATATTAATCTCCCACTGATTGATTTAGTTATTTTTTTTGGTAGATTTTGGAACCCAAATCAAGCAAAAAAATTAATAGGCTTTCTATGGCCCACAATTGGGGAGAGAGAGAGAGATGGCACACCCAGGAGTCAAGACTGGCACACAAGCAGAAGGGGCAATATGAATCTCCCACAGATTTTTTTTTTGTTTGTTTTTTTCAGGGAGACTTTAGAGAAAAAAAAATACAAAAAAAATGATTTTTTTCAGGAATAATTTAGAAACCAAAGAAAATAAAATGATTTTTTCAGGGAGAATTTAGAAAACAAATAAAACAAAAAATAGGCTTTCTAGGGCCCACTGAGTGACAGATGACGCACACAGGAGTCAGGAGTGGCAGACAAGCCCAGAGGCCAATATTAATATCCCACTGATTGATTTAGTGATTATTTTTGGTAGATTTTGGAACCCAAATCAAGCAAAAAAATTAATAGGCTTTCTATGGCCCACAATTGGGGAGAGAGAGAGAGATGGCACACCCAGGAGTCAAGACTGGCACACAAGCAGAAGGGGCAATATGAATCTCCCACAGATTTTTTTTTTTTTTTCAGGGAGACTTTAGAGAAAAAAAAATACAAAAAAAATGATTTTTTTCAGGAATAATTTAGAAACCAAAGAAAATAAAATGATTTTTTCAGGGAGAATTTAGAAAACAAATAAAACAAAAAATAGGCTTCCTAGGGCCCACTGAGTGACAGATGATGCTCACAGGAGTCAGGAGTGGCACACAAGCCCAGAGGCCAATATTAATCTCCCACTGATTGATTTAGTGATTTTTTTTGGTAGATTTTGGAACCCAAATCAAGCAAAAAAATTAATAGGCTTTCTATGGCCCACTATTTGTGAGAGAGATGGCACGCTCAGGACTGGCACACAAGCCCAGAGGCCAATATTAATCTCCCACTTTTTTTTTTTCCAGGGAAAATTTATAAACCCAATAAAATAATAAAAAAATAGGCTTTCTATGGCCCACTATCTGAGAGAGAGAGAGATGGCACGCTTAGGACTGGCACACAAGCCCAGAGGCCAATATTAATCTCCCACTGATTGATTTAATGATTTTTTCAGGTAGAATTTAGAACCCAAATCAAGCAAAAAAATTAATAGGCTTTCTATGGCCCACTGAGTGAGAGATGGCACACACAGGAGTAAGGAGTGGCACACAAGCCCTGAGGCCAATATTTTTCTCCCACTGATTGATTGATTGATTTTTTCAGGTAGAATTATGAACCCAAATCAACCAAAAAAATAAATAGGCTTTCTATGGCCCACTATTTGTGAGAGAGATGGCACGCTCAGGACTGGCACACAAGCCCAGAGGCCAATATTAATCTCCCATTTTTTTTTTTTCCAGGGAAAATTTATAAACCCAATAAAAAAAAAATAAATAAATAGGCTTTCTATGGCCCACTATCTGAGAGAGAGAGATGGCATGCTTAGGACTGGCACACAAGCCCAAAGGCCAATATTAATCTCCCACTGATTGATTGATTGATTTTTTCAGGTAGAATTATGAACCCAAATCAACCAAAAAAATAAATAGGCTTTCTATGGCCCACTATTTGTGAGAGAGATGGCACGCTCAGGACTGGCACACAAGCCCAGAGGCCAATATTAATCTCCCACTTTTTTTTTTTTCCAGGGAAAATTTATAAACCCAATAAAATAATAAAAAAATAGGCTTTCTATGGCCCACTATCTGAGAGAGAGAGAGAGATGGCACGCTTAGGACTGGCACACAAGCCCAGAGGCCAATATTAATCTCCCACTGATTGATTTAGTGATTTTTTTTGGTAGATTTTGGAACCCAAATCAAGCAAAAAAATTAATAGGCTTTCTATGGCCCACAATTGGGGAGAGAGAGAGAGATGGCACACCCAGGAGTCAAGACTGGCACACAAGCAGAAGGGGCAATATGAATCTCCCACAGATTTTTTTTTTTTTTTTTTTTTTTTCAGGGAGATTTGAGAGAAAAAAAAATACAAAAAAAAATGATTTTTTTCAGGAATAATTTAGAAACCAAAGAAAATAAAATGATTGTTTCAGGGAGAATTTAGAAAACAAATAAAACAAAAAATAGGCTTTCTAGGGCCCACTGAGTGACAGATGACGCACACAGGAGTCAGGAGTGGCACACAAGCCCAGAGGCCAATATTAATCTCCCACTGATTGATTTAGTTATTTTTTTTGGTAGATTTTGGAACCCAAATCAAGCAAAAAAATTAATAGGCTTTCTATGGCCCACAATTGGGGAGAGAGAGAGAGATGGCACACCCAGGAGTCAAGACTGGCACACAAGCAGAAGGGGCAATATGAATCTCCCACAGATTTTTTTTTTTTTTTTTTTTTCAGGGAGACTTTAGAGAAAAAAAAATACAAAAAAAATGATTTTTTTCAGGAATAATTTAGAAACCAAAGAAAATAAAATGATTTTTTCAGGGAGAATTTAGAAAACAAATAAAACAAAAAATAGGCTTTCTAGGGCCCACTGAGTGACAGATGACGCACACAGGAGTCAGGAGTGGCAGACAAGCCCAGAGGCCAATATTAATCTCCCACTGATTGATTTAGTGATTTTTTTTGGTAGATTTTGGAACCCAAATCAAGCAAAAAAATTAATAGGCTTTCTATGGCCCACAATTGGGGAGAGAGAGAGAGATGGCACACCCAGGAGTCAAGACTGGCACACAAGCAGAAGGGGCAATATGAATCTCCCACAGATTTTTTTTTTTTTTTTTTTCAGGGAGATTTGAGAGAAAAAAAAATACAAAAAAAAATGATTTTTTTCAGGAATAATTTAGAAACCAAAGAAAATAAAATGATTGTTTCAGGGAGAATTTAGAAAACAAATAAAACAAAAAATAGGCTTTCTAGGGCCCACTGAGTGACAGATGACGCACACAGGAGTCAGGAGTGGCACACAAGCCCAGAGGCCAATATTAATCTCCCACTGATTGATTTAGTTATTTTTTTTGGTAGATTTTGGAACCCAAATCAAGCAAAAAAATTAATAGGCTTTCTATGGCCCACAATTGGGGAGAGAGAGAGAGATGGCACACCCAGGAGTCAAGACTGGCACACAAGCAGAAGGGGCAATATGAATCTCCCACAGATTTTTTTTTTTTTTTTTTTTTCAGGGAGACTTTAGAGAAAAAAAAATACAAAAAAAATGATTTTTTTCAGGAATAATTTAGAAACCAAAGAAAATAAAATGATTTTTTCAGGGAGAATTTAGAAAACAAATAAAACAAAAAATAGGCTTTCTAGGGCCCACTGAGTGACAGATGACGCACACAGGAGTCAGGAGTGGCAGACAAGCCCAGAGGCCAATATTAATATCCCACTGATTGATTTAGTGATTATTTTTGGTAGATTTTGGAACCCAAATCAAGCAAAAAAATTAATAGGCTTTCTATGGCCCACAATTGGGGAGAGAGAGAGAGATGGCACACCCAGGAGTCAAGACTGGCACACAAGCAGAAGGGGCAATATGAATCTCCCACAGATTTTTTTTTTTTTTTTCAGGGAGACTTTAGAGAAAAAAAAATACAAAAAAAATGATTTTTTTCAGGAATAATTTAGAAACCAAAGAAAATAAAATGATTTTTTCAGGGAGAATTTAGAAAACAAATAAAACAAAAAATAGGCTTCCTAGGGCCCACTGAGTGACAGATGATGCTCACAGGAGTCAGGAGTGGCACACAAGCCCAGAGGCCAATATTAATCTCCCACTGATTGATTTAGTGATTTTTTTTGGTAGATTTTGGAACCCAAATCAAGCAAAAAAATTAATAGGCTTTCTATGGCCCACTATTTGTGAGAGAGATGGCACGCTCAGGACTGGCACACAAGCCCAGAGGCCAATATTAATCTCCCACTTTTTTTTTTTCCAGGGAAAATTTATAAACCCAATAAAATAATAAAAAAATAGGCTTTCTATGGCCCACTATCTGAGAGAGAGAGAGATGGCACGCTTAGGACTGGCACACAAGCCCAGAGGCCAATATTAATCTCCCACTGATTGATTTAATGATTTTTTCAGGTAGAATTTAGAACCCAAATCAAGCAAAAAAATTAATAGGCTTTCTATGGCCCACTGAGTGAGAGATGGCACACACAGGAGTAAGGAGTGGCACACAAGCCCTGAGGCCAATATTTTTCTCCCACTGATTGATTGATTGATTTTTTCAGGTAGAATTATGAACCCAAATCAACCAAAAAAATAAATAGGCTTTCTATGGCCCACTATTTGTGAGAGAGATGGCACGCTCAGGACTGGCACACAAGCCCAGAGGCCAATATTAATCTCCCATTTTTTTTTTTTCCAGGGAAAATTTATAAACCCAATAAAAAAAAAAAAAAATAAATAGGCTTTCTATGGCCCACTATCTGAGAGAGAGAGATGGCATGCTTAGGACTGGCACACAAGCCCAAAGGCCAATATTAATCTCCCACTGATTGATTGATTGATTTTTTCAGGTAGAATTATGAACCCAAATCAACCAAAAAAATAAATAGGCTTTCTATGGCCCACTATTTGTGAGAGAGATGGCACGCTCAGGACTGGCACACAAGCCCAGAGGCCAATATTAATCTCCCACTTTTTTTTTTTTCCAGGGAAAATTTATAAACCCAATAAAATAATAAAAAAATAGGCTTTCTATGGCCCACTATCTGAGAGAGAGAGAGAGATGGCACGCTTAGGACTGGCACACAAGCCCAAAGGCCAATATTAATCTCCCACTGATTGATTTATTGATTTTTTCAGGTAGAATTTAGAACCCAAATCAAGCAAAAAAATTAATAGGCTTTCTATGGCCCACTGAGTGAGAGATGGCACACACAGGAGTAAGGAGTGGCACACAAGCCCTGAGGCCAATATTTTTCTCCCACTGATTGATGTTGTGATTTTTTCTGGTAGATTTTGGAACCCAAATCAAGCAAAAAAATAAATAGGCTTTCTATGGCCCACTGAGTGA
Organism: Ranitomeya imitator; assembly: GCF_032444005.1. Classification (NCBI taxonomy): domain Eukaryota; kingdom Metazoa; phylum Chordata; class Amphibia; order Anura; family Dendrobatidae; genus Ranitomeya; species Ranitomeya imitator. Next base: position 343,286,703 of record NC_091286.1, on the reverse strand, counting down.
GAGATGACACAGACAGAGATGGCACTCTAGCAGAAATGTCAATCTTAATCTCCCACAAAAAAAAAAAAAAAAAAAAAGGAACTGTCCTTCAATTACTATCTCCCTGCAGTAATCTCAGCCAGGTATGGCAGGCAGCAATAAGGAGTGGACTGATGCACAAATTAAATAAAAAGTGTGGACAAACAAACAAGATAGCTGTGCAGAAAGGAAGGAACAAGAGGATTTGTGCTTTGAAAAAAGCAGTTGGTTTGCACAGCGGCGTACACACAGCAATGCAGCTATCAGGGAGCCTTCTAGGGCAGCCCAATGAGCTACAGCGCTGAGGAAAAAAAAAAAAAAGGAGCTTCCACTGTCCCTGCACACCGAAGGTGGTGTTGGGCAGTGGAAATCGCTACAGCACAAGCGGTTTTGTGGTTAATGGACCCTGCCTAACGCTATCCCTGCTTCTGACAAAGCGGCAGCAACCTCTCCCTAAGCTCAGATCAGCAGCAGTAACATGGCGGTCGGCGGGAACTCCCCTTTATAGCCCCTGTGACGCCGCAGACAGCAAGCCAATCACTGCAATGCCCTTCTCTAAGATGGTGGGGACCAGGACCTATGTCATCACGCTGCCCACACTCTGCGTTTACCTTCATTGGCTGAGAAATGGCGCTTTTCGCGTCATTGAAACGCGACTTTGGCACGAAAGTCGCGTACCGCATGGCCGACCACGCACAGGGGTCGGATCGGGTTTCATGAAACTCGACTTCGCCAAAAGTCGGCGACTTTTGAAAATGTTCGACCCGTTTCACTCAACCCTACTCATTTGTAACTTCTTTATAAAATATTTTTGATAAAGCACTGCCTAATTAATTTCTATGGGATATAATATTATATATTAGTCCGTTCTCCTGTTCTAAATCGTACCCTAAGTCTCTTGAAGGGAAATACGCTACTGTTACTGTTGTGTTGGGTTAGCTTCGGACCCGTTTAATCGAAGCTGGTGGCGGCGATACCGTGTGCAGACTGTTGAGTGATGCTGTAGCGACTGCGGCATTGATAATTATTGTTCCTGCCTGAGTGGGAGTAGTTATCGCGTCGCTGCAGCGTGCCCAATAGCCAGTACATAGCAGGCAGTTTTTCTGGCGACTAATTACCCAGGGTGCAGTACCTAATCTGACCTGAGAGTAAGGGGGGTGCCAGAGAGCTGCAAGTGTTAAGTGGAACTGTAAGCAGGATATACATAAATCCCTGCAGTTCGTTGTATATAGAAAAGCAGTGGGATACCTAGAATAAGCCCCTGCTGTAAACTAAGAGGTCAATAGCCTTGTGTGTGGTTTTTTTCATCACATCGTGGAGTGGAGGGATAACTAAGATAAGCCCCCCTGCACATGTGATAGCCGTCTGTTGGCCTAAAGTCACCTCAATCCGTGACGTAGGGGTGACGGTCACGGTGTGAATCCTGACCCATTGGTGATAGCGGTCAGGGGAATCGTGACACCCAGTCTTTAGGGTCACCACGTAACAAAGAAATAATGATCTTTACTTGTTGAACAGGGTCACCTGAGGAGCGAGGTTTCAAGGCAAGAAACAATTTACAATTATTTTTGAAATTCAAGAACTTAAATCTATCACCAAAAAACAAATCAGGAATTGGAATCCTAGGCTCTGACATCGGATTCTGAACCACAAAATCTTGAATGTTTTGTACCCTTGTAGTGAGATTATCCATCCAAGAGGACAGACCTTGAATGACCATGTTTACACCTGTGTGCTGAACCACCCAGAGGTAAAGAGGAAAAGAGAGAAATAGCCGTGGATTGCGCCTAACGCTCCCTATGCAACTCGGCACAGCCTAAGGAACTAGCTAGCCCTGAAGATAGAAAAATAAAGCCTACCTTGCCTCAGAGAAATTCCCCAAAGGAAAAGGCAGCCCCCCACATATAATGACTGTGAGTAAAGACGAAAATACAAACACAGAGATGAAATAGATTTAGCAAAGTGAGGCCCGACTTACTGAACAGACCGAGGATAGGAAAGGTTACTTTGCGGTCAGCACAAAAACCTACAAAAAGACCACGCAGAGGGCGCAAAAAAGACCCTCCGCACCGACTCACGGTGCGGAGGCGCTCCCTCTGCGTCCCAGAGCTTCCAGCAAGCAAGACAAAAATAAAAATAGCAAGCTGGACAGAAAAATAGCAAACCAAAGAAATACAAGCTGGAACTTAGCTTCTGCTGGGAAGACAGGTCACAAGAACGATCCAGGAGTGAACTAGACCAATACTGGAACATTGGCAGGTGGCATGGAGTAAAGATCTAAGTGGAGTTAAATAGAGCAGCCAGCTAACGAATCAACCTCGTCACCTGTGGAAGGAAACTCAGAAACACCCACCAGAGGAAGTCCATGGACAGAACCAGCCGAAGTACCATTCATGACCACAGGAATGAATGGGCAGCACGGTGGCGCAGTGGTTAGCACAGCAGCCTTGCAGCGCTGGGGTCCTGGGTTCAAACCCCACCAAGGACAACATCTGCAAAGAGTTTGTATGTTCTCTCCGTGTTTGCGTGGGTTTCCTCCGGGCACTCCGGTTTCCTCCCACATTCCAAAGACATACTGATAGGGAATTTAGATTGTGAGCCCCATCGGGGACAGTGATGATAATATGTGCAAAATGTAAAGCGCTGCGGAATATGTTAGCGCTATATAAAAATAAAGATTATTATTAAAAAAGGAGGGAGCCCGACAACAGAATTCACAACAGGCATCGCCGACCACGTCACATGATCCGGGGTCAGCAATGCATCAGGATAGTAACCATAGAGGTCCTTGAGACCTCTATGGTTACTGATCCCGGCTTGCTGTGAGCACCACCCTGTGGTCAGCGCTCATAGCAGGCCTGTAATTAAGCTACATAGGAGCGATCTGATGATCGCTGCTATGTAGCAGAGTCAATCAGGCTATGCCAGCTTCTAGCCTCCCATGGAGGCTATTGAAGCATGGCAAAAATAAAAAAAATGTTTAAAAAAAATATGAAATAAATAAAATATAAAAGTTTAAATCACCCCCCATTCACTCCATTCAAAATAAAACAATAAAAATAAAATCAAATATATGCATATTTGGTATCGCCGCGTTCAGAATCTCCCAATCTATCAATATAAAAAGGATTAACCTGATCGCTAAACGGTATAGCGAGAAAAAAATTCGAAATGCCAAAATAAGGTTTTTTTTTTGGTTGCTGCAACATTGCATTGAAATGCAATAACGGATGATCAAAAGAACGTATCTGCACCAAAATGGTATCACTAAAAACATCAGCTTGGCATGCAAAAAATAAGCCCTCTCCCGACCCCAGATCATGAAAAATGGAGACGCTACGGGTATCGGAAAATGGCGCAATTTATTTTTTTTTAGCAAAGTTTGGAATTTTTTTTCACCACTTAGATAAAAAATAACCTAGACATGTTTGGTGTCTATGAACTCGTAATGACCTGGAGAATCATAGTGGCAGGTCAGTTTTAGTGAAGCTAGCAAAAACCCAAACAAAGAAGCCGCATGGGATTGCACTTTTTTTGCAATTTCACCGCACTTGGAATTTTTTTCCCATTTTCTAGTACATGACATGGTAAAACCAATTATGTCGTTCAAAAGTATGACTCGTCCCGCAAAAAATAAGCCCTCTCATGGCCGTATTGACGGAAAAATAGAAAAGTTATGGCTCTGGGAAGAAGGGGAGCGAAAAACAAACACGGAAAAATGGAAAATCCCAAGGTCATGAAGGGTTTAAAGTAGCTTGAGGTGCAGCCAGCGATTCTTCTTCCTCAAGAAAAATATGTTTTTTCACTGTTAGATCTCTGACAAATTTATTAATGTATTTTAAAGTGGAAAAAACATTAAGATCAGTGTTGGTTGGAACAAAATTTAGACCACGTGGTAATAATTTGACTTCTGCATCAGAAAGAACAATGGAGGATAAATTTATTACATCTAACGAGATGTCTTGTTGTAACTTCTCAATTGATTCTTGAAGATAAGAGGAGCATTTGCGGTATTTCTGCCGCGTCTCCTGATGCGTTTTTTTATATGTTTTTTGAATGGCCATTATTGCGGTTTCTTGGCTTGCGGTAATAACTTGTTTGAGACTTGTTTACATTAATTATTTGACGTGCATTACCATCATAAGTATTAAATGAAGCAGCAGAAACATCTGAAAATTCCAAATCTGAGGAGGAAAAAGTTACTTGATTGCAATGAGCATCAGAAAAAAAGTGCGAGTGCATTTTTTAGGATTGATTTCAGTGGAGTGAATGATCTTTCCCATCTTCCCCATTCATAGACTTGCTAATGGGCAAGTTGAGAAGGTCAATCACGTTCCCAAGAACTACTATCGCCACTTTATCTTTGAATGATTGAGCACAGGTGCTTACCTGGGCAGAGTTTTCCTACGACAACCACGTAGAGAAGTTTTCCGGAGCATCTCCATTTTTCGTTGTATACTCCCAGCATCCTCAGGTGTCCTCTCCCATGTCTGCTTCCTCTAAAGTACCCGTAGCTGATTCCTCATATGGCAAGTTCTTTCACCTTTGGGAGAAGACTCCGGCCTCCCTCTGTAAAGCTGTGTCCTGAATGAAGTTTCATGCAGACAAGAAGAGAAGTCTTTCACCTATCTAACGACCCCGAGATAAAGTCTGGTTGTCTTCAGGAATCATTTATACTTTCCTACAAGTTTGCCCTTCGGTACCTTGGACCATTCAAAATCCTCAACTAATCAATTCAGCGACCTTCAGTCTTCAGCTCCCGGTGAATCTACAGATTCCGAATTCATTCCATGTCTCGCTCCTGAAGCTGGTGGTCTTGAATTGCTTTTCTAGACTCCTTACTCCTGTCTCTACTTCTGTTCCTGACAGTCCCTGAGATGTGTTTGAGGTAAAGGGCATTCTAGGTTCTAAAATGATTTTGGGGAGGACCTTCTACTTGATTGATTGGAAGGGCTTTGGTCCTGAGGAGTGGTCTTGAGAGACTGCTGAAAGCATCTGCATCCCTACCATACTTGAGAGGTTACTCTGTCAATCTGGCCAAAAAAGGAGGGGGCTTAAGTACTGTCACGCCAGTAACTCGCATGCCCTCTCAAAGCCTTACTACTTACTTTGGTCACCGCTCTGCTTCTCCTCATGTCAGGCTGTTTCCCTCCCTGAGTTTACCTCTTTCAGCACTTCCCAGCACTGCTGCATCTTCCTGCTGTTTCCACCTGGCTATAGGAAGATGTGATTAGTCTCTGCAGGAATTTAGCCCTGTCCTGCAGAAATTAGCTTCACTGACCAATTCGCTGCCAGCAGGGAATATATTAGGCAGGTCCTCCCTCCACTCCTTGTCTGTGCTTAAAGGGAACCTGTCACCTGAATTTGGCGGACCGGTTTTCGGTCATATGGGCGGAGTTTTCAGGTGTTTGATTCACCCTTTCCTTACCCGCTGGCTGCATGCTGGCCGCAATATTGGATTGAAGTTCATTCTCTGTCTTCCGTAGTACACGCCTGCGCAAGGCAAAAAACTTAGTATGATTTATTTTCCTTTCAAGATTCTCATGTTTTTTAGAAAAATCATGGGATTGCACACATTATTACAGAATTTAGGAATCCAAATTTGTTTACAAAACAATTTATCATTGATTTTGTAATGAAATTTGTAATGACAGTACAACCTTTCAAATTTGTACATGAATGTAAAAGTACATTCTTTCCGGCCAATCCTTAATTTTAGAAGAATATCTATACCTAGATCATTTTCTTTTAATCCACAGAATATCAGAATTTTTAATCTTTCTATATCGGTGAACTCTTCGTATAATTCATTATCATTCTGCATTTTTAATGAGAACCGCCTGGAAAAAGTTACTGGAAGCCACATTTTAAACAACTGATTTTTCTCATTAGTTAAATCAAACTTATTAGCAAAACTCTCAAATATCTCTGAATTTCTGCACACATGGATTTTGTTATAATATGCAGGAATGATTTTGCATAATTTTAACAAGTTTTTCCTAGATTTAGTTTGGAGGAGTTGGGCCTCTGCCTTGTCTTCTATTTTTAGTGGTCTTTGTACATCTGTCCCTTGTACGTCATCTTCGTCAGTTCTCATGTCTCCTTCTACGTTTTCTCCATCTTGTTTTTCATCATGAGACACAAGGTCACCTTTAGTGGCCATTACAGACACGTGTCTCACATCTTGTTCACTCTACACATTACAGTCAATCTTGGGAACATCATTAGTATCATCTGATACTATTTTTACACGGTCATTTTTGGATTTCTCTGACACAAACATGTGAAATACGTCAACCAAATGTAAAATATTTTTCAATTTTTCTTTTTCTTCATTGTAAATTAGCTTAGAATCTATCTTTAGATTTGCTATCTTGCATTCTGCATATAAACTCAGCCAAAAGACTTCTACATTTTTAAACTCGCTTAAAGATAAAAATTTCAGCTGACTTGACTTAGAATATGAATTAATTGAATTCATTTTTCTTATCTTGAAATATATCAGCTTGTACTTTCTTTGTTGGACAATGCTGGGCTCTGGTCATCAGCATGTCTGGCACTTATAATGCTTCTAGTACTTGTCAAACCATCTGGCACCTGTTAGTCCTCACTCATAGGTTCTGTGTGATCCTTGTGACTTGAAATGTCGTAGTGGAATTCCTGAAAACTTGCACAATTGACGTTTAGCGAAGCTCTTCTCTTACCCCGTATGCAAGTAGAAAGAAATCCATGAAAAAATAGCACAAAAAATCTGATTTGGCTGGCTTGGCTAAATGTTAAATAAAAAACCAAATCACAAATAATACTGAATCTCAGAAAAATATATAAACCAAAACAACAAACAGAGATCCCTAAAAAATAACCTTTAATAGTATCATTAAAAAAGACTATATTTATCCAAAATATTATTAATAAAACAGTATTAAATGTACCTAGTGGACCCTAGAACGAACTACAATGAGTCCTACCTGGCAGTGGAGGTTGGCACCCTACTTTTCTGCTGTTGGCGCCCCCACTCCTAGACGACTTACCCTTTCAGGCCCTATTAAGGACCTATAATAAAGGAAAGGCTAAATAGGCCCTATTGTCAACACCTAGACTAGTACCCTGCCTACCAGTGGAGGTTGGCACCCTAATTTACTGCGGTAGGCGCCCCCACTCAACGGCGGCTAGCCCTAGGATCCCTAATAATCCCTATAGTTCGGGATAGACAAAAAGATTTTGTCCCAAAAACACCACCGATACCCGTGAAAAAAAGGAAAAAACCAAAAAAAACAATATAAAGTGTTGAACTCAAAAAATAATGAAAAGAAAATTTATAAATGTACCAAAGAGGGTAAGATGGAAGCAATGTATCTCCCTCCAAATAACTATTAATATAGTGTGCAAATACGGGTATACTGGGTGCAATAGTATTAATGTCCACAGACAATAACCCAGCACTTAAATGGAATCCACTCTTGTGACACTACATAATGCTCAATATAGAATAACAAGTAGTGTGTGTCCATAGATATGGCACAGCCACCATGACAAAGAGTGGACAAAAAGACAGCCGCTGGAATCCCATTAACCACTTGGTAATAAGGTGGCGAAAACTCTTCAGAGTATAAAGCATGAGACAGCCAGGACACAATCGTCCCGATTATGCAAAAATAGACAGTCAGGATTAGACATAACCAGTGTACTCATCTATTTGCTGTATTCTCATGAATAGGATCCAGCTGCTGCCACAAAATCCAGAGCGGTTAAGTATAGATGGACATCACCAGCATCTGTTAGACGGTCCCCAAACAATGCCCGACGCGTTTCCCCCCCATAGGGAATGGCGGGGGTTCATCAGGGGTAATATATTCATGCAACAGTACTTTCATCTTGTGCATGAATATATTACCCCTGATGAACTAGAATTATTTACTAGAAGCATTTTATTTAAAATAATGTACACTAATAAGCTATCATTATGTAAATTAAACCCAACAGATAATTGTGACTCGTATTTTGATTTAGGGAGTGGTCCAATTTGATATGGAATGCTTCAATAAATATGGAAAATTGTGGGGGTAAGTTCAAATTTTAAAATGTTTTGTTTTGCTACATTGGGGTTTATACAGTTATATGAAAAAGTTTGGGCACCCCTATTAATCTTAAGCTTAATGTTTTATAAAAATTGTTTTTTTTTGCAACAGCTATTTCAGTTTCATATATCTAATTACTGTTGGACACAGTAATGTTTCTGCCTTGAAATGAGGTTTATTGTACTAACAGAAAATGTGCAATCTGCATTCATACAAAATTTGACAGGTGCATAAGTATAGGCACCCTTATCATTTTCTTGTTTTAAATACTCCTACCTACTTTTTACTGACTTACTAAAGCACTTTGTTTGGTTTTCTAACCTTATTGAGCTTTGAACTTCATAGCCAGGTGTATGCAATCATGAGAAAAGCTACTTAAAGTGGCCACTTGCAAGTTGTTCTCCTGTTTGAATCTCCTCTGAAGAGTGGCATCATGGGCTCCTCAAAACAACTGTCTAATGATCTGAAAACAAAGATTATTCAACATAGTTGTTCAGGGGAAGGATACAAAAAGCTGTCTCAGAGATTTAACCTGTCAATTTCCACTGTGAGGAACATAGTAAGGAAATGGAAGAACACAGGTACAGTTCTTGTTAAGGCCTGAAGTGGCAGGCCAAGAAAAACATCAGAAAAGCAGAGAAGAAGAATGGTGAGATCAGTCAAGGACAATCCTCAGACCACCTCCAGAGAGCTGCAGCATCAACTTGCTGCAGATGGTGTCAGTGTGCATCGATCAACTATACAGCGCACTTTGCACAAGGAGAAGCTGTATGGGAGAGTGATGCCAAAGAAGCCGTTTCTGCAAGCACGCCACAAACAGAGTCGGCTGAGGTATGCAAAAGCACATTTGGAGAAGCCAATTTATTTTTGGAAGAAGGGCCTTTGGACTGATGAAACCAAGATTGAGTTGTTTGGTCATACAAAAAGGCGTTATGCATGGCGGCAAAAAAACACAGCATTCCAAGAAAAACACTTGCTACCCACAGTAAAATTTGGTGGAGGTTCCATCATGCTTTGGGGCTGTGTGGCCAATGCCGGCACCGGGAATCTTGTTAAAGCTGAGGGACTCATGGATTCCTTTCAGTATCAGCAGATTTTTGACAATAATGTTCATGAATCAGTGACAAAGTTGAAGTTACGCAGGGGATGGATCTTTCAGCAAGACAATGATCCAAAACACCGCTTCAAATCTACTCAGGCATTCATGCTCTCATGTTCTGCAATGGCCATCCCAGTCCCCAAACCTGAATATCATTGAACATCTGTGGGATCATTTGAAGAGGGCTGTCCATGCTCGGCGACCATCAAACTTAACTGAACTGGAATTGTTTGTAAAGAGGAATGGTCAAAAATACCTTCATCCAGGATCCAGGAACTCATTAAAAGCTACAGGAAGCGACTAGAGGCTGTTATTTTTGCAAATGGAGGATCTACTAAATATTAATGTCACTTTTCTGGTGGGGTGCCCATACTTATGCACCTGTCAAATTTTGTTTGAATGCAGATTGCACATTTTCTGTTAGTACAATAAACCTCATTTCAAGGCAGAAACATTACTGTGTCCAACAGTTATTAGATATATGAAACTGAAATAGCTGTTGCAAAAAAAACAATTTTTATAAAACATCAAGCTTAAGATTAATAGGGGTGCCCAAACTTTTTCATATAACTGTACATACATTCATTTTATAGTTCTGTATAATCTGCGAGTTCTGTTGATCCATAATGTAATAAGAGCTTACTGTGCCTCCAAAGTCATGTTGTGTTAAAGGCATTGCATTGAGGGGAAAATATCTTAATAATATACTACAATACTACAGTAGAAAAAAGTTTTCAACTGGGCTGTAGCGGCTCCACCGTGCATGAGTAGTAACTGTTTCTTCAGTTCCAGTAAAGATTTGGTTTACTTTTATATAGATTTTAGCGCAACAAAAAATTGCTTCCAAAACAATAAGTATTTGCTCATGCACACTGCTGTAAAATTGGCTTACACATGCCATGTGTATGAGCCTTTAATATTTAATATTTTAGTATTTATACTTCCTATTAAAAACTGCAGGAAATCTGAATAAAATGTAAATGATATACACCAAAAATTTACTGAACAAGTGTTGTGACCAAAAGAACTTGAATATTTCTGGATCTCTATATTTGTCTAACACAATTATTTTACATGTTAAAACCAAATGTAAAACAAGACAAGACGAACCTTAGTATGTTCGGATTTAAAAAAAATAATAATTTAATTTTCTAGCCCTGTAATGCACATTACTACAATGTGTATCTCTTTATTAGTTCTAACCTGTGTTTGATGTTTTGCAGGCTGTACGATGGAAGGCAACCAGTAATTGCAGTTTTAGATCCAGCTATTATTAAAACAGTTTTAGTGAAAGAGTGCTACACTAACTTCACTAACAGACGGGTAAGTTTACAGCAGAGACATTTAAAAAAAATATGCTTCTGATGTTTTTTTACAAGCGTTTTTGGAGTCTTTTTTTATTATTATTATTTTTCATTTTAAATATGGACTTTTCCTGCTATTTTTCATGTTTTCTATAGAACCTTATAGGAACATGTCAGAAAACAATGATTAGCCAGCACATGCTGGTGATGGGCAAGCATCAGTCTACTTTTTGTATCTGTCAGCTTTGTAATTCTGTATGAGCCAAGGGTGTTGTCTCCTGTGAGACTCACCAAGCAAGTTAGTAAAGTAGCTGAACTGACCTTTGTGTATGCTTGCACCCCTTCTGTCATCTCTGATAGATAGATAACTCTACCACTATATACTATATAATGTACAGTATACACATCTTCATGATCTACAAACTAAGCAACCACCTTCCTCACGTAATTATTGTTAATACATCATTATTTACTAATTCTACTTTAATTGTATCAGTAGGTATGGTATGTCGGAAAATTAGCACTAGCAGATACCAGTAACAATATTTTTTAGATTTATGCACAAAAAATGTGTGCATTTAAAGAGAACCTGTCATGTAATTTGTAGCATGTAAAGAGTCCCCAGTGCGTTGTTAGTGATGCAAGCTGCATCACTAACACACTTTTTCCATTAAAATCGCGTCTGTAATTCTTATAAAACAGCACTTTGTATAGTTATATCTTACCTGTTGGTTTAGTCACAGGGGCGTACTTCACTGCAGTCAGGGTTGTCCACGTCCACGCAATTTGACCTATGTTCCTGGGCTTGAGCTGATGTCACTGTAAATCCCCCGCTTGCACGGTGTTTATTGTTTTGCAGCCCTTGTGCAGTGTCTATTGAGGGAGCCTATGGGTGCGAGTGAGACAACGCACATCACTCGGATATCATCCGAGTGCTGTGCAAGATACGCTGACTCCGGCCATGGAGGAGATGGAGAAATTAATTTCTCTGCCTCCTCCGCAGCTGTGCTCCGATCCTCTCTGTGTGAGAGACTCGGAGCACAGACGCATGACACTCGGCTCCCACTCACAGCAGAGCAGGAGCCGAGGGTAATGAGCATATCGCATCCGGTGCTCTCTGTTGTGAATTCTGTGGCAGAGCTCCCTCCTGTGGTCACAAGTGGTACTTCGGCTGATTCTCTCTGTGAGCTTCCGTTGGTGGAGGAAAGTGGTACTGCGGCTTCTGAGTTTCCTTCCTCAGGTGATGTGGTGAAGTCGTTAGGTGCTGCTCTATTTAACTCCACCTAGTGCTTTGATCCTGGCCTCCAGTCAATGTTCTAGTATTGGACCTGTTTCCTCCTGGATCGTTCCTGTGGCCTGCTGCTCTGCATAGCTAAGTTCCGCTTTGCTATTTTGTTTGCTGTTTTTTTCTGTCCAGCTTGTCTATTTGTTTTTTCCTGCTTGCTGGAAGCTCTGGGGCGCAGAGGGTGTACCTCCGTGCCGTTAGTTCGGTACGGAGGGTCTTTTTGCCCCCTTTGCGTGGTTTTTGTAGGGTTTTGTGTTGACCGCAAAGTTACCTTTCCTATCCTCGCTCTGTTCAGAAAGTCGGGCCTTTGCTAAATCTATTTCATCTCTACGTTTGTCTTTTCATCTTAACTTACAGTCATTATATGTGGGGGCTGCCTTTTCCTTTGGGGTATTTCTCTGAGGCAAGGTAGGCTTATTTTCTATCTTCAGGCTAGCTGGTTTCTCAGGCTGTGCCGATTTGCATAGGGAGCGTTAGGCGCAATCCACGGCTGCCTCTAGTGTGGTTGGAGAGGATTAGGGATTGCGGTCAGCAGAGTTCCCACGTTCCCATGGAGGACAGAGAATGAACTTCAATCCAATATTGCAGCCAGCATGCAGCCAGCAGGTAAGGAAAGGGTGAATCAAAAACCCAAAAACCCCGCCTCCATGGCTGAAGATTGTTCCCTCCAAATTCAGGTGACAGTGTCCCTTTAAAGGAAAGTTTTATATGTCTCCCCATTTTTTTGATTTGTGCTTGGTTTTGGCTTTCCAAATAATGCACCAAATATTCACTATGAACAAAGCTAAAACTTGTACTCTGTTTATTTAATGTAGAATTTGGGACCCAAAGGCCCCATGGATTCTGCAATAACAATTGCTGCAGATGAACAATGGAAGAGGACTCGCACAGTTCTCTCACCTACTTTCACCAGTGGGAAACTCAAAGAGGTAATCAACAATTTTTCTGAACGGCCTACTTTTTCATTTCCAAATTAAAGGGAACCTGTCAGCTGATTCATGCTGCCCATACCATGAGCTGCATGAATCAGAGCACCGCTGCACAGTTACAGCCAGGTAGGTTTTTCTCTGAAATGCTATGAGAGAAACCTGTCAATCATCTTGAGCAGCATTGGGTAAAAAAATATATCTTGCTGAAAGCTTGCAGCTAGACTCTGAGTCATGAAGCATGTGACTTGGGCAGCATGAATCAACTGACAGCTTTCCTTTAAATGGTTATTCCCATCTTCATAGATTACATCAGATAGTGCTTGCACAAACGAGTGCTTTGTTAATTTGCTGTAAAATTTGCAGAAATCATTGAGCTATTAAATAAATGTCATCCCCTTTGCTAATAGGATTAGTTACTTTAAAAGAAAAAAAACTGGACTTCAATTACCCTCCCTGGGATCAGCACTGTATCTATATTGCTGCTCGGTCATTGTTATATGGCTACAGCTTAAGAACACTCGCACACGATAATCTTTCAGTGTAAGTGGAGGGTAAGGTGTAAAGAGCGCCTGGAAAAAAAAGACTTGTTCCAGCTCCATTTTCATAAAATTTAGGCTTGATACTTTATTATGCCGATTTGAAAGCAGTGGATATAAGCTCTCCAAAAGCACAACGGGAAAAGAGCGACGCATTTCGATAACTAAAGATCTTTGTCAAAGCTATATACAAACAGTCCAATACACAATATATGGACACCATTGACCAATGAAAAACAGAAAAACAGATCACGTGATTAGTCAAAGGTCCTTCAAATACAAAAACCGTAATAATTAACATGTTAACAAAAATAAATACAAATATTCAAACATAATTCCAATTGAAAAAATAAAAAACATGCTGGAATTTAAAAACATGATATGCAAATACATTTGACACTAATAGTAAAGAGCGCCTGTCAGATGGCTTACATATGCCATACTAAACCTCAAGCACCGCATTATTCTACATGTCAATAGCTTTAGTATTATGCTTTTAGTAGTAAGCTTCATGAAATCACATTGTGGAAAATATGCTGCATGAAAACATTTATATTTAGATGTTTCAGATCATGAACCACTATTCTAATACACTTGTACGAAATATCCAGGCTTATGTGGACAAGGATGAGTCATGTGCGATAAAAGAGTAAGTCTGGTTTTGAAAATTATATCTTTTTTTACTTACAATTAAAAGGGTATTCAGCTGAATAAGAACAGATAACAAATGGTTGTTGGATGCCAACCACTCATATTGATGACCTATTGATGACTTTAGGATAGGCTACCAATATAAAAATGGTGAACATTTCCTAAAATGCTGTAAATAGAAAGTGTTAATAGTTTATTTTTATCAATTAACACAGTGCAAAGTGAATGAACACAAGAGAAATCTGAATCAAATCAATATTTGGTGTGATTTTTCTTCAAAACAGCATCAAAGCATCTATTCTTCTACATACCTGCACATGGTATTTGAAGAAACTCGGCAGAGAGGTTGTTCCAGATATCGTGGAGAACTAACCACAGGTCTTCACTGGATGCAGGCTTGTCCATATCCTTCTGTCTCTTCATGTAATCATCCCAGATTGACTCAGTGGTGTTGAATTTATGGCACTATGGGGGCCATATCATAACATCCAGAACTTCTTGTTCTGCTGCAGAATAAATTTAAAGCCAGACACCTCCCTGATGATAGATACAGGTGCTTCTCACAAAATTAAAATATAATCAAAAAGTTAATTTGTTTCAGTTCTTCCATACAAAAAGAGAAACTCATATATTATATAGATTCATTACAAACAATGGGATCTATTTCAAGTGTTTATTTCTGTTAATGTTAATGATTATGGCTTACAGCCAATGAAAACCCAAAATACATTATCTCAGTTAATTAGAATAATTAACAAAAACATCTGCAAAGGCTTCCTAAGCATTCCTTAGTCTGTTTCAGTAGGCTCCACAATCATGGAGAATACTGCTGACTTGACAGATGTCCATAAGGCAGTCATTGACACACTCCACAAGGAGGGTAAGCCACAAAATTGCTAAAGAAGCTGGTTGTTCACAGTGTGCTATATCCAAGCATATTAATGGAAAGTTGAGTGGAAGGACAAAGTGTGGAGGAAAAAGGTGCACAAGCAACCGGGATAACCGCAGCCTTGAAAGGATTGTTAAGAAAAGGCCATTCAAAAATTCGGGGAAGATTCACAAAAAGTGGACTGCTGCTGGAGTCTTTGCTTCAAGAGCCACCACACACAGACGTATCCAGGACATGGACTACAAGTGTCGCATTCCTTGTGTCTAGCCACTTATGACCAATAGACAACGCCAGAAGCGTCTTACCTGTGCCGACAATCAAAAGAACTGGACTGTTGCTCAGTGGTCCAAGGTGTTGTTTTCAGATGAAAGGAAATTTTGCATTTCATTTGGAAATCAAGGTTCCAGAGTCTGGAGGATGAGTGGAGAGGCACAGAATCCAAGCTGCTTGAGTTCTAGTATGGATTGGGGAGCCATATTATCTGTTGGTATAGGTCCACTGTGCTTTATCAAGACCAAAGTCAGCGCTGCCGTCTACCAGAAAATTTTAGAGCACTTCATGCTTCCCTCTGCCGACAAGTTTTTTTTTAGATGGAAATTTAATTCTCCAGCAGGACTTGGCACCTCTCCACACTGTCAAAAGTATCAATACCTGGTTTAAAACCAACAGTATCACTGTGCTTGATTGGCAAGCAAACTCACCTGACCTTAACC
Source organism: Ranitomeya imitator (assembly GCF_032444005.1). Classification (NCBI taxonomy): domain Eukaryota; kingdom Metazoa; phylum Chordata; class Amphibia; order Anura; family Dendrobatidae; genus Ranitomeya; species Ranitomeya imitator. The sequence continues at coordinate 343,271,201 of NC_091286.1, read as the reverse complement.
CCATAGATTCTCAGACACACCTCAGACCTTAACCCATAGATTAGACACACCAAACCCAACAATGTAGACGAGCTGAAGGCTGCTATTAAAGCAACCTGGGATTCCATAACACTACAGCAGTGCCATAGGCTGATCGGCTTCATTCCACATCGCATTTATGCAGTAATTGATGCAAAAGGAGCCCCGACCAAGTATTGAGTGCATTTACTGAACATACAGTGCCTTGCGAAAGTATTCGGCCTCCCTGGAACTTTTCAACCTTTTCCCACATATCATGCTTCAAACATAAAGATACAAATGTAAGTTTTTGGTGAAGAATCAACAACAAGTGGAACACAATTGCGAAGTTGAACGAAATTTATTGTTTATTTTAAATTTTTGTGGAAATTCAAAAACTGAAAAGTGGGGCGTGCAATATTATTCATCCTCTTTACTTTCAGTGCAGCAAACTCACTCCAGAAGTTCATTGTGGATCTCTGAATGATCCAATGATGTCCTAAATGCCTAATGATGATAAATATAATCCACCTGTGTGTATTCAAGTCTCCGTATAAATGCACCTTCTCTGTGATAGTCTCAGGGTTCTGTTTGGAGCACAGATAGCATCATGAAGACCAAGGAACACACCAGGCAGGTCCGTGATACTGTTGTGGAGAAGTTTAAAGCTGGATTTGGATACAAAATGATTTCTAAAACTTTAAACATTCCAAGGAGCACTGTGCAAGCGATCATATTGAAATGGAAGGATTATCATACCACTGCAAATCTACCAAGACCCGGCCGTCCCTCTAAACTTTAATCTCAAACAAGGAAAAGACTGATCAGAGATGCAGCCAAGAGGCCCATTATCACTCTGGATGAACTGCAGAGATCTACAGCTGAGGTGGGACAGTCTGTCCATAGGACAACAATCAGTCGTACCCTGCACAAATCTGGCCTTTATGGAAGAGTGGCAAGAAGAAAGCCATTTCTTAACCCCTTTACCCCCAAGAGTGGTTTGCACGTTAATGACCAGGCCAATTTTTACAATTCTGACCACTGTCCCTTTATGAGGTTATAACTCCGAAACGCTTCAACGGATCCTGGTGATTCTGACATTGTTTTCTCGTGACATATTGTACTTCATGATAGTGGTAAAATTTCTTTGATAGTACCTGCGTTTATTTGTGAAAAAAACGGAAATTTGGCGAAAATTTTGAAAATTTCGCAATTTTCAAACTTTGAATTTTTATGCAATTAAATCACAGAGATATGTCACACAAAATACTTAATAAGTAACATTTCCCACATGTCTCCTTTACATCAGCATAATTTTGGAACCAATTTTTTTTTTTGTTAGGGAGTTATAAGGGTTAAAAGTTGACCAGCAATTTCTCATTTTTACAACACCATTTTTTTTAGGGACCACGTCTCATTTGAAGTCATTTTGAGGGGTCTATATGATAGAAAATGCCCAAGTGTGACACCATTCTAAAAACTGCACCCCTCAAGGTGCTCAAAACCACATTCAAGAAGTTTATTAACCCTTCAGGTGTTTAATAGGAATTTTTGGAATGTTTAAATAAAAATGAACATTTAACTTTTTTACACAAAAAATTTACTTCAGCTCCAATTTGTTTTATTTTACCAAGGGTAACAGGAGAAATTGGACCCAAAAAGTTGTTGTCCAATTTGTCCTGAGTACGCTGATACCCCATATGTGGCAGTAAACCATTGTTTGGGCGCATGGCAGAGCTCGGAAGGGAAGGAGCGCTATTTGACTTTTCAATGCAAAATTGACAGGAATTGAGATGGGACGCCATGTTGCGTTTGGAGAGCCACTGATGTGCCTAAACATTGAAACCCCCCACAAGTGACACCATTTTGGAAAGTAGACCCCCTAAGGAACTTATCTGGATGTGTGGTGAGCACTTTGACCCACCAAGTGCTTCACAGAAGTTTATAATGCAGAACCGTAAAAATAAAACAAAATTTTTTTCCCACAAAAATTATTTTTTAGCCCCCAGTTTTGTATTTTCCCTAGGGTAACAGGAGAAATTGGACCCCAAAAGTTGTTGTCCAATTTGTCCTGAGTACGCTGATACCCCATATGTGGGGGGGAACCACCGTTTGGGCGCATGGGAGGGTTCGGAAGGGAAGGAGCGCCATTTGGAATGCAGACTTAGATGGAATGGTCTGCAGGCGTCACATTGCGTTTGCAGAGCCCCTAATGTACCTAAACAGTAGAAACCCCCCACAAGTGACACCATTTTGGAAAGTAGACCCCCTAAGGAACTCATCTTGATGTGTTGTGAGAGCTTTGAACCCCCAAGTATTTCACTACAGTTTATAACGCAGAGCCATGCAAATAAAAAATATTTTTTTTTCCACAAATATTATATTTTAGCCCCCAGTTTTGTATTTTTCCAAGGTTAGCAGGAGAAATTGGACCCTAAATGTTGTTGTCCAATTTGTCCTGAGTACGCTGATACCCGATATGTGGGGGGGAACCACCGTTTGGGCGCATGGGAGGGCTCGGAAGGGAAGGAGCATCATTTGGAATGCAGACTTAGATGGATTGGTCTGCAGGCGTCACATTGCGTTTGCAGAGCCCCTAATGTACCTAAACAGTAGAAACCCCCCACAAGTGACCCCATATTGGAAACTAGACCTCTCAATGAACTTATCTAGATGTGTTGTGAGAACTTTGAACCCCCAAGTGTGTCACTACAGTTTATAACGCAGAGCCGTGAAAATAAAAAATCTTTTTGTTTTCCCACAAAAATTATTTTTTAGCCCCCAGTTTTGTATTTTCCCAAGGGTAACAGGAGAAATTGGTCCACAAAAGTTGTTGTCCAATTTGTCCTGAGTACGCTGATACCCCATATGTTGGGGTAAACCACTGTTTGGGCACACAGGAGAGCTCGGAAGGGAAGGAGCACTGTTTTACTTTTTCAACGCAGAATTGGCTGGAATTGAGATCGGACGCCATGTCGTGTTTGGAGAGCCCCTGATGTGCCGAAACAGTGGAAACCCCCCAATTATAACTGAAACCCTAATCTAAACACACCCCTAACCCTAATTCCAACGGTAACCCTAACCACACCTCTAACCCTGACACACCCCTAACTGTTGTGAATTCTGTGGTCACAAGTGGTATTGCAGTCTCTGGGCGTCCTCCCTCAGGTGTTTTGGTGAGCTCGTTGGCTGCCTTGCTATTTAGCTCCACCTGAGTCTGTCTTCCTTGCTCCTTGTCAATGTTCCAGTGTTGGATCTGAGCTACTGCATCTTTCCTTGGGCCTGCTGCTCTGCTAGATAAGTGCTTCTAGTTTGTTTTCTGTTTTTTCTGTCCAGCTTGTTATTATCTTTTGCTGGAAGCTCTGAGAAGCAAAGGGGTGCACCGCCGTGCTGTTAGTTCGGCACGGTGGGTCTTTTTTGCCCCTTTGCGTGGTTTTCGTTTTAGGGTTTTTTGTAGACTGCATAGTTCTCTTTGCTATCCTCGCTCTGTCTAGAATATCGGGCCTCACTTTGCTGAATCTATTTCATTCCTACGTTTGTCTTTTCATCTTGCTAACAGTCATTATATGTGGGGGCTGCCTATTCCTTTGGGGTATTTCTCTGAGGTAAGTCAGGCTTGTATTTCTATCTTCAGGCTAGTCAGCTCCTCAGGCAGTGCCGAGTTGCATAGGTAGTGATAGGCGCAATCCACTGCTGCTTCCAGTTGTGTGAGGACAGTTCAGGTACTGCAGTCTACAGAGATTCCACGTCTCAGAGCTCGTCCTATTGTTTTGGGTTTTTGCCAGATCTCTGTATGTGCGCTGATTACTGCACGCTGTGTTGCCTGATTGCCAGCCACAACAGTACAAGGAGCCATTTCAATGATTTCCAATAGAGGGAAAAAAGAAATCCTGACATCATTTTTTTTTCTTAGCTCTGTCTTCAGTCTTTTTTTTCCCCTAGACATTAGAGTGCTTCAGGACACAGCTGTGGACATGGATATTCAGGCTCTGTGCTCCTCAATGGATAATCTCGTTGTAAATGTACAAAAGATTCAAGATACTATTGATCAGAAATCGATGCTAGAACCAAGAATTCCGATTCCTGATTTGTTTTTTGGTGACAGAACTAAGTTCCTGAGCTTCAGAAATAATTGTAAGCTATTTTTGGCCTTGAAACCTCATTCTTCTGGTAATCCTATTCAACAGGTTTTGATTATTATTTCTTTTTTGCGCGGCGACCCACAGGACTGGGCGTTTTCTCTTGCACCAGGAGATTCTGCATTGAGTAATATTGATGCATTTTTCCAGGCGCTGGGATTGCTTTACGATGAGCCTAATTCAGTGGATCAAGCTGAGAAAAATCTGCTGGCTTTATGCCAGGGTCAGGATGATGTAGAACTATATTGTCAGAAATTTAGAAAATGGTCAGTACTCACTCTGTGGAATGAATCTGCACTAGCGGCTTTGTTCAGAAAGGGTCTCTCTGAAGCTCTTAAGGATGTAATGGTGGGATTTCCTATGCCTGCTGGTTTGAATGAGTCTATGTCCTTGGCCATTCAGATCGGTCGTCGCTTGCGCGAGCGTAAATCTGTGCACCATCTGGCGGTATTGTCTGAGAGTAAGCCTGAGCCTATGCAGTGCAACAGGACTATGACTAAAGTAGAACGGCACGAACACAGACGTCTGAACAGACTGTGTTTCTATTGTGGTGATTCTACTCATGCTATTTCTAATTGTCCTAAACGCACTAGGCGGTTCGATAGCTCTGCCGTTATTGGTACTGTACAGTCCAAATTCCTTTTGTCCATTACCTTAATGTGCTCTTTGTCATCATATTCTGTCATGGCGTTTGTGGATTCAGGCGCTGCCCTGAATCTGATGGATTTGGATTATGCTAAACGTTGTGGATTTTTCTTGGAGCCTTTGCGGTGTCCTATTCCGTTGAGAGGAATTGATGCTACACCTCTGGCCAAGAATAAGCCTCAGTACTGGGCCCAGCTGACCATGTGCATGGCTCCTGCACATCAGGAAGTTATTCGCTTTTTGGTACTGCATAATTTGCATGATGTGGTCGTGTTGGGGTTGCCATGGCTACAAACCCATAATCCAGTATTGGATTGGAACTCTATGTCGGTAACCAGCTGGGGTTGTCAGGGAGTACATGGTGATGTTCCATTTTTGTCTATTTCGTCATCCATTCCTTCTGACATCCCAGAGTTCTTGTCGGACTTTCAGGATGTATTTGAAGAGTCCAAGTCTGATGCCCTTCCTCCGCATAGGAATTGTGATTGTGCTATCGATTTGATTCCTGGTAGTAAATTCCCTAAGGGTCGTTTATTTAATTTGTCCGTACCTGAACACACCGCTATGCGCAGTTATGTGAAGGAGTCCCTGGAGAAGGGACATATTCGCCCATCGTCGTCACCATTGGGAGCAGGGTTCTTTTTTGTAGCCAAGAAGGATGGTTCGCTAAGACCGTGTATTGATTACCGCCTTCTTAATAAGATCACTGTTAAGTTTCAGTATCCCTTGCCATTGATTTCTGACTTGTTTGCTCGGATTAAGGGGGCTAGTTGGTTTACTAAGATTGATCTTCGTGGTGCGTATAATCTGGTGAGAATCAGGCAGGGAGATGAATGGAAAACGGCATTTAATACGCCCGAGGGTCATTTTGAGTATCTGGTGATGCCGTTCGGACTTGCCAATGCTCCATCTGTTTTTCAGTCTTTTATGCATGACATTTTTCGTGAGTATCTGGATAAATTCTTGATTGTTTACTTGGATGACATTTTGATCTTCTCAGATGATTGGGAGTCTCATGTAAAGCAAGTCAGAATGGTTTTCCAGGTACTGCGTGCTAATTCCTTGTTTGTGAAGGGATCAAAGTGTCTCTTCGGTGTGCAGAAAGTTTCATTTTTGGGGTTCATCTTTTCCCCTTCTACTATCGAGATGGATCCGGTTAAGGTTCAGGCCATCCAGGATTGGACTCAGCCGACATCTCTAAAAAGTTTGCAGAAATTCCTGGGCTTTGCTAATTTTTATCGTCGCTTCATCTGTAATTTTTCTAGCATTGCCAGACCATTGACCGATTTGACCAAGAAGGGTGCTGATTTGGTTAATTGGTCTTCTGCTGCCGTGGAAGCTTTTCAGGAGTTGAAGCGTCGTTTTTGCTGTGCCCCTGTGTTGTGTCAACCTGATGTTTCTCTTCCGTTCCAGGTCGAGGTTGATGCTTCTGAGATTGGTGCAGGGGCGGTTTTGTCACAGAGAGGTTCTGGTTGCTCAGTGTTCAAACCATGTGCTTTCTTTTCCAGGAAATTTTCTGCTGCTGAGCGTAATTATGATGTGGGCAACCGAGAGTTGCTGGCCATGAAGTGGGCATTCGAGGAGTGGCGTCATTGGCTTGAGGGTGCTAAGCATCGCGTGGTGGTTTTGACTGATCATAAGAACCTTACTTATCTTGAGTCTGCCAAGCGCTTGAATCCTAGACAGGCCCGTTGGTCGTTATTTTTTGCTCGTTTTGATTTTGTGATTTCATACCTTCCGGGCTCTAAAAATGTGAAGGCGGATGCTCTGTCTAGGAGTTTTGTGCCCGACTCTCCGGGGTTATCTGAGCCGGCGAGTATCCTCAAGGAAGGAGTCATTGTGTCTGCCATCTCCCCTGATTTGCGGAGAGTGTTGCAGAAATTTCAGGCTAATAAACCTGATCGTTGTCCGGCCGAGAAACTGTTCGTCCCTGATAGGTGGACTAGTAAAGTTATCTCTGAACTTCATTGTTCGGTGCTGGCCGGTCATCCAGGAATCTTTGGTACCAGGGAGTTGGTTGCTAGATCCTTTTGGTGGCCGTCTCTGTCGCGGGATGTGCGTGCTTTTGTGCAGTCCTGTGGAATTTGTGCTAGGGCTAAGCCCTGCTGTTCACGTGCCAGTGGGTTGCTTTTGCCCTTGCCGGTCCCGAAGAGGCCTTGGACACATATTTCGATGGATTTCATTTCTGACCTTCCCGTTTCTCAAAAGATGTCTGTCATTTGGGTGGTCTGTGATCGCTTTTCTAAGATGGTCCATTTGGTGCCTTTGTTCTTCCAGCATGTGGTTCGTTTGCATGGCATTCCTGAGAATATTGTTTCTGACAGAGGTTCCCAGTTTGTTTCAAGGTTCTGGCGAGCCTTTTGTGGTAGGATGGGCATTGACCTATCTTTTTCCTCGGCCTTCCATCCTCAGACTAATGGCCAGACCGAACGAACCAATCAGACCTTGGAAACATATCTGAGATGTTTTGTTTCCGCTGACCAGGATGATTGGGTGTCATTTTTGCCGTTGGCTGAGTTCGCCCTTAATAATCGGGCCAGCTCGGCTACCTTGGTCTCTCCATTTTTCTGCAATTCTGGGTTCCATCCTCGTTTCTCTTCAGGACAGGTTGAGTCTTCGGACTGTCCTGGTGTGGATTATGTGGTGGACAGGTTGCAGCAGATCTGGACTCAGGTAGTGGACAATTTGACCTTGTCCCAGGAGAAGGCTCAGCTTTTCGCTAATCGCAGACGCCGTGTGGGACCCCGACTTCGTGTTGGGGATCTGGTTTGGTTATCTTCTCGTCATATACCTATGAAGGTTTCCTCTCCTAAATTTAAACCTCGTTTTATTGGTCCGTATAGGATTTCTGAGATTCTCAATCCGGTGTCTTTTCGTCTGACCCTCCCAGACTCCTTTTCCATACATAATGTATTCCATAGGTCGTTGTTGAGGAGATACGTGGCACCTATGGTTCCATCTGTGGAGCCTCCTGCCCCTGTTTTGGTGGAGGGGGAATTGGAGTATATTGTGGAGAAGATTTTGGATTCTCGTGTCTCTAGACGGAAACTCCAGTATCTGGTCAAATGGAAGGGTTATGCTCAGGAAGATAATTCCTGGGTTTTTGCCTCTGATGTCCATGCCCCAGATCTTGTTCGTGCCTTTCATGTGGCTCATCCTGGTCGGCCTGGGGGTTCTGGTGAGGGTTCGGTGACCCCTCCTCAAGGGGGGGGTACTGTTGTGAATTCTGTGGTCACAAGTGGTATTGCAGTCTCTGGGCGTCCTCCCTCAGGTGTTTTGGTGAGCTCGTTGGCTGCCTTGCTATTTAGCTCCACCTGAGTCTGTCTTCCTTGCTCCTTGTCAATGTTCCAGTGTTGGATCTGAGCTACTGCATCTTTCCTTGGGCCTGCTGCTCTGCTAGATAAGTGCTTCTAGTTTGTTTTCTGTTTTTTCTGTCCAGCTTGTTATTATCTTTTGCTGGAAGCTCTGAGAAGCAAAGGGGTGCACCGCCGTGCTGTTAGTTCGGCACGGTGGGTCTTTTTTGCCCCTTTGCGTGGTTTTCGTTTTAGGGTTTTTTGTAGACTGCATAGTTCTCTTTGCTATCCTCGCTCTGTCTAGAATATCGGGCCTCACTTTGCTGAATCTATTTCATTCCTACGTTTGTCTTTTCATCTTGCTAACAGTCATTATATGTGGGGGCTGCCTATTCCTTTGGGGTATTTCTCTGAGGTAAGTCAGGCTTGTATTTCTATCTTCAGGCTAGTCAGCTCCTCAGGCAGTGCCGAGTTGCATAGGTAGTGATAGGCGCAATCCACTGCTGCTTCCAGTTGTGTGAGGACAGTTCAGGTACTGCAGTCTACAGAGATTCCACGTCTCAGAGCTCGTCCTATTGTTTTGGGTTTTTGCCAGATCTCTGTATGTGCGCTGATTACTGCACGCTGTGTTGCCTGATTGCCAGCCACAACACCTAACCCTAATCCCAACCCTATTCCCAACTGTAAATGTAATCTAAACCCTAACCCTAACTTTAGCCCCAACCCTAACTGTAGCCCCAACCCTAACCCTAACCCTAACCCTAGCCCTAACCCTAGCCCTAGCCCTAACCCTAACCCTAGCCCTAACCCTAGCCCTAACCCTAGCCCTAACCCTAACCCTAGCCCTAACCCTAGCCCTAACCCTAACCCTAACCCTAACCCTAGCCCTAACCCTAGCCCTAGCCCTAACCCTAGCCCTAACCCTAGCCCTAGCCCTAACCCTAGCCCTAACCCTAACCCTAACCCTAATCCTAGCCCTAACCCTAGCCCTAATGGGAAAATGGAAATAAATACATTTTTTTTTATTTTTCCCTAACTAAGGGGGTGATGAAGGGGGGTTTGATTTACTTTTATAGCGAGTTTTTTAGCGGATTTTTATGATTGGCAGCCGTCACACACTGAAAGACCCTTTTTATTGCAAAAAATATTTTTTGCAATACCACATTTTGAGAGCTATAATTTTTCCATATTTTGGTCCACAGAGTCATGTGAGGTCTTGTTTTTTGCGGGACGAGTTGACGTTTTTACTGAAAACATTTTTGGGCACGTGACATTTTTTTATCGCTTTTTATTCCGATTTTTGTGAGGAAGAATGACCAAAAGCCAGCTATTCATGAATTTCTATTGGGGGAGGCGTTTATACCGTTCCGCGTTTGGTAAAATTGATAAATCAGTTTTATTCTTCGGGTCAGTACGATTACAGCGATACCTCATTTATATCATTTTTTTATGTTTTGGCGCTTTTATACGATAAAAACTATTTTACAGAAAAAATAATTATTTTTGCATCGCTTTATTCTCAGGACTATAACTTTTTTATTTTTTTGCTGATGATGCTGTATGGCGGCTCTTTTTTTGCGGGACAATATGACGCTTTCAGCGGTATCATGGTTATTTATATCTGTCCTTTTGATCGTGTGTTATTCCACTTTTTGTTCAGCGGTATGATAATAAAGCGTTGTTTTTTGCCTCGTTTTTTTTTTTTTTTTCTTACGGTGTTTACTGAAGGGGTTAACTAGTGGGACAGTTTTATAGGTCGGGTCGTTACGGACGCGGCGATACTAAATATGTGTACTTTTATTGGTTTTTTTTTTTTATTTAGATGAAGAAATGTATTTATGGGAATAATATTTTTTTTTTTTTTCATTATTTTGGAATATTTTTTTTTATTTTTTTTACACATTTGGAAAATTTTTTTTTTACTTTTTTACTTTGTCCCAGGGGGGGACATCACAGATCAGTGATCTGACAGTTTGCACAGCACTCTGTCAGATCACTGATCTGACATGCAGCGCTGCAGCCTTCACAGTGCCTGCTCTAAGCAGGCTCTGTGAAGCCACCTCCCTCCCTGCAGGACCCGGATCCGCGGCCATCTTGGATCCGGGGCTCGAGCAGGGAGGGAGGTGAGGAGACCCTCGCAGCAATGCGATCACATCGCGTTGCTGCGGGGGGCTCAGGGAAGCCCGCAGGGAGCCCCCTCCCTGCGCGATGCTTCCCTGCACCGCCGGCACATCGCGATCATGTTTGATCGCGGTGTGCCAGGGGTTAATGTGCCGGGGGCGGTCCGTGACCGCTCCTGGCACATAGTGCCGGATGTCAGCTGCGATAAGCAGCTGACACCCGGCCGCGATCGGCCGCGCTCCCCCCGTGAGCGCGGCCGATCGGCTATGACGTACTATCCCGTCCAGGGTCAGATAAGCCCAGGGCACCTCGACGGGATAGTACGTCTAAGGTCACAGAGGGGTTAAAGATATCCATAAAAAGTATTGTTTAAAGTTTGCAACAAGCCACCTGGGAGACATACCAAACATGTGGAAGAAGGTGCTCTGGTCAGATGAAACCAAAATCGAACTTTTTGGCAACAATGCCAAATGATATGTTTGGCATAAAGGCAATACAACTCATCACCCTGACCACATCATCCCCACTGTCAAACTTGGTGGTGGAAGCATCATGGTTTGGGCCTGCTTTTCTTCAGCAGGGACAGGGAAGATGGTTAAAATTGATGGGAAGATGGATGGAGCCAAATACAGGACCATTCTTGAAGAAAACCTGTTGGAGTCTGCAAAAGACCTGAGACTGGGATGGAGATTTGTCTTCCAACAAAACAATGATCCCAAACATAAAGCAAAATCTAAAATGGAATGGTTCACAAATAAACACATCCAGGTGTTAGGCTACGTTCACATTTGCGTTGTTGGGCGCAGCGTCGTCGACGCAACCAACAACGCAAAACACAATGCTGCGTTTTTTGACGCATGCGTTGCCATAAACTAGTTATGTTCTTGAATTTTGGCGCAGGGAAAACGCTACAAGTAGCGTCTTCCGCGCCCGGTCTGGTGCGTCAAATTGACGTGCAGCGCCCCAGAGTCCTGGTCGTTGCAGTAATGTCGATCTGCCACTTAGGGGATTGATGGTATTTCTGATTGCACTAAAGGAGTTCACCTGACCAGGTATCACAGTCACACATTACACTTCACACTCCGACCACCAGGGGGAGCAAAAGGCACTATGTATTAGGCCACTCCTCACACTCTGGTAAAACTGGGGGTTGGATAGGAAGTTAGGTGAGAAAGCAACCTGGGAGAGCTCCAGGGAGGACCTGTCAGGGGTGGGTTCCTGGCAGGTACCTAGCAGAAAGGACAGAACGTGACGGAGCCGCGCCTGCACTACCCTGCGGCAGCATCCTAAGAAAGGACACGAAGCGAAGTATATTGTGGAGAAGTGAGAAACGAGATGACAGCACAAGGAGATATAACCAGTAGGAGATCGGCAACATCCTACTGAGGCGCGTAGCCTGTGGCCGGAACGCCGAGGAAGTAACTGACTCCAAGCATTACTTCAAACAGCGGCAGGACAGTTGATTACAGGTTGGCTGTCTACCTTAAATCACCTAAGCAGACATAGGAGGTAAACGTGGAGAGGGGCGTCTCTAGGGTCCCAGAATAGCTCCGAGCCTACCCGTCATACGGGTGCATCCTAGCCAGATAAACTTGGGGGACGGAGAAGAGAAAGAACTGATGTGAGAGTTGTGAGGACTATCCCGTGCTGCTCAGCAGGGAAGGACAACAACACACAGGCGCTAGTTGGTAGGCAACGATTTCCACCTGCAAAGGGAACTCTGGATGTGCCTTCGGACCGGCCGGTCTCAGCCAGCCCTGTTAACAGTGCTCTGGATTGTGGATCCCGAAGCCTGCAGTAAAAAGGTAAAGAGACTGCAACCCTGTGTTCTCGTTATTAACCGCACCTCGCATCATCACCACCTACACTACTGGGAAGCCCTGGGGAAGCACTTCACCTGTGGGAAGGTATACCATCTAGCTGCCATAACACCACCCCACTGGGCCCCAAGCAGCGTTGGTCACCGTGACCGAATACCACAGGTGGTGTCACGAAACCTTGACAAACTTGCATCACCTTTCATTGGACGCCCCTTAGCAGGGTCACGGACCGGGTCCAGCCACCGTGACAACCCCAGAACCGGGACAGAGAGGACCGGTACCGAGTACCCCGCAGCCCTGCGTCTGGGGGCGCTCCAGACGCATGCGTCGTAAAACGCAATACAACGCATACCGGCGCATGTCCATGCGCCCCCCATGTTAAAGATAGGGGCGTATGACGCATGAGTCAGTATGCGTTGACGACGCTGCGCCCAACAACGCAAATGTGAACGTAGCCTTAGAATGGCCAAGTCAAAGTCCAGACCTCATTCCAATCGAGAATCTGTGGAAAGTGCTGAAAACTGCTGTTCACAAACGATCTCCATCAAACCTCACTGAGCTCGAGCTGTTTGCCAAGGAAGAATGGGCAAGAATTTCAGTCTCTCGATATCCAAAACTGATAGAGACATACCCCAAGTGACTTGCAGCTGTAATCGCAGCAAAAGGTAGCACAACAAAGTATTAAGTTAAAGGGGCCAAATAATGTTGCACTCCCCACTTTTCATTTTTGGAATTTCCACAATAATTTAAAATTTCCAATAAATTTCGTTCAACTTCACAATTGTGTTCCATTTGTTGTTGATTCTTCACCAAAAATTTACATTTGATATCTTTATGTTTGAAGCATGATATGTGGGAAAAGGTTGAAAAGTTCTAGGAGGCCGAATACTTTCACAAGTCACTGTACATTTCAGTAGGCCAACATTTTGGATTTTAAAATCATTTTTCAACCTGGTGTTATAAAGTATTCTAGTTTACTGACATAATGACTTTTGGCTTTTCATTGGCTATAAGCCATAATCATCACCATTAACAGAAATAAACACTGGAAATAGATCACTCTATTTGTAGTGACTCTATACTGTATAATATATGAGTTTCACTTTTTTGCATTGAAGAACTGAAATAAATTAACTTTTTGATGATATTCTAATTTTGTGAGAAGCACCTATATCTATATGTATGTCCCAATGTGAACAGTGCCGATAATATCTATAAAGCGATGTGGAATTAATGGTGCTATATAAGTGAGTAAAATAAATAAATACAAATTGATATATATATAAGTGTGTAATATAACCACATATACTTAAGGGGCAGACATACCTCATGTGCAGCTGGTGCGGCTGCATCAGGGCCTGGAAGTGGAGGGGGGCCCCTGCAGGGTGGCTAACACTGAGGGCAATCTGGCCTGTTTATCTGGCCCCGAGGCTCCGGGGGGGGGGGCACCTGGCAAGATTGCCCTCATGTACAGTGGGCAGGGAGCAGTCCTTGCAGCTGTACTGCCTACATGAGAAAATGGCAGCAGATCCATCCTGCCCGCGCTTCCTGTCTGACACAGCAGTGCGTCTAGATGATGTCAGCATTCAGCACGTGTCTGTGTCAAATAGAAAGCTGCCGGAGATGAAGATGCTGTGGCTGCCGGGGAACGTGTGGAGAGGTGAGTGGCGCTGTGTGTGTGTGTGTGAGTGTGTGTGGCTGCGGGGAATGTGCGGGGAGGTGAATGGTGCTGTGTCTGTGTGTCTGTCTGTCTGTGTGTGAGTAGGTGGTGGAGATGGCAATGATGGGGTGATGGAGAGGGCAATGATGGGGGTGATGGGGAGAAAGGAGTGATAGAGGTGTAAAGGAAAATGATGGGGGGGTGGGGGAGAAGGCAATGATGGAGGTGGTGGAAATGGGATTGATGGGGTGGTGGGGGAGAAGGCAATGATGGAGGTGATGGAGAGGGCAATGATGGAGGTGGTGAGGGAGCAGGCAATGATGATGTGGTTGAGGAGAAAGCAATGATGGGGTATAAAGGGCAATGATGGGGTGGGTGGGGGAGCAGAAAATGATGGAGGTGGTGGAAATGGCAATGATGGGGTGGTGGGGGAGAAGGCAATGATGGAGGTGATGGAGAGGGCAATGATGGGGGTGATGGGAGAGAAGGCAATGATGGAGCTGGTGGAAAGGGCAATGATGGGTGTGGTGGGGGAAAGGCAATGGTGGAGGTGATGGAGAGGGCAATGATGTGGTGATGGGGAAGAAATTAATGATAGAGGTGGTGGAAAGGGCAATGATGGGAGTGGAGGGGGAGAAGGCAATGATAGAGGTGATGGAGAGGGCAATGATGGGGTGGTGGGGGAGAAAGCAATGATAGAGGTGGTGGAAAGGGCAATGATGGGGGTGGTGGGGAGAAGGCAATAATGGTCTTGGTGGAGAGGGCAATGATGGGGTGATGCAGAGGGTAATGATGGAGGTGGTGGAGAGGGCAATGATGGGGGTGATGGGGAGGGCAATGATTGGGGGAGGGCAATGATTGTGGTGGAGAAGGCATTGATGGATGTAGTGGAGAGGGCAATAATGGGGTGGTGGAGAGGGCAATGATTGAGGTGGGGAGAAGGCAATGATAGGGGTGGTTGGGAGCTAAATGATGGGGGTGGTGGAGACAGCAATGATGAAGGTGGTGGAGAGGGCAATGATGGGGGTGGTGGAGAGGGCATTGATGGGGTGGTAGAGAGGACAATGAATGGGGTGGTGGAGAAGGCAATGATGGAGGTGGTGGAGAGGGCGATGATGGAGGTGGGGGAGAGGATGATGATGGGATGCAAGGGGGAGGAGGACAAAAGACTTCTTCATCAGGAAAGACCACAAGATGTCTTTTGTACTTTGAAACACGTAGAATAAACCACTATCCATTTGAAAATCTGGAATATACGTCTCATCATTGATCAGCAAGTGCAGAAATCATACATAAACCTCTCCTTTCTTTCCTGGTTACTCTACATTCTCACATTTGTGTGAAATGTTTGTGTGCTTCCAGGTTTTTTTATCGGATGGTACATGGACTCATAGAGTTTTATAGGTCCATTGACACATAAATGAAAATCACGGATCTGAGAATGAGATCTGTGAGGGTCAGAGAATGTTTTGTTCTGATCCGATTTTGAGGATCAGAATATGACATGCTCAATGCGTCTATAAAAGCTGGCAGCACACTGACACTGCACACGGATACAGGGAACTAGCCTTATTATGTATAGCACAGTCCCTTAGTATATAGTGTATTCACTTATTATGTATAGCACAGTCCCATAATATATAGTGCACTCACTTATTATATATAGCAGAGTCCCTTAGTATATAGTGTACTCACATATAATGTATTGCACAGTCCCTTAGTATATAGTTTACTCACTTATTATATATAACAATGTCCCTTATTCCGTACCATCCTCTCTAGTTATATATGGTGCCGTCCCTTATTACATAGCTTCCTCTGCTGTTATGTACAGTGCATAGTGTATATTTGTTATTTTTGTTATTCACAGCGCCCTCTTTAATTATATAGTCCCCTCTCTTGTTAGATATAAAATGACAGCTGATGGAGCAGCTGGTGACCAAATGACCAGTCCATCGGGTCCTCGATTAGGAAATAAGCTTTCCCATGCTCCATCAGCCATCATAGCTTTATATATCTAACAAGACTGGACGATATGTAATAAAGACAGGGCTCTATATAATCCGATATGTAAGGGACGGTGCTGTACATAACAAGAGAGGGCACTGTGTAATAAGGAACGGCAATATACATAATAGAGGAGACTATGTAATATATGTACATGTATGTGTGTGGCTATATATACAGCTCTGGAAAAAACTAAGAGACCACCACATCAAAACCCTGTCGTGGGCATTCCAATCTCCAGACCGTAACCCCACTGAAAACCTCTGGAATGTAATCAAGAGGATGATGTATAGTCACAAGCCATTAAGCAAAGAAGAACTGCTTAAATTTTTGTGCCAGAAGCAGTGTGAAAAGACTGGTGGAAAGCATGCCAAGACGCCAGAAAGCTGTGATTAAAAATCATGGTTATTCGACAAAATATTGATTTCTGAACTCTTCCTGAGTTAAAACATTAGTATTGTTGTTTCTAAATGATTATTAACTTGTTTTCTTTGCATTATTTGAGGTCTGAAAGCACTGTTTTTATTTTGACCATTTTTCTTTGTCAGAAAAAAAAAATACAAAATTTATTGCTTGGAAATTTGGAGATATGTTGTCAGAAGTTTATAGACTGAAAGAACAATTTACATTTTACCCCAAAATGTACTTATAAAGAGAAAAATCAGACAAACTGAGCATTTTGCAGTGGTCTCTTAATTTTTGCCAGAGATGTATATATATACAGTATATAGCCTGTGTATATAAATATGTATATATATAGCTTTGTCGCTATAAAAGGAAGGGGGCCCAGACACATTTCTTGCACAGGGGCCCCCCAAGCTGTCAGTGTATGCCCCTATATACTTATTCTTTTGAAGTTCTGCATTTATATATGCTCTTTTTAATCAACTGCTTAACATGAATATTGCTGAGACTGCAATTAATCTAATAAAGATGTTATTGTGCAAGGCAGACAGTTAAAGGGGTATTCAAATTTAAGAAATTCATGGCTTATCCACTGGATATTCATGCATATCTTTTATCACTACATACGGTACTTCCTTGGAATTGTTTGTGCATTGAGGGATCACTGCATACAGACATCAGCAGCGTAAACCATTGAAAACATACACCTGTCAACCACACAAATATTGCATGTAAATGGATAGATAATTAATTCTTATGAGCCATGTACCGTAAATAGATCGGCAAACACCTGATGGGTGAGCAAAACTCTTGTCTGTTGAGTGGTTTGTTGGGTGGTTTTGAGATGAGATTTATGCGCAAAGAATGAATGGCATAGAATTGTGGCTGTCCTTTTTAGACAGGCCAACAAGTGTCCGCTGATTACCGAGCATGTAGTCAGTCAGAGGTCATTTAATGACAACTGTCAGCATTCATAAACCCAGCTTTAGCCCACGTTCACACATTCAGTATTTGGTGAGTTTTGTACCTCAGTATCTGTAAGTCAAAACCAGGAGTGGGTGATAAATGGTGACGTGTTTCTATTATACTTTTCCTATGATTGTTCCACTCCTAGTTTTGGATTATAAACACTGAGGTAAAATACGGACCAAATACTGAATGCGTGAATGTGGCCTTACTCAACTACAGTGCTACAGACACTGGACAAAGAGAGCAACATGGCAGGCGGAATAAAAAAAAATTCAGTAACTTGAACATTATGTGCAGTGCTGTGTTTCATTTATATTTAATTTCTTCATATAATTTATTTTTTACACAATAAGAATGTAATTGATACTTTTCTATGTGTTCTGTGTTAGTGTGTTAGGTGCATACAGTATGGATGTTGTCACCAGTAGTTCATTCAGTGTGAACATTGACTCGCTAAACAACCCTAACGATCCTTTTGTTACCAAGACCAAGAAACTGCTGAAACTTGGATTATTCAGTCCTGTTCTCATACTTGTGGGTAAGGCTTTTTTACTGAGCTATGCTTATTAAAGCCACACTATCTGGAACAAAGTGTTAGGCAATATATAATATTGTTCTGTCAGGACTTCCATTTTTCTGTTTAGATAATGGACCAGAAAAGCAAAATGATGGTTTATACTGTACTGTAAGATGTAATTGCATTTAGCAAGATTATTTAATTGTAATGCTTTTACAGAGCTAGCACATTGTGTAAACTCCACAAATACTTGACCCTTTAAATTATATTAACTTCATCTACAGAAAACTTAATTCTATTAAATAGAACGAGGTAGCAAAAAAAAAAAACACGCCATTTACCTGCAGGAATACTCCCATATACCATTTAAGGCCTCATTCACATGTCCACGAAAAAAATGGTACTTACAACAATCAGTGTTCTGCTTCAGTGTGTGACCCGTGTGTCTGTTTTTACCATCAGCGTGTCATCAGTGTACAGTCCATGTGTCCATTTTAACCATCAGTGTGCCATCCGTGTGCCCATTTTTACCATCAATGTCATTAGTGTGTCATCCATGTGTCTGTTTTTTACCATCAGTGTGTCATCCATGTGCCCATTTTTACTATCAGTGTCATTAGTGTGTCATCCATGTGTCTGTTTTTACCATCAGTGTGTCATCTGTTGTGAATTCAGCTTTTGGGCTCCCTCCGGTGGTTGTAGAGGGTAATGCAGTTGTGCCTGGATTGCAGGAGTGGACATGTGTATCTACTAATTGCAGGACTGATTGGGGTATATAGCTTTGCAGGATCCTTTAGTCAGTGCCAGTTGTCCATTGTTCTTGAAGGATTCACTTCCCTGCTGGTCTCTCCAGTTTGCTGTGTTTTTCTACAAAGATAAGTCCTGGCTTTGTTTTTGCTGTCCACCTGCAGTGGACCTTATAGTTTTGTGCATTTTCATGTTTTTGTCTTGTCCAGCTTGGTCTGTGAAGGATTTTTTGCAGCCTAGCTATTTCTCTGGAGATGCAGATATACCCCCCATGTCTTTAGTCAGATGTAGTGATCCGTATTTTCTGCGGTGGATATTTTCTAGTGTTTTTATACTGACCGCATAGTACTCTGTTCTATTCTTTCTTTTTAGCTAGTATGTGTTAGGTCTCGAGTTCCCGCTTCTGCACAGGGGGAATCTCGAGCCATCTCCGCTGCGGTCTCCCATTCGTATCCAGCCAGCCGCAGTGGAGTCTGCTCAGCAGGGACGTCGGTCCCAGCGTCTTGCTCAGTCTCACTCTGTACAGAGAGTTACTGCTGCTTCTTCAGCTTCTGCCATTAAAGCCAGTGCTGGTCAGCAGCGAGCGGACTTCTCTGGGACTAAGTCCTTGTCTGCACACACTGAGCATGCCCAGGGCAAGATCTCCCGTTGGAGATCGAGGGTCATGTGCTCAGGCTCTGCAGCACATTCCATTGGTCCTCTTGGCAGGTCTTGGAAGGGCAAAGTTTCTGTGGCCACTTCCTGTGCTGCAACTATATAAACTGCGCATGACCGCACGGCCATGCGCTAGTGTACAATTGTTAATGTGTGTATGTTGTGAGTGCAAGTCGTCCTTGGATACCCCTACCCTATTGAATGTCTGTTCGCGGAAGGTGTATGGTTGCTATCTAGCGCCCGACTTATCCTACAGCACTAATCACACATTACAGCGTCCAGTTGCTGTGACCGCCAGTACGGCGCCGTGCACTTCCTCTGTGCTTTCCTTACCCAAGCCTGGGTGGTTAGTGGCATTCGTCAGTGCGGCACCGCATGCACTCTTGTGCCTTAATATTGTTATTTAGTTTCCTTACACACCCAGTTGCGGTGTTGTGCCAGCAAGGGTCTAATCGGACTTAAATCCTAGTTGAGGTTGAGTTCGCTGACTACTTGCTCGCGCTCTATGTGCGGTACCGCGGTCCTGTGACGCAACAGGATCGCTTCCTTCACGCTGGGTGAAGTTTAACCCACGTGTGTATACTTATGAGTACCGCCATATAGTCCATCATTACTTGGCAGCAGGTTCCATCTCTGCACGGTGGACCCCGGGCTGCGAACGCAGCATACTCTATCTGTCTTAGTATTTGGTGCGTTCCGCTAGCCCTAACATTACACTAGCGCCAGGGTCTGGCTAGTAATGACGGACAAACAGCAATCCTTGTGGTATATCCAGCAGCTGGAGGGTAGGTTGGCGGCTCTTGAGAGCGCAACCTCAGCTGTGGATGTTACCGCAGTTGCTGTACAGGCTGCTAGCGTGGCTGCAGCAACCCTGTCCATTGCCACCCCTGCTCCGACATTTTCTCGCCTCCCGCTGCCAGAAAAATTTTTTGGTGATAGCAAATTTTGTAGGGGATTTGTGAGTCAGTGCTCTATTCACCTCGAGCTCCTGGCTGCACGTTTTCCCACAGAGCGGGCTAAGGTGGAATTTATAGTGTCCCTCTTGTCGGACAGGGTGTTGGAATGGGCTACGCCGCTGTGGGAGCGTGGCGATCATGTGGTGCAGAGTGCTCCGCTGTTTCTGAGCACTCTGAAACAGGTCTTTTTTGGACCTCAAGTCACCCATGATACTGCGCTCCAACTGCTGGCATTAACTCAGGGTGAGTCCTTGGTCAGTCATTTTGCCGTCCAATTCCGCACTTTAGCTTCTGAGCTGGATTGGTCGGATAAAGCTCTTATCCCCATATTTTGGAGGGGCCTGGCTGACCACGTTAAGGAGGCTCTGGCCACTAGTGAGGTTCCTGCCACACTGGAGGAGTTAATAATTGTCTCCACTCGAATTGACCTCCGTTTTAACGAGCGGAAGTTAGAGCGAGCCCAGGGTAGGCAGAGGTTTCGGCTGGCTCCTACCTTCGCCAAACCTCTGGAATCTCCGGTCCTGGTTCCTGAGTCACATGAGGCCAGGGAAGTGTCATAAGCGGGATCTAAGTCCCGGACCGCTTGTGCACTCAAGGTCTGTCATGTTTGCCAGCAGTCAGGACATCTAGCCACCAGATGTTCTCAGCGGTCGAGGAAACGTCAGCGTCTAGTAGTAGTAGGTGGAGGTACACTAGACATGGCGACGTTTGCCTCTAAATTGTCCTTTAAGGGGACAATTACTATAGGCTCATTCTCCCACTCGGTAGAGCTCTGCGTGGATTCTGGGGCGGAGGGCAATTTTATGTCTTCTGCCTTCGCCCAACGTCACGCAATACCCCTGGTTATGCTAGCTCAACCAGTAACGGTACGAGTGGTGAATGGGTCGACACTGCCCTCACAGATAACACACCAGACCATCCCTTTTACTCTGTCCATGTCGCCATCTCATCAGGAGATTATATCTCTGCTCATCATTCCTGAGGGAATTGATGAGGTCCTGTTGGGAATACCTTGGCTACGGTACCACTCTCCTCATATCGAGTGGTCCTCTGGCAGAATCCTGGGATGGGGCGAATCTTGTGGGGGTAGGTGTCAGAGGGAGTGCGTTCAGGTTGCTACTACCGAGGTACCCGCAGATCTTTCCTCTCTTCCCAAGCAGTATTGGTCTTATGCAGACGTGTTCTCCAAAAAGGCGGCGGAGATCCTTCCGCCCCATCGCCCCTATGACTGTCCTATTGATCTCTTGCCTGGTGCTGAGCCTCCCCGGGGTCGAGTCTATCCGCTATCTCTCCCAGAGACGGAGGCAATGTCACAGTACATCCAGGAAAATCTGGCAAGAGGATTCATTAGGAAGTCAGTGTCACCTGCTGGGGCAGGGTTCTTCTTCGTGCAGAAGAAGAATGGGGAATTGCGTCCATGCATAGACTACAGGGGTCTTAATGCCATCACCGTTAAAAATAAGTATCCTTTGCCCTTGATATCTGAGCTCTTCAATAGGCTTCAGGGAGCAAGGGTATTTACTAAACTAGATCTGCGGGGTGCTTACAACCTGATTTGCATCCGTGAGGGGGACGAATGGAAGACGGCTTTTAACACCAGGGATGGGCACTATGAATATCTGGTGATGCCCTTCGGGCTCTGTAATGCCCCAGCCGTTTTCCAAGACTTTGTGAACGATATCTTCCGGGATATGCTTTCCACCTCGGTCGTAGTCTATCTGGATGATATTCTCATCTACTCTCCAGATATTGACTCCCACCGGAGAGATGTTTGCAAAGTCTTCGACCTCCTACGGGCAAACTCCCTCTATATCAAGTTGGAGAAGTGTATGTTTGAGCAGGAGTCCTTACCTTTCCTGGGCTACATCATCTCTGCCCAGGGATTGGCTATGGATCCTGCCAAACTACAGGCTGTGATGGACTGGCAGGAACCCCATTCTCTTAAAGCGGTGCAGCGCTTTATGGGGTTCATTAATTATTATCGCCAGTTCATTCCGCATTTCTCAACTTTGGTAGCTCCCTTGGTTGCCCTCACCAAGAAGGGGGCGAATCCCAAATTGTGGTCTGAGGAGGTCTCCAAGGCCTTTAACTCTATAAAGTCACACTTCGCTAGCGCTCCCATCCTACATCGCCCCGATGTTAATAAGCCATTTATCATGGAGGTGGATGCCTCTTCTGTTGGTGCTGGAGCAGTCCTCTTCCAAAAGGATGCTTAAGGTCGGAAGCATCCTTGCTTCTTTTTCTCCAAGACCTTCTCACCAGCAGAGAGGAATTATTCCATCGGGGACAGGGAGTTGCTAGCCATGAAGTTGGCTTTCTCAGAGTGGAGACATCTCTTGGAGGGAGCACGTTTTCCCTTCCAAGTCTTCACAGACCATAAAAATTTGGTGTACCTGCAGACAGCCCAGCGGTTGAATTCTCGCCAGGCCAGATGGTCCTTATTCTTCTCCCGGTTTCATTTCACCCTCCATTTTCTTTCTGGGGAGAAGAACATTTGGGCCGACGCTCTCTCTCGCTCCGTTGTGTCATCTGCGGAGGAGGAGGAGGAGCATCGGCTTATTGTCCCCACCGAGAGCTTGAGAACTGTGGCCCCGGTTTCGCTAGAGTCTGTGCCCCCGGGCAAGACTTTTGTTCCATCCAGTTTGCGACCGGAGGTTCTCTCTTGGGCACACTCGTCCAGGGTGGGTGGACATTTTGGTTCCAAAAGGACATCTGAGTTACTGGCGAGGACATACTGGTGGCCGCATATGGCTCGTGATGTCGCAGAGTATGTTCGGGCATGTGTCTGTTGCACCAAGAACAAGACTCCTCGGCAACGGCCAGCTGGTTTGCTTTATCCTCTGCCGGTGGCGGACAGGCCCTGGGAGATGGTCGGGATGGACTTTGTGGTGGGCTTACCCAAGTCTCGTAACTGCACCATTATCTGGGTGATCACCGACCATTTTTCCAAAATGGTGCACTTGGTGCCTCTTCCACGGCTACCTTCTGCACGGGCTTTGGCTGTCTTGTTCGTCAAACATATCTTTCGCCTACACGGTATGCCAGACAAAATTGTTAGTGACCGGGGTCCCCAGTTTGTGTCTCGATTCTGGAGAGAGCTTTGTCGTCTACTCAGTATTGAGTTGAATCTCTCTTCGGCATATCATCCCGAGATGAATGGGTTGGTAGAGAGGGCCAACCAGACCTTGGTCACATATTTACGACATTTTGTTTCTGCCAGGCAGGATGACTGGGCATCCTTGCTACCGTGGGCAGAGTTTGCACTTAACAATGCCGTAGCCGACTCCACCGGTCAGACTCCATTCCTCCTAAATTACGGCCAGCATCCGCGTGTTCCTGTGCCCATGCCTGTGTCTTCTGCTGACTCCAGGGTGGCAGACTGGGCTGTGGAGGCACGGGACATTTGGGACCGCACGCAGGATGCCATTCGGGCCTCCAAGGAGAGAATGAGGTCCTCCGCCGATGTTCATCGGTGCCCCGCTCCGACCTTTGCTCCTGGCGACTTGGTGTGGCTCTCCGCCCCTAACATCAGGCTGCGAGTTGAGTCCACTAAGTTTGCTCCTCGCTACTTGGGTCCCTTCAAGGTTCTCGAACGGGTTAATCCTGTGGTCTACCATTTGGCTCTTCCTCCACGCTTGGGTATCACCGACACCTTTCATGTGTCCCTCTTGAAACCCGTATACATGTCCCGGTACGCGGCAAAAAGTTCTATCTGGTGGATTGGAAGGGTTATGGCCCAGAGGACAGGTCATGGGAGCCTGCTGAAAACATTCGGGCCCCACAGCTCATTGCTGCCTTCGAGCGTAGCGAGGCCCAAGGAGGGGGGGGCCCTAGGAGGGGGGGTAATGTTAGGTCTCGAGTTCCCGCTTCTGCACAGGGGGAATCTCGAGCCATCTCCGCTGCGGTCTCCCATTCTTATCCAGCCGCAGTGGAGTCTGCTCAGCAGGGACGTCGGTCCCAGCGTCTTGCTCAGTCTCACTCTGTACAGAGAGTTACTGCTGCTTCTTCAGCTTCTGCCATTGTTGAGGGAGGATCTAAAGTGATCCTTCACGGTTGACTCAGTGATTTCCAAATTAATCTAAAGGGCGTTGCCGGCAACTGAAAATGACCAGACGGAGACTCGTGCCTCTGTGTGGGGGATCGAGCAGATCTCTGAGCCCTCGTTTATTGCGTATCATATTTCATAATCATAAAAAATTATACTTCAACCAACCAGCATAAGAACACGTTCACAGTTCTTAGCCTATAAGAATACAGGAACAGTCTGGACGTCAAAGTCTCGTAGAACAATGCACCCTCAGTCTCATGTTCTGCCCAGGTTGCAACAATCAAGGTCTCATCAAGGTCTCATAACATCTGTAAACTTTAGTCTACTAACAAAATTTATATTCAAAACAACAAAATGGAGTCGAAAAGCACAAAATGGAGAATCCTTCTTAATTTGTTCCTTCACATTCCCCCCCAGATAAATTTTGTGAACCAATATGCAGCATCAGAGGTACTATCCCGAACTATAAGCTCGAGGGGTACGGTCTTCACATGACTGGTGCCAGGTTACCAGCATGGCTATTACGGCGCACCCGTCCCCCCTGTATGCTACAATTTACGAATAACAATTTTTGATGACGGTGGAGGAGGTCTTTTGAAGGTAGCCATACGCTTGGTTTCAACATCTTCATCAGATAACTTTGTGAAATCGGTGTAGAGAAGAGCAGGGGTGGCAACGCTTTTGGTTTCATCATTAGTTGTCTTAGTGCAGAATTTCCTAATACATACAGAAATACACCAAAGAACAAGTTTTAGTATTACATACATGACAAGGATAATGGCAGCGATGTGTAACAAACTTTGCAAGATTCCAGCTATCCAGCCCCCAAATCCCTTAAACCAATTGGCTGGATTAAGGCTACGTTCACATTAGCGTTGCGCGCCGCTGCGTTGGTGACGCAACGCACGACGCACAAAAAAACGCACGCAAACGCACGCAAAAACGCTGTGTTTTGCGACACGTGCGTCGTTTTTTGACGAAAATCGGACGCACGAAAAATGCAACTTGTTGCATTTTCTTGCGTCCGACGCTAGCGTCGGAAACGACGCACGTGTCGGAAAACGCAACAAAAAAAACGCACGCGTCCCCCATGTTAAACATAGGGGCGCGGCGCCGCTGCGTCGCCGCTGCGTCGCCGACGCAACAGCGACGCACATTAGCGGAACGCTAATGTGAACGTAGCCTAAGAAAGGAGAAGGTGTCTGCCCACCAACTGTCCTTATTACGATCAATGTCTTTATCATATTGATCTCTGAGTCTTTAAATATCTTCTAACTTTAACTTTAACTTTAAAGTACTATTGGGATCTATATAATGACAGCAAGCAGGTCCAATAACCTGACACATACCACCCTGTGCTGCTGTTAAGTAAT
This sequence comes from Ranitomeya imitator, assembly GCF_032444005.1. NCBI lineage: Eukaryota > Metazoa > Chordata > Amphibia > Anura > Dendrobatidae > Ranitomeya > Ranitomeya imitator. The sequence goes on along the minus strand of NC_091286.1, from coordinate 343,245,850 downwards.
CCAGTACTACAGTGTGTTGGTTAGTGACTATGATAAGTTGGTTTTGGACAGCAACAGTAGTATTAAGTATATCCAATATATCCCAAATTTGATCATCTAGATAGTCTGTGGCCCTAACCAATTTATCCCACATTTGTGTAATCATAGGGTAAATGAAAATAGAACTGACAATTTTAATGGCTATACCCATCTGTACTACATGTGGTCTCCCTGAAGGGCGGGGTGAGTTGTCTGCAGCTCTTTTATACAATGTATGTTTGGGTATAGTCTGTGTATCCAACTGTTTACTTGAGAGGACAAAGGTGGCCGGGGTCAATCGACCTAGAGTACAAGTGCCCTTTATCCCTACTGGCAACCATTTATAAGCATTGTCTCCACACACCCAGAACATATCAACAGGTAAATCCCATAAGGCTGAATGTTGCAGTACCAATCTATGAACTAAGTCTATGAAGGCTGAGACATTCTGGAGCATACACCAAGATGGAAATTGTCCTAGAGGACTACAATAACCTACATCAGGATTCCCACAAGTGGGGGTCCCCGGCACATATCCAGAGAACTCCTTACAGGGTATATTGCCAGGAATGCTAGCACAGATATCTTTAGAACCCTGTAAAAACAGACTAGAAAATTTCCATGACATATTATGTATCATCCTTTCTAACAATATTGGTTTGAAAGCATCAGTAGAATATGAAGTCACATCAAAACTAATTTGTAAACCATACGTTGGAACTTGCCCTAGATTGGTTAGGCTAGTCTTATTCATAGGTACCCAAGCCCCTCCTTCATAGGCTAGATATTGAAGGTGTATATCTCTTCCTGAAAGGTTACCTTGCCACCAGGGGTACCCAACCCATCCCACAATAGGTATACCGACAGTAGTATTCCATAATTTAACATTATTTGTAGCATTGTTAGCGAATGTGTCAGAACAGTTAGTCCAAGCAAATAACTCCTCAGGCGGGACAGGAATAGCCAAAAAGGGGATACTTGTGGCTGACACTGGTGAATGTGTGCAAATCCAGCAATCTGCCAGAGACTGGGAATTATCCAACAAATCTCTCAGTAATCTTTCATGATGTTGTACAAACTTATTGTTCAAGGATGTTGGGGAATTTAGACTGTCCCATGCGGTTACCAATGTTATTAAAGAAAATACGAAAAACCAAAACATTATGTTCTCTTATTTGCTACTAGTCTGTTTGACCAGCTTGCAGTGCGATGCGTGGATCCACGTTGTCCTTCCTTCCAGCTTTACTGATGTAGGAGTGATGAGGAGGACTTGGTAGGGACCGTCATACAAGGGTTCTAGTCCGTGTTTTCTGACATGCCTTTTCACGACCACAAAATCACCAGGCTTCAAGTTGTGACAAGTGTCGGTCTCTGCTGAATCTGGAAGGGAAGAAGAAACTAGAGCATGGGTGTTAGCTAGATTTTTACTAAGCTGAATAACATATTGAACAGTACAGTCAGTTTCCTCTGATAACTGCTGAGGCTGGAAATTTGCAACTGGGGGCCTAGCACCAAACAATATCTCATATGGGGACAGGCCATGTTTTGCAATAGGGGTAGTACGAATGTGGTACAGTACAATGGGTAGGAGCTCTGGCCATGGAGCCGTAGTCTCCTGCATCATTTTGGTCAATTGTCCCTTCAGTGTGCCGTTCAACCTCTCAACTTTCCCACTAGATTGTGGATGGTAAGGAGTATGGAGGGCTACAGTAGATCCAAGCATTGTCAGAACCTCCTGATACACACAAGAAGAGAAGGCCGGACCTTGGTCACTTTCAACAACTTCCAGAACACCATATCTGCATATAACTTCCATCACAAGTTTCTTTGCTGTAGTTTTTGCAGTCATGTTGGTAACCGGGAATGCTTCCGGCCAACTGGAGAACATGTCGACAACCACCAGACAATATTCATACCTTCCAGACTTAGGCAACGTGATGTGGCCCACTTGGAGCCTTTGGAAAGGATAGTCAGGCTTAGCAAGGTGCTTCAGGGGTACACGTTGAAGTTGACCAGGATTGCAGGTCTGACAGATATTACATGCACGATTGAGTGCTGTCAGAACTGTGGAAATACCTGGAGCCCAGTAGAATTTTTGTACCAGGGCTAGGGCCTGGTTTTTTCCTCGATGTGTGGGCCCATGTGCCCACGTGGCAATAGCAGGATACATCCGCTTAGGGAGGCACACAAGTTGGTCCTTTTTCCAGAGACCATTGTCCATACGTGCTCCATCAGCCTTCCACTGCTTCACTTCTTCCTTTGGGGACATTCTCTGCATCGTCATTAAGCGGTCTCGCGGGGTCCGGCAGAAGACCTCAGTCTGTTGTGGATCATCAGGTTCCTGTAGAGTCAGTGTTTCTTGTAACTGTTTACGCTGAGAGCGTGTGGTCACCATAGCTGGTATGGTCGGTTCAACGGGTAGGAGAGCAGCAGCTTTTGCTTGCATATCCGCAAAGGCGTTACCAACAGTCTGTGGACTGTTCCTAGGACCGTGCGCCTTAATTTTGATAATGGCCACCTGAGTAGGTAATCTGATTGAGTCCATGAGGGTTTTAACAGCTTCAGCATTCTTCACCGGAGTCCCGGCGGTAGTAATAAACCCTCGATTGGCCCATAGGGCTCCGAAATCATGAGCAATACCAAATGCATACTGTGAGTCCGTGTATATATTAGCCCGCCTGTCTTTGGCCAGAACACATGCAGTAGACAGAGCCTGAAGCTCTGCTTCTTGTGCTGACTGTGATGGCGGGAGTGCAGCTGCGTGCACTACAGTGTCTTCCGTAGTAACAGCGTATCCGGTGTGGAATCTGCCAAACTCATCAGCATATCTTGAACCATCCGTATATAACACCAGATCAGGATTTGGAAGTGGATTCTCACTGACATTTGGCGGAGTAGCTGTTTCTTCAGTCAGGAGTTGGGAACAGTCATGTTGCAGGTAATCCTCATCACTGCCATCCTTCTTGGGGACCGGCAGTAAAGTAGCGGGGTTGATTGTAGTACAGCGATGCAACTTGACGTAGTCAGGCAAAAGGAGTGAACACTGCAGCCGCAAGTGTCGCTGTACAGTCAGATGTCTTGGCTGTTGGAGTGTCAGTATTGCCGCAATATCATGCGGGGCAAAAATGTGCGTTTCATGTCCAAGAATTATGTCTGCAGTCTTGTCAAGCAATGAGTGAGTGGCGTGAACTGCCCTCATGCAACTTGGTGATGCCCGGGCCACGGGGTCGAGGTGGGCCGAATAATAGCCCACTGGTCGTTGCCTATTGCCATGCAACTGTGTGAGGACCCCTGCTGCGTGTCCTTCATTCTCAGACACATACAAATGGAACGGTTGAGTATAGTCCGGGATGCCCAAAGCAGGGGCGGAAGCAATAAGCCGCTTTAATTCAGAGAAAGCACGATGAAGGTTTTCCATACAAACCGGTGATCTTTCCTTATAGCTCATTATACCGTCTTTCAGGGCATTGTAGAGAGGTTGCATTATACGGGATGCGTCCGGTATCCACTGACGACAATAAGTACATAGTCCAAGAAAACGCTGGAGTGCAGTCTCATCTTTCGGAAAAGGAAGGGAGCTGACGGCTATTTTTCTTTCTTCTGTGAGGTGTCTGACACCCTGAAGGAGACAGTGACCCAAAAGTATCACTTGACCAAGGCAGAACTGAAGTTTCGAGGCCGAAACCCGACAGTTCAGATCTGCCAGATACTTGAGGAGACTAACAGTGGCAGCAATGGCTTCCTGCTCCGATCGTGCACACAACAAAAGATCATCCACATACTGAAGCAGCGTGACATAGGGGTGTTCTAACTGCCAGGGTAAAAGACACTCGCCCATATTTTTTGCAAACTGATTGGGACTGTTTTGGGCCCCTTGAGGCATAACTGTCCACGTCAATTGTCGTCCCTGATAAGTGAATGCAAACAGAAACTGGCAATCTGGGTGTAATGGAATGCTGAAGAAGGCATTGGCGAGGTCGATGACTGTGAACCAAGCGGCATCCTGAGGTATCTGGGACAAAAGAGTATGTGGATTAGGCACCACTGGAGTTTCTAGAACAGTAACTGCATTAACTGCCCGTAGGTCTTGTACCAGCCGGTACACAGGGGGTTGGCCGGGTGGGGTCTTTTTCTTAACAGGAAACAAGGGCGTGTTACATGGGGAAACACAGGGTACCAGGGCACCATTATCGAGTAACGTTTGTATTTGCCCCTTGAGACCCCGCTCCTGATCATGTTTCAAAGGGTATTGATGGACTTTGGGAAAAGGGGCACCAGGTTTGAGAAACACTTTTACTGGTTCTACGGGCATTTTCCCTATATCATCTGGCCCTTTTGACCAAAGTTTGGGTGGTATTTCTGAGAGATATGGGGTGAGTCGCTGATCCTCAGGCATTATTAGGGGAGGATCTGGGCCTATCAGGGCCATCATAACTGTGGGAAGGGCGCGTAGGATACAGATCTCCTCATGGTGTTCATCTGCATAGGGGTTATATAATGTGAGGACCATCTGACCATCATCTTGGAATTGTATCCAGGAGCGGAACAGTGATAATAAATCTGCCCCCAGTAAATTTACCGGACATGTAGGAGAGATTACGAACTGAGCAGTAACTTCAGGGAAAGGTCCCACAGGGATGGGTTTTGTAAGAGTATGTTTATTGGGCCTGCCATCTACTCCAATTAAAACAAGCTCTTGGTCTGAGAATTGAATAGGGATATCCGTAGGTACATCTGATGACTTGATTATGGAATTGGCCGCCCCAGTGTCTACCATAAACTTGACAAGGGTGTCCCCGACAGGAAGCATGACGGATGAGCATGCCCCAGGCTTGGTGGAGGACATTGTGATGGCAGACCCTGGTTGGCCACCCCGTCAGTATGGGCGATTATCAGAATTTTGAGACTGTCTGTAACCAGAGTATCCCTCAGAGTTACCAGTATTCAGATTACGGGTAGAAGGGGGAACTTGAGGGTAGCATCTGTCAGCAGGGGTATGACAATCTCTCTGAAAGTGACCGGGCCGGCCACAGCGCCAACACTGCAAGCGAGAACTGGCAGGGCAGGGCTGGAGAGTGAGATTCCCGGACATAGGGTTAAAAGGAATACTGGAGTAGAGAGCTGAATTCATGTATGGTGGGAGGACTGGAGCTGAAGTCTGTTGTGTGTGCCACTGATAAGGAACCAGCTGCGACCTTGTTCCTGGGGTGGGGGCTAGAGTTGGAGTGGAAATTGCTGTGGCTACTGGTTTAACCTTTGTCTTTCCTGCTGATGCAGAACGGGCTAAGTTCTTTTGAAAACTCTTTACTATTTTTAATGCATCATCTGGAGTGGAAGTCTCAATGTCGGGTCTAACTGACATTATTGCCTCTTTCAATTCAGATTTAAGGCCGGACATTAAAGCTGCCACAAAAAGGTGTGAATGGGCTTTATTATACAATGAGAATCCCAAATCTTTAAACACTACCATAAGACGCCCATAAAACTTCTCGGCAGTCTCCGCCTTGTCCTGTGTGACATCTGTGAGGGAGGTAGCTTGGTCCGCTAATCTATCTTGTGCCCAAACTTTTAAAGCATTACAGAAATCAACACCACTCTCATAGGTTCCCCCGTCCAAATTCACATTATAGGTTATGCCACCCTCAATAATTGGAAAATATCCCTCCCCAGCCTTCACCTGGAGTAAATGTAACAGATCTCTCCGGGGAGTGGAATAAATCTCTCGATTCACTGCTATTTGTCTATAGAAAGCCATGGGGAGGTTTCTGGGTCTGGTAACTGATTACAAAGGGTGTCTATCTGGGATGGAGAAAAGGGGGTATACTTTGGCCTCTCAGGAGTAGGTTTCACATCATCTTCTTCAAACTCTGATATCACTGACTCAGGGGTGGGAGGAGGTGGCGGTAGTACGGGCACAAAAGACATCTGCTGCAGAAGCGGGGCAGCAGGCTCTGTTACAGTTACAAATTGTATTGCCTGATGGGCCGTTAGGTGGCTATCGAGAACAAATCGGACCTCCTCCAATTTTATGGGGTTTTCCTGTATACAGCGCTCTATTGTTGATACTATGACCATAGCGGCATCCTTCCTGGGATATTGAAAGATACCGGCAGAGATTAATGGTATGGCCATTGTACGCTGAGGCATCGTACTGGGGGGAACAGAGGAGGCATACAGGATTGCGTTCTGGACATCCTCAGTAAGCAACTGTTGGGACCTGGGAATGTTGGTAGGATTATATTGTGGTCCCACTGCATGTATCACATATTGGCACGGCAGCTGTCCTGCTCTGGTTGCTGCGACCTGTCCTGTTTCTACCTGACCATAAGTTTGTATATACGAATTAGATTCTTCCTGTATCATGGGTCCGCCTTTCTGTGAAATCATTGCAGCCAGTCCTCCAGCATGGTGGAGTTGATTGTTTGCGGCATTTACTATGGCCCCAACATATTGTCTTGTGAGATCCCCTGTCCCTATCCTAAAGAGCACATCATGGCCGTGGGGTCCAGGAATAACATTAGAATACATTTCCTGGAAATCTTCTATCTCCTCTGTGTAGCCCGTCTCTGAGCGGGTGACTAAGGTAGGTGGGGGCGGATACTCATAACCACTCGCAATACTAGGCATAACAGGAGCTGGTGCTGGCGGTGGCCGATAATAGGTGCCGTCAGCGTTTAGCAAGGGAAAGGTGGGGGCTACGACCCCGGGTCTCCTCGCTCCACAATTGTAACAGACCTGTCTCCACTGAGAATTAGTAACTCCGCATACATCACAAATCCACCCGACAGGATCATAGGGTGGGGGCGCACTGAGTTTTGGCAACCCAGAATATATTGGTGCTTTGGGATTGAGGGGCACGGACTTTACAGTCGGGAGGAGAGGCTTGATTTCCTGGGGAGGGACCTCATCATCTAACAGGGAGCCCCCCTGTTTCAGATTATTATTTTTAATTATTTGTCTTTCTAACACATTACCCTCAATCACTTTCTCAATTCCTTCCTGCACCACAAAACATTCAGCCACTTTCTCAGTTTTTGTCATAGTAGTAGACAGCTTTCCTTTTTCAACTTAACGGTAACAAAAACAACTAGAATTCATTTCCTCTTCCACTTCCACATAATCTTCATCACACAATTCATGTGCCAGACCACGGAATTCCTCAGCGTCTTTAAGCAAACCATTATCAGTTAACCTTCCCTTGTTCTTTCTGATACCTTCATCCCATAATGTAGGCTGTAGCCTCCCGCCCTTAGGAAAACCCATGATTGAGAATTTTTTTCCTGCATTCCTGACAGATTTCTTTCCCCGTCTTTGAATCATGAGACTAATAGTATCAGTTCCATCACACAAATTCAAATTCTTATTTTTCTTCCATAATGAAAACATGATTCTCCTTTAGAGCTAAATATCCTTACTTAGTCGTGCACAATACCAGAGCAGCTGTATTAGTTTTGTTCCACTAGGTTTACCTGTCCCCCTCTGGGACAACCCAAAAATGCGGTACTCAGCGAAAGGAGGAGGGCGTTTCAAACTAACCCTCCGGATACCTCTAGAAATACATACTGTATACTTCTATATATTCCTGAGTTACGTATCCTACCCAATCTTCGATCACCTCACCGCGCCTGATTCTAACAATGATCAGGAATTCAGGATATTTTGACTATAAAGAGAATTACATCACTGGTCAATCCGGGGTGTCCGTCCTTTATGAGGTACGGTTCGAGCACTGGGCTCCCAACGGAACTACACCTCTATATGATTCCACCCAAAAATCACCCCACCATCGGGAACAAACCTCAGATCCTCTTTGCAGCACAAACACAGGAAAACCACACCAAACGGTCAGTCTGGACAGTATAACTGCCAACTTACCGTAGTTGTTGTGGGGGATGATCAGTCCCAATTTTCCAGTGCCCGTGTCCGGTCCAAGGGTCCTTTGTCTGGTTGTCCTCCGGGGGGCAGAGGCGTTCCTGTTTGGGGCCCCACGTTGGGCGCCAAGCTGTTGAGGGAGGATCTAAAGTGATCCTTCACGGTTGACTCAGTGATTTCCAAATTAATCTAAAGGGCGTTGCCGGCAACTGAAAATGACCAGACGGAGACTCGTGCCTCTGTGTGGGGGATCGAGCAGATCTCTGAGCCCTCGTTTATTGCGTATCATATTTTATAATCATAAAAAATTATACTTCAACCAACCAGCATAAGAACACGTTCACAGTTCTTAGCCTATAAGAATACAGGAACAGTCTGGACGTCAAAGTCTCGTAGAACAATGCACCCTCAGTCTCATGTTCTGCCCAGGTTGCAACAATCAAGGTCTCATCAAGGTCTCATAACATCTGTAAACTTTAGTCTACTAACAAAATTTATATTCAAAACAACAAAATGGAGTCGAAAAGCACAAAATGGAGAATCCTTCTTAATTTGTTCCTTCACACCAATAAAGCCAGTGCTGGTCAGCAGCGAGCGGACTTCTCTGGGACTAAGTCCTTGTCTGCACACACTGAGCATGCCCAGGGCAAGATCTCCCATTGGAGATCGAGGGTCATGTGCTCAGGCTCTGCAGCACATTCCATTGGTCCTCTTGGCAGGTCTTGGAAGGGCAAAGTTTCTGTGGCCACTTCCTGTGCTGCAACTATATAAACTGCGCATGACCGCACGGCCATGCGCTAGTGTACAATTGTTAATGTGTGTATGTTGTGAGTGCAAGTCGTCCTTGGATACCCCTACCCTATTGAATGTCTGTTCGCGGAAGGTGTATGGTTGCTATCTAGCGCCCGACTTATCCTACAGCACTAATCACACATTACAGCGTCCAGTTGCTGTGACCGCCAGTACGGCGCCGTGCACTTCCTCTGTGCTTTCCTTACCCAAGCCTGGGTGGTTAGTGGCGTTCGTCAGTGCGGCACCGCATGCACTCTTGTGCCTTAATATTGTTATTTAGTTTCCTTACACACCCAGTTGCGGTGTTGTGCCAGCAAGGGTTTAATCGGACTTCAATCCTAGTTGAGGTTGAGTTCGCTGACTACTTGCTCACGCTCTATGTGCGGTACCGCGGTCCTGTGACGCAACAGGATCGCTTCCTTCATGCTGGGTGAAGTTTAACCCACGTGTGTATACTTATGAGTACCGCCATATAGTCCGTCATTACTTGGCAGCAGGTTCCATCTCTGCACGGTGGACCCCGGGCTGCGAACGCACCATACTCTATCTGTCTTAGTATTTGGTGCGTTCCGCTAGCCCTAACAGTATGGCCTCCTATGCTAAAATCTGATTTCATATCTGCGTATGTTTTTTCCCTCTCCTCTCACAGTCAATATTTGTGGAGGGCTATCTATCCTTTGGGGATTTTCTCTGAGGCAAGATAGGTTTCCTGTTTCTGTCTTTAGGGGTAGTTAGATCTTAGGCTGTGCCGAGGGGTCTAGGGAGTGTTAGGTACCCCCCACGGCTACTTCTATTTGCGCTGCTAGGTTCAGGGTTTGCGGTCAGTACAGGGACCACCTTCTCCAGAGTACGTCTCATGCTGCTCCAAGGCCACCAGAACATAACAGTCATCCATGTGTTTTACCCCAGGTTCCTGGTTGTCACAGTGGCAGTGCTTTCCTGACGGGGAGAGTGATGTCACGCTTGGAAGCGAGGGGAGGATCTTCTCTATCAGGAACACACAAACATGCAACATGTTCACACTCCAGACCAGAAAGGGAAGCTCCCCCATATATTCTGGTCTGGAGGGAAAGCCAGCCAGTCTGAGAGGGAGTTCCCGTCAGAGAGACAGAGGAGAAGGGAGCAGAGGGGCCGTGCAGCCACGAGAAGTGCTGCAGCTCCTAGAAAGAGAAAAAGATAAAGCCGAATGGATTCTAGAGAGTGTGTAGGAGAAGTGAAGTGCAGAAGAGTGAGAACTGGTGAGAATAGCTGCGACTGGGTTACCTCCTTGGAGAGCGCAGACACCGGTAGCCAGAAGACTGAGGTTGTGAGGAACACCACGGCTCACAGCAGAAACCAGCAGGACAGCTGGATTATGAGTCACATGTCCGCCCTGACACCTGGAGTCACAGTGGTGCATAGAGCTGGGTCATGATAGAGACCCTGTTAAAAGGCTCGAGCCGCCTGTCATACGGGTTAGTGTCCTACCTACAAGGAGGACAGAGAGAACACATGAGGACCTTGTGAGAGGCCTAGAGCAGGAAGGAACTACACCACAGCACTAGAGGGAAGGCTTCTAACTCCACCTCATAAAGGGGACTCTCAGCTCGCTTCCAAGCCGGCTGGACCCTACCTGTACCTGTGATCTGGTGCCCTGGAATGTGGCTGCCTGAATTCATCAGTAAACCAGGTAAAGAGACTGCAAACTTGTGTCCTCCGTTTCTTGCTGCACTACCCACCATCTTCATCTATACACCGGGAGCCCTGGGGACCCAGCTTCACCTGTGGGAAGCTATACTATCTTAACATCACTCCAGTAGACCCCTTTAAGCAGCGTCGGTCATCTCTGACCAAGAACCACAGGTGGCGTTACGAACACAAACTTTATTCAAAACCCCTTTAAGGACATTCCCTTTTACTTGAGCACCCAGGGCAATGGACTGGGTCGCCGCCACCATGACATCCCCTTTAAGTACCGGATTCACATGTGCGATTCACATGTGCCCATTTTTACCATCAGTGTGTCATTAGGATTTTTCATGGATAGATAGAGAAACAAATGACAAAGCTTTTCCTATACTTTCTTATGTTAAATATGGACAGCACACGGATGCCATCTGTGTGCTGTATGCATTTTTTCATGGACCAGCAGATTTATATTGGCTCTTTTCATCCATTATACCAGAAAAAAATGGACATGTCCGTGAGCTTTGTACAGACACATGGTCGTTGTAAGAACACGGACATGTGAATAGCAGCACAGATTAAAATGCAAAAACACGCAAGTGGTCAGCTCACCTGAGGATCTGCTACCTCTCATCTGCTCCTGCACGGAAGGTGGAGCACACAGTCCATAGAAAAAGATACAAAACAATCCAGCAGGAATTTGAAGTAAAAATTTTTGGTTTATTTCTTCATTTTAAAAATAATTATTATGGTAATCCACTCAAAGAAAATACAAGATAAAACTTATCTTACAGCTTCATGCACAAAGAGTTCATGGAGTAGCAGCGATATTCCGACGCGTTTCGACTTGATGTCTTAATCATGGCTATGATTAAGGCATCAAGTCGAATTCCTCAAGTCGAATTCCTGCTGGATTTTTTCGTATCTTTTTCTATAGATTAAAATGGGTACATGTTCTATCAGTGAAAAATATAAAAAAATATGTGGTGAGTGAAAGAGGCCTAATACATGTCCGGCAGTGTAGATAGAAATCAAGCTACAGGGAGAAAATAAGGTTATATTTTCCCAACAGCCCCTCGATTTCTGTCATCGGGGTGGCGCTGGAGCAGTTAACAGTCAACGCCCACTCCATGACTGACATCCTATTCTGCAGCGCTTGTGTGCAGAGCAAGATGTCAGTCAAGATACTGTGTTGTGATCACTGACTGTTCATTGCACCCAGCACATCCACAGTGACTGGAAGCAAATGGCTGCAGGGAGAATGTAACTTTATTTTCTCCCTGCAGCCACACTTCCAGTTAGATTGTCAAACATGTTTAAAATGGTATTTACTTGTAGATTACCATGCAATGTATTTGTACTGTATAACGGGTAGGTAAATATTTTACTTTTTGCTGTAAATGATTTTACACAATGTTTGAAATATACCCTTTTGCTATTTTATCACATTGAGAATATTTTCTCTTACTTTCAGTGCTATTTCCATTCCTCCGTCCTATTCTTGATGGGCTAAAGGTCAATTTCTTTCCGAAAGACATCCTGAATTTCTATATGAATGCTGTTACTAGTTTTAAAGAGAAGAGAATGAAAGGAGATAGCTCAGTAAGTATTCTATCATTTTAACTGTGTGATGAAGTATAATTGATATATCAAATAGCTGACATACAGTATTTAATATATACAAAAAAAGGTTGCACTCTATCGTGCCAAAGCGTGTCCAATATGAAATATATGAAATATGAATAGCAAAATGGCTTTTTGAGAGAGGTGTCCACATTCACCCATGCATACAGACATTAGCCTTAGGTAGGTGTTCACATTTGGACAGGGAGGTCAGGGACCCATCAGATTAATGAGACCACCTTGATGATGGTTGATGGGCTCACACTATTTGGCCAAATTCTGTGCAAAGCGTCTCACAAATATTTTTCCTAATGTTCAAAAAGCCATTTTGCTATTCATATTTCATGTATTTCACATTACACATGCTTTGGCACGATAGAGTGCAACCTTTTATTGTATATTGTATATGGAGGTAGCTGCTCCTGGTATGCACCTATTCACACTAGTTTGGATGTGCCAGTCGTTTTTCTGTCATTCATACAGTATTTACTAGGCTGTATATTTTTTATACTGAAAAATTAAAAACATTTGGCCACATAATTGCCAGATATTCTCATCCTTTTGAGTGGATAGGAAAAAATCTCATCAATCCTTTTTAAAATTAAACTTATTCTCTTTTTTATCTAATGAAAGATAGAGACAATACCAAAACAATGTAGCTTGGTGTTATTAATTCAATTTTTGCCACATTTTTAATAACCGAGAAAAATTCCCCTTAGTTTAATTTTTGACCATCTAACCATACTTGTTTTGAGACCAAAGCTCCCCAATTGTCCACTGTAGACTTTATTTGAGAACTAATATTTTGCAATTCATTTTCTTGTTACAAATAAAAATAAAAAAAAAAATCGCTAGAAATTAGAACGGTTGGAAATTGCTATCAAAGATCTTATTCAGATCTAGAAAAACTTTATGCCAATAATAATCTTTATTTTTATATAGCGCTAATATATTCCGCAGCGCTTTACAGTTTGTACACATTATATCATTACTGTCCCTGATGGGGCTCACAATCTAAATTATAAATTAAATACCTAGTACATAGGACAAAGTACATAGATGATGCATACTGTATGTATAACATACAGTGGGAATTCCATGTTACATGTTATACTTTATTTTACATAAAGAGCTTTAAGGAATCTTGGAAACAAGAAACATGATTGAAATTCCTTAGTCATCCTAGTTTTTCACTTGTAACTAAGGGTCGTGTGGATTTCCTGCAGCTTATGTTGGATTCTAGAGTAGAAGATGCCAGTGGCTTAAACAAGGAGCAAAAAGGTATATGAAATTTCATGGCTTAGGCCAGTTTCACACAAATGTTTTTCAGTCTTTTTTCAGACAGCAATACCAGGCCTGATCACAGGTCTCTGGACCCAAGCTTAAAAGATCATATGTATCTACGAAGATCGAGAAAACCAATGCTAGACTGAGCATCACGACCCATATACAGATCATAAAATATGCTGATATGAACCCCGCTTAAGATGAGCATAGATGGAAAGCAAGGCATTAACATTTATAAATTATGTGCATAGACTGTGAGGAACATTTATTATAGTGAAGGGACACCAGCAATGATTGAGATTGTACTTTACAGTGAGAGGCCAATATCTGACCTGGTCCATATACTTTACAGCAAGAGGCCAATATTTAACCTGGTCCATGTACTTTAGAGCAAAAGGCCAATATCTGACCTGGTCCATATACTTTAAAGCAAGAGGTAAATTTCTGACCTGGTCTGTGTACTTTACAGTGAAGGCGCCAATATCTGACATTGTCCATTTACTTTACTGCGAGAGGCCAATATCTGACTTGGCACAAGTACTTTACAGCGAGGGGCTAATGCCGCGCCCCCACGTAAGGGCAGTGGGGTACTCGGTACTGGGTCCTTAAGTTCCCTCAGCTGGGATGTCACGGTGACCCGACCCGGACCATGGCTCTATGAGGGGCGCCCAAATTAAATAGAGTTCAAATAGTTTGTAGATGATGGTAGTGTTCGTGACGCCACCTGTGGTATTCGGTCAGGGTGACCGACGCTGCTTAGGGGTCCACTGGGGTGATGGAATGGCAGCTAGATGGTATACCTTCCCACAGGTGAAGTATATCCCCAGGGCTTCCCAGAAGTGATGGTGAATGGTGCAAGGTGCGGTGAATAACGAGGACACAATGGGTGCAGTCTCTTTAGCTTTACTGAAGGTTTCAGCATCCACAGTCCACGGTGCCGGATGACAGGGCAGGCAGAGTCTGGCCGGTCTGATGGCAATTCAGAGTCCCCTTATCCAGGTGGAAATCTGTAGCCTTCCCCTTGCGTACAGTAACATAGTAGGTCCCTACGTGCATTAGCTCCCATAGGATCCTCACTCTTGTTACTCTTCTCTCGTTCCCCCAGATGGATAGGACCAACCCGTATGACGGTGGTGGTCTGAGGCTATTTTATAGGAATCCTAGCGTCGCCCCTCCTCCACGTTGCCACCTTGTCTGCTTAGGTTCTTAGGTCGGGCAGCCAACTTGGAATCGACTGTCCTGCCGGTCTCTGAAGTAAAGCGTATAGTCTATTACTCCCTCAGTGTTCCAGCTACCGGATCTGCGCTCAGTGGGAGGCAGCCTGCTTCTAGCTGGTCTCCCACTGGTGTTTTACTCCTGTTGCTACAACTTCTGTGCTCACTCACTGCAGCACACTTCCTTTCTTGCCCTTTCTTAGGAGTCTGCCGCATGGGTTGCAGGTACAGCTCCGTGTCCTTCTTTCCTTCCTGGGCCGAGCCCAGTCTGCTCCTCTCCTCTCCTACTGACTATCTCCTTCTCCCTCCAGTCAGCTTCTCCTCCAACTCCAACTGACCTCACTTCCTAACCAAACCCCCAGTCTTACCCAAGTGTGAGGAGTGGCCTAGTAGATAGAACCCATAGCTCCCCCTGGTGGCCGGCGTGTGAAGTGGGTGTGTGGCTGTGATACCTGGCAGGGTGAACTCCTTTGGTGCCATCAGACGTAACATCGCTCCCCCTTGTGGGAGAACGACATTACTGCAATGACCAGGACTCTGGGGCGCTGCTTTTCCCCCTTCCCCCCCCCCCCGTTAAATCCTGCACTCCCGGGCTGGGAGGCGAACACAACAATTACAGGTTAGCAAAAGACATGCAAAATTTTTTAAATGCTTTAAACAAATAAATTAACAGTGCTTCCCTTTATGGGAGGTGAGAACACTTATACAAGAGAACAATTACTAACTTACTATGAAATACAATTACCCATACAGGTATTCTATCTACTAAGTGCAAGTACCCTTTAAGGGTATACTATCATTAACCCTTAATGTGCAATTTAACATTTTCTTTACTCTTCTTCTTCACATGCAGGACTATCTGTCTACCCCTACGGGCCTACTGCATTTTTCTTCCTAAAACCTTACTTCTATCTAAAGTACATCGTTAACATTCTATCACTATCTAGATACATATTATCAGCTATGTAAACATTATTAATGTGCAACAACCAAACATTCCCTTTAACAGAGAAACTAGTCTTTTCTGAGGTAGTGCAAACAATCACCAAGTCGGTAAAAAACTTTAAAACTATAGAAACTTTCACGTCATCATCAGGAACAGTTTCTTCGCAAAGTCTTCTTGCTTGTAAAACCAGTAGAGAGCACCCTTAAGAAGGTGCAAACTATTTACAGAGGACAGTTCGGGAACCATTCACTGTCCATGATCCAATGTTCCTTTAAAACCATGATGAACTTTTGTGCAAACTGGAACAAAATAGGGATCCCGGGTAAACTAAGGGATCCCTTTAAGAATTAACCCTGAACGGGTTTAAAGCAGCAAAGAAAGAACAGTTACCTATGTACAGTTTCTCAGGTTTTCGAGGTTTACTCGAGTTCTGGGGGTAGTAAAGGTCAAGGTAGCCCACCCGGATATTGGTGGCTACCAGGTGCCCCATAAGGGGCTCCCTCACTCCATACAGGGGTCTGCGTACCCACAGTTCTCTGTTTAGGCACAGCTGGTGTGCAAACCATCATTGCAGGCAATTCTTTGGCAACCACCATGGTAGTGGTAGCTACCGTACAGGTAGTAGTCCTGACGATAGTGCTCGTCGGAGTAGCAATTGTAGTCTTCGTGACGGCGGATGCCTGAACACAAGGGGGCACTGTTGCCATTGGAGTCGATTGAGCGGAGGCTTTAGTTTGGTGCCTGACGGGGTCCCTCTGTTTATGCACGTTGAGGGCGAACCAGCCCTTCTCACCGAAGTGCCTGGTATACGTCACAGTGTCACCCGGGTATAGGTCCCGATCAGGGTGTCCCTCCCGGAGATGCGACTCCACGTCCCGGCAGTTCACGAATATCTCCGCGTACAACCCAGGCTCCTTTATAAAGCCCCAACCTCCACTGAGTCTAAAAGTCACGACTCTGCCCTGCCTCTGCGGGGCCTGGTGGGTGCTGCAGTCCTTGCGGGCCTTGGCCTTGACTGCAAGGTCCTTTAGGTGGGAGGCCTGACGCTTGGCCTGGTATTCTGCCTCCTGCGCCTCCCACTTCTGGTCAAGTTGGGCCTGGTAATCCTCCCAGCTGAGGACATCCACCGTCTCACCCTCTTGCTGCTGGGCCCCGGGAAACCCCATAGAATTTGGCCCGGGGTTCACCCAGCGGCATACAGTCCGCTCCGCGTAAACCTCACCTGGCAGGGAGGTGGGCGCGATCGGGGCCTTTAGGAGTGGCTCCATACCCGTGGCCTGGTCCCAGGGCTCTATGCGCTGGAGGCGATGAGTACCGTGGGGAGGTGGCGCTGCGACAGGGCCCACAAGCAGGCCTTCAGTCACCGGGGCAGGATCAGCGTCCTTACCTTCCACCTCGGTGTCCTGGGTCCTAGCTGGCTCCACTGGCGACGGCGTCGGTAGCGGCTCCAGCGGCGGTGCAGGGAATGGCGGCAGTGTCCGTAGTGCTTCCCCAGGCACCACCTGGTACGAGGATTTAGTCTTCACCTGCAGCTGCAGGAGCTGATCGATTAGGTCCTCCATTCCAAGCTGCAGGGATTCAGCATCAGCAGTGAGGACTTGGCTGCGGTACCCTTCCGGGTAGCTGGGAGAGTCTCCTGCTCCGACCCCACGCTCTGGCTCCGGGTGACTTGCCATGGCGTCCTCCACGTGGCTGCTATCTTCCTCGTCCTTTTCCCGCTCTTTTCTTCTGGGGCGGTTTCGTTTTCTTTGTCTCCGCCCGCCATTGAGGATCAGGAGGCGGATCTCGGCTGCTGACAGACACGTCCTCAAGGTACAGAGGTATTTAGACTGGGCGGCCATTGTTTTTCGCGCTTCTCAGTTCGTTCACACCCACAACTCCACGCCCGACTTCTCCAGCGCTCCTCGTGGCACGATAATGGCGGCGATTTTGGCAGGAATCTTTGCGGTAACCAGCAATACACAGTCTTTAAGCAATTCACGGTTCCAATGCAATTCTGACACAATTTCTAGGCGCACATGACCCGAATTCTCAGGCTTAAGTAGATCCTGTTCGTGACACCAAGATTTGTGCCGTGCCCCCACGTAAGGGCAGTGGAGTACTCGGTATCGGATCCTTCAGTTCCCTCAGCTGGGATGTCACGGTGGCCCGACCCGGACCGTGGCCCTATGAGAGGCGCCCAAATTAAAGAGTTCAAATAGTTTGTAGATGATGGTAGTGTTCGTGACGCCACCTGTGGTATTTGGTCAGGGTGACCGACGCTGCTTAGGGGTCCGCTGGGGTGATGGAATGGCAGCTAGATGGTATACCTTCCCACAGGTGAAGTATATCCCCAGGGCTTCCCAGAAGTGTAGATGGTGATGGTGAATGGAGCAAGGCGCGGTGAATAACGAGGACACAATGGGTGCAGTCTCTTTACCTATACTGAAGGCTTCAGCATCTACAGTCCAGGGTGCCGGATGACAGGGCAGGCAGAGTCCGGCCGGTCTGATGGCAATTCAGAGTCCCCTTATCCAGGTGGAAATCTGTAGCCTTCCCCTTGCGCACAGTAACGCATTAGGTCCCTACGTGCATTAGCTCCCATAGGGTCCTCACTCTTGTTACTCTTCTCTCGTTCCCCCAGATGGATAGGACCAACCCGTATGACGGTGGTGGTCTGAGGCTATTTTATAGGGACCCTAGCGTCGCCCCTCCTCCGCGTTGCCACCTTGTCTGCTTAGGTTCTTAGGTCGGGCAGCCAACTTGGAATCGACTGTCCTGCTGGTCTCTGAAGTAAAGCGTAGAATCTAATACTCCCTCGGTGTTCTGGCTACCGGATCTGCGCTCAGTGGGAGGCAGCCTGCTTTTAGCTGGTCTCCCACTGGTGTTTTACTCCTGTTGCTACGACTTCTGTGCTCACTCACTACGGCACACTTCCTTTCTTGCCCTTTCTTAGGAGTCTGCCGTATGGGTTGCAGGTGCAGCACCGTGTCCTTCTTTCCTTCCTGGGCCGAGCCCAGTCTGCTCCTCTCCTCTCCTACTGACTATCTCCTTCTCCCTCCAGTCAGCTTCTCCTCCAACTCCAACTGACCTCACTTCCTAACCAAACCCCCAATTTTACCTGTTGTGAATTCTGTTATCGGGCTCCCTCCTGTGGTCGTGAATGGTACTTCGGCGAGTTCTGTCCGTGGACTCCCTCTGGTGGCTCTGAGTGGAGTTGCTGGATCTGAGGTTCCTTCCACAGGTGACCTAGGTTATTCTTAGGCTGGCTTCTCTATTTAACTCCACTCAGATCGTTACTCCATGCCAGCTGTCAATGTTCCTGTGCTGGTTCATTTCACTCTTGGATCTTTCTGGAGACCTGTCTCTTCCTGCAAGAAGCTAAGTCCCCAATTGTTTTTTTCTGTTCATGGTTTTCTAGTCCAGCTTGCTTTCATGATTTTGTCTTGCTAGCTGGAAGCTCTGGGATGCAGGGTGGCGCCTCCGCACCGTGAGTCGGTGCGGGGGTCTTTTTGCACACTCTGCGTGGTCTTTTGTAGTTGTTGTGCTGACCGCAAAGATACCTTTCCTATCCTCTGTCTATTTAGTTAGTCTGGCCTCCCTTTGCTAAAACCTGTTTCATTTCTGTGTTTGTGACTTTCATCTTAACTCACAGTTAATATTTGTGGGGGGCTGCCTTTTCCTTTGGGGAAATTTCTCTGAGGCAAGGTAGGCTTTATTTTCTATCTCTAGGGCTAGCTAGTTCTTAGGCTGTGCCGAGGCGTCTAGGCCATGTCAGGTACGCTCCACGGCTATTTCTAGTGTGTGTGATAGGATTAGGGGTTGCGGTCAGCAGAGTTCCCACTTCCCAGAGCTTGTCCTGTATCGGTTTAACCATCAGGTCTTTCCAGGTGCTCCTAACCACCAGGTCATAACAGTACAGCTGGCCCAAAGTGTTAATGCATCTCAATAGAGGGATAAGAGAAGTTCTGAGACCATTTTTTTTTTCTCTGCAGTGTGTTTTGTCTTTCTTTTCCCCTTGATCTCTGGGTGGTTCAGGACACAGGTGTAGATATGGACATTTAAGGTCTGTCCTCTTGTGTGGATAATCTCACTGCAAGGGTACAAAGCATTCAAAATTTTGTAGTTCAGAATCCGATGTTAGAGACTAGAATTCCAATTCCTGATTTGTTTTCTGGGGATAGATCTAGGTTTCTGAATTTCAAAAATTATTGTAAACTGTTTCTTGCTTTGAAACCCCGCTCCTCTGGTGATTCTGTTCAACAAGTGAAAATTATTATTTCTTTCTTGCATGGCGACCCTCAAGACTGGGCATTTTCCCTTGCACCAGGAGATCCTGCATTGCGTGATGTTGATGCGTTTTTTCTGGCACTTGGATTGCTTTATGATGAACCAAATTCAGTGGATCAGGCAGAGAAAATCTTGCTGGCTTTGTGTCAGGGTCAGGATGAAGCGGAGGTATATTGTCAGAAGTTTAGAAAGTGGTCTGTGCTTACTCAGTGGAATGAGTGTGCCCTGGCGGCAATTTTCAGAAAGGGTCTTTCGGAAACCCTTAAGGATACTATGGTGGGATTTCCCACTCCTGCTGGTCTGAATGAGTCTATGTCCTTGGCCATTCAGATCGATCGGCGTTTGCGTGAGCGCAAAGCTGTGCACCATTTGGCGGTACTCTCTGAGCATGGGCCTGAGCCCATGCAATGCGATAGGACTTTGACCAGAGCTGAACGGCAGGAACACAGACGTCAGAATGGGCTGTGTTTTTACTGTGGTGACTCCACTCATGCTATTTCCAATTGTCCTAAGCGCACTAAGCGGTTCGCTAGGTCTGCCACCATTGGTACTGTACAGTCTAAATTTCTTTTGTCCGTTACTCTGATTTGCTCTTTGTCGTCCTATTCGGTTATGGCATTTGTGGATTCAGGCGCTGCCCTGAATTTGATGGACTTGGAGTTTGCCAGGCGCTGTGGTTTTTTCTTGGAGCCCTTGCAGTATCCTATTCCTTTAAGAGGGATTGATGCTACGCCTTTGGCCAAGAATAAGCCTCAGTACTGGACTCATTTGACCATGTGCATGGCTCCTGCACATCAGGAGGATATTCGCTTTTTGGTGTTGCATAATCTGCATGATGTGGTCGTTTTGGGGTTACCATGGCTACAGGTCCACAACCCAGTATTGGATTGGAAATCAATGTCTGTGTCCAGCTGGGGTTGTCAAGGGGTACATGGTGATGTTCCATTGCTGTCAATTTCGTCTTCCACTCCTTCTGAAGTCCCTGAGTTTTTGTCGGATTACCGGGATGTATTTGATGAGCCCAAATCCGGTGCCCTACCTCCTCATAGGGATTGTGATTGTGCTATTGATTTGATTCCTGGTAGTAAGTTTCCTAAGGGTCGACTGTTCAATTTATCGGTGCCAGAACACGCCGCTATGCGGAGTTATATAAAGGAGTCCTTGGAGAAAGGGCATATTCGCCCGTCGTCATCACCGTTGGGAGCAGGGTTCTTTTTTGTGGCCAAGAAGGATGGTTCTTTGAGACCTTGTATTGATTACCGCCTTCTTAATAAGATCACGGTCAAATTTCAGTACCCTTTGCCGCTACTGTCTGATTTGTTTGCTCGGATTAAGGGGGCTAGTTGCTTCACCAAGATAGATCTCCGAGGGGGGTATAATCTTGTGCGTATTAAACAGGGCGATGAATGGAAAACAGCATTTAATACGCCCGAGGGCCATTTTGAGTACCTGGTGATGCCATTCGGGCTTTCTAATGCTCCATCTGTGTTTCAGTCCTTTATGCATGACATCTTCCGAAAGTACCTGGATAAATTCATGATTGTATATTTGGATGATATTTTGGTCTTTTCGGATGATTGGGAGTCTCATGTGAAGCAGGTCAGAATGGTGTTCCAGGTCCTTCGTGCGAATTCCTTGTTTGTGAAGGGGTCTAAATGTCTCTTTGGGGTTCAGAAGGTTTCATTTTTGGGTTTCATTTTTTCCCCTTCTACTATCGAGATGGACCCTGTTAAAGTTCAGGCCATTTATGATTGGACTCAGCCTACATCTGTGAAGAGTCTGCAGAAGTTCCTGGGCTTTGCTAATTTTTACTGTCGCTTCATCGCTAATTTTTCTAGTGTTGTTAAACCGTTGACTGATTTGACCAAGAAATGTGCTGATGTGGTCAATTGGTCCTCTGCGGACGTTGAGGCTTTTCAGGAGTTGAAGCGTCGTTTTTCTACTGCCCCTGTTTTGTGTCAGCCAGGTGTTTCGCTCCCGTTTCAGGTCGAGGTTGATGCTTCTGAGATTGGAGCAGGGGCTGTTTTGTCTCAAAGAAGTTCGGATGGCTCGGTGATGAAACCATGTGCTTTCTTTTCTAGAAAGTTCTCGCCTGCTGAGCGCAATTATGATGTTGGCAATCGAGAGTTGTTGGCTATGAAGTGGGCATTCGAAGAGTGGCGACATTGGCTTGAAGGAGCCAAGCATCGCGTGGTGGTCTTGACGGATCACAAGAATTTGACTTATCTCGAATCTGCCAAACGGTTGAATCCTAGACAGGCTCGATGGTCGCTGTTTTTCTCCCGTTTCGATTTTGTGGTTTCGTACCTTCCGGGCTCTAAGAATGTGAAGGCTGATGCCCTTTCAAGGAGCTTTGTGCCTGACTCTCCGGATGTTCCTGAGCCGGCTGATATTCTCAAAGAGGGGGTAATTTTGTCTGCCATCTCCCCTGATTTGCGGCGGGTGCTGCAGAAGTTTCAGGCTGATAGACCTGACCGTTGTCCAGCGGAGAAACTGTTTGTCCCTGATAGATGGACTAGTAGAGTTATCTCTGAGGTTCATTGTTCGGTGTTAGCTGGTCATCCTGGAATCTTTGGTACCAGAGATTTGGTGGCTAGATCCTTTTGGTGGCCTTCCTTGTCACGGGATGTGCGTTCTTTTGTGCAGTCCTGTGGGATTTGTGCTCGGGCTAAGCCCTGCTGTTCTCGTGCCAGTGGGTTGCTTTTGCCCTTGCCGGTCCCGAAGAGGCCCTGGACGCATATTTCCATGGATGTTATTTCAGATCTCCCAGTCTCTCAAAGGATGTCGGTCATCTGGGTGGTTTGTGATCGCTTCTCTAAGATGGTCCATTTGGTACCCTTGTCTAAATTGCCTTCCTCCTCCGATTTGGTGCCATTGTTTTTCCAGCATGTGGTTCGTTTGCATGGCATTCCGGAGAACATCGTCTCGGACAGAGGTTCCCAGTTTGTTTCAAGGTTTTGGCGGTCCTTTTGTGCTAAGATGGGCATTGATTTGTCTTTTTCTTCGGCCTTCCATCCTCAGACAAATGGCCAAACCGAACGAACCAATCAGACTTTGGAAACATATCTGAGATGTTTTGTTTCTGCTGATCAGGATGGTTGGGTGTCCTTCTTGCCTTTGGCTGAGTTCGCCCTTAATAATCGGGCCAGCTCGGCTACTTTGGTTTCACCTTTTTTCTGTAATTCTGGTTTCCATCCTCGTTTTTCTTCAGGGCAGGTTGAGCCTTCGGACTGTCCTGGTGTAGATTCTGTGGTGGACAGGTTGCAGCAAATTTGGACTCACGTAGTGGACAATTTGACATTGTCCCAGGAGAAGGCTCAACGTTTCGCTAACCGCCGTCACTGTGTTGGTCCCCGACTTCGTGCTGGGGATTTGGTTTGGTTGTCGTCTCGTTATGTTCCTATGAAGGTTTCCTCTCCTAAATTTAAGCCTCGTTTCATTGGTCCTTATAAGATTTCTGAAGTTCTCAATCCTGTGTCATTTCGTTTGGACCTCCCAGCTTCTTTTGCCATCCATAATGTGTTCCATAGGTCGTTGTTGCGGAGATATGTGGCGCCTATAGTTCCCTCCGTTGACCCTCCTGCCCCAGTGTTGGTCGAGGGGGAGTTGGAGTATGTGGTGGAGAAGATTTTGGATTCTCGTGTTTCGAGACGGAAACTCCAGTACCTGGTCAAGTGGAAGGGTTATGGTCAGGAAGATAATTCCTGGGTTGTTGCCTCTGATGTTCATGCTGCCGATCTGGTTCATGCCTTTCATTTGGTTCGTCCTGATCGGCCTGGGGGTTCTGGTGAGGGTTCAGTGACCCCTCCTCAAGGGGGGGTACTGTTGTGAATTCTGTTATCGGGCTCCCTCCTGTGGTCGTGAATGGTACTTCGGCGAGTTCTGTCCGTGGACTCCCTCTGGTGGCTGTGAGTGGAGTTGCTGGATCTGAGGTTCCTTCCACAGGTGACCTAGGTTATTCTTAGGCTGGCTTCTCTATTTAACTCCACTCAGATCGTTACTCCATGCCAGCTGTCAATGTTCCTGTGCTGGTTCAGTTCGCTCTTGGATCTTTCTGGAGACCTGTCTCTTCCTGCAAGAAGCTAAGTCCCCGATTGTTTTTTTCTGTTCATGGTTTTCTAGTCCAGCTTGCTTTCATGATTTTGTCTTGCTAGCTGGAAGCTCTGGGATGCAGGGTGGCGCCTCCGCACCGTGAGTCGGTGCGGGGGTCTTTTTGCACACTCTGCGTGGTCTTTTGTAGTTGTTGTGCTGACCGCAAAGATACCTTTCCTATCCTCTGTCTATTTAGTTAGTCTGGCCTCCCTTTGCTAAAACCTGTTTCATTTCTGTGTTTGTGACTTTCATCTTAACTCACAGTTAATATTTGTGGGGGGCTGCCTTTTCCTTTGGGGAAATTTCTCTGAGGCAAGGTAGGCTTTATTTTCTATCTCTAGGGCTAGCTAGTTCTTAGGCTGTGCCGAGGCGTCTAGGCCATGTCAGGTACGCTCCACGGCTATTTCTAGTGTGTGTGATAGGATTAGGGGTTGCGGTCAACAGAGTTCCCACTTCCCAGAGCTTGTCCTGTATCGGTTTAACCATCAGGTCTTTCCAGGTGCTCCTAACCACCAGGTCATAACATTTACCCAAGTGTGAGGAGTGGCCTAGTAGATAGAACCCTTTGCTCCCCCTGGTGGCCGGCGTGTGATGTGTGTGTGTTGCTGTGATACCTGGCAGGGTGAACTCCTTTGGTGCCATCAGACGTAACATCGCTCCCCCTGGTAGGAGAACGACATTACTGAAACGAAAAGGACTCTGGGGCGCTGCACTAATATCTGACTTGGTCCATGTACTTTACAGCGAGAGGCCAATATCTGACCTGGTCCATGTACTTTACAGCGAGAGGCCAGTATCTGACCTCGTCCATGCGTAAAGTATCCAAGGGAGGTAGCCGTGGACAAGCTGCTGCTCCATGTCGCCCTGGCATTTTACCAGAAAATCTTGTCCCCATCCCAATGTGCTCTCAGATGTGGGCTGTGTCACACTCACTTGTGGGCCACAGGACTCCGCTGGCTCAAGGACTCCATCTACAAGATCCAATGCACATAACCCAGGGTACACCCAATTTGATTCAATACACAATGGTTTACTGGATATGTCAAGCTCGTCCGACTGTAACACCAAGTATCAGACACAACACTTCTCATTTCTTGTTTCTATTATACAGCACATTTTCAGAATTATTATCCGTTCCTCCTGGACTAACCCCACATTTACTGGTTCTGTCAGCTGCAGGGATTTCCCGTCCAGTTCTGCAGTACACCTGGGAGCCGGTACCTTCCCTTCACACAATTCCACGTCCATTGTTCACTGTACGCCAGAGGATAAAGCACTCTTTGCATTACCTGTATTGAGCCTTGAGCTCCAGACATTGCAGGAATGTCAGCAAGAGATCCCTGTAAGGCCTCCCACTGCTCTGAACAATAGATCCATACTTCCACCATCAGCTCACTGCAGCTTGAACTTGTCCTTGGTTAAAAAACTTCATTATCTCACTCCTATCAGGAAGCAATCCCTATTTACTGAGGCTTGCACCTCCCACTATGGGCTAGTCCCAAACTTTAAACTAAACTATGTCCCTACGTCTGAAGCATCTCCTTCACAAACGTTATACAATACATTTACATACATTAAACATTTTATACCTATAATACTTACCAAAGTCTATCTTACCCTATTGTCACTTCTTTTTGTCCTGTAACCTACCTTAAGTCTTACGCTATACTTTATACATTACCATATCACAATACACACTAAAAACTGCAGGACATAACTCACACAACGCAATTCATGTCTTCAGGTGTAGGAATGCGACAGCATAGTCCACCATTCTTACACATGTACTTTACAACAAGAGGCCAATATCTGACTAGGTCCACGTAATTTACAGTGAGACGCCAATATCTGACCTGGTTCATACTTCGGGCCATCAACTATATATAGCATTGCTTACCTGCACATGTCTAACAACTTTCCTTTAATCTCTAGAATATAATAGCCATATACCAACACACAAATTGTAAATATGTTCACACCAGTAGTTTGCAGAGCTGTTGTTATGAAATGTTCAAAGTTACTAAGATGACATTGTTCATCACTATAAAGTTAACCATGCTGGGAGTAACTAAGTGCTACTTATAAATAATAAACTGAACTATCTGTGGATGTGACATGTTTGTCAATTAATGACATGGAAACCATCAAATTAAAAACGCCTGTGTGCTTTTCTTCACAGCTCTGACGGATTCAGAGATTCTGGCACAGTCGGTTATTTTTATATTGGCTGGATTTGAGACCACAAGTATGACATTAACTTACCTGTTTTATAATCTGGCCACTCACCCCGATGTTCAGAAGAAACTACAGGAAGAGGTGGACTCATATCTTCCTGATAAGGTGAAAATACTAGTTATATCTATCATTTTTTCACGGATAGAACTCTTACCCATTATAGTATATGAGTCCTGTTCAAAAGTCAGTATTTTTATTCTGTGGACCAAGTCATCCGCACTAAAACACAGAGACATGTCACATTTTGAATCAAGTCACGGATCAAACTAATGCAAGTCTATGAGCCCAGAAAAAAAAAAAAAGCCAGACAACACTCGGATGCAATCTCTGTACAATTTTCATGTTTATTTATTAATTTATTACCAGAAACTTGAAAAAACTTCTTGAAAGCAAAACATAAACCTGAGTACACTCCTGGGCTCTGGAGTCAGTAAGCCAAACCTCCGACTCCAACTCCTCAATTTCCCTGACTCTGACTCTCAACTTTGACTCCTCAGCACTGGCTAACTGCTGAGCATGTACATAAAGTGCAGCACAGATTCATCTCCAGTACGACTGCACAGCACTGCCTCACTACTGAGCATGTGCATAAAGTGCAGCACAGATTCATCTCCACTAAAAGCAGAGATCCTTAGATCAGGAATAGAACAGACACTTGTAGGATATTTTATGACTTTCCCAAATTGTTATGAAAAAAATTATTGCACATCCTGCATTGTACTACTGTACCCAATTTATTATATATTTTGGTCCATTTTATATGGACTCTAACTCCGATTTCACTAAAATGGACACCGACTCCAACTCCACAATTCTCACTCCACAGCCCTGGGAACCTCTAAATACGTATGGAAATCAGTCAGTTTTTTTGTAGACAAGAAAAATCACTGATATCTTTTCTGAATCCAGTTAGAACTTTGCATCTTCTGAAAACTGAATATATTTTTCAAAAAAAGCCCTCCCATTAAGTTTTTAAAAAAATATATCTGTGTATGTGTGTGTGTGTATTAATATTCTCACCTTCTGCAGTCTTCTCCATTGTCCAGCGCCGTTCTTCTCCTCTTCTCTGTAACGTAACTGTTCTGTAGACTCTCCAGGTAACATTGCGCTCTGTGTCTGAGTAGATTTTTACAATATAAACATATGGAGCATCAGAAAAAGGACTCATAGACTTGTATGGTAAAAGCTGGGTAGTCTGTATTGCGGTTACGTCACTGAGAAGAGGCACAGAACAACATTGGATCCCGTAGAAGGCCGTGGTAGGTGAATATATTAAAGGGGTTATCAAGATAAATCACAGAAGTCTGCAGTCATATAGAGTGACTGCAGACTTTCATGATAAATTTGGACAACCCCTTTAACACACACTCTGCAGATGTAAAGACTTAGTTAAAAAAAAAAAGCTAAATGGAAGAGTTTTTTAATACAAATCAACATTAATGAAAATAACTAGAATGTGCTGCATGACAACTCATCAATTTGTGTTGCATTCAGAGAATTATATTAAGGCTGGGGTCACACTACCGTAGAATACGGACAAGTGCTATGCGAGAAAACATCGCACAGCACTCGGACCAGTGTTAATTAGTGATGAGTGAGTATACTTGTTGCTCGAGTTTTCCCGAGAATGCTCAGGTGACCTCCGAGTATTTGGTATTGTTCGGAGATATAGTTTTCATCGCCTCAGTTGCATGATTTATGGCTTCCAGATACGCTGAATACATGTGGGAATTCCCTAACAAACAGGCATTCCCCACATGTATTCACCGTATCTGGAAGCTGTAAATCATGCAACTGAGGAGATGAAAACTATATCTCCGAGCAATAACAAATACTCGGAGGTCACCCGAGCAACGAGTACACTCGCTCATCACTAGTGTTAATTAGTGATGAGCGAATATACTCGTTACTCGAGATTTCCCGAGCACGTTCGGGGGTCCTCAGAGTATTTTTTAGTGCTCGGAGATTTAATTTCCATCGCCTCAGCTGAATGATTTACAGCTATTAGCCAGGCTAAGTACATGTGGGGGTTGCCTGGTTGCTAGGGAATCCCCACATGTAATCAAGCAGTCTAGTAGCTGTTAATCATTCAGCTGCGGCAAAGAAAACTAAATCTCCGAGCACTAAAAAATACTCGGAGGACACCCGAGTGTGCTCGTGAAATCTCGAGTAATGAGTATATTCGCTCATCACTAGTGTTAATCTATGGGGCAGCTCACATCACCGTATTTTTTATCAGGCGTATTCAATGTGCACGCAAAATTGCAGCATGCTGTGATTTTACGCGTATATCGTCTGATTCTCGCCAATGCAAGTCTATGGGAGCGAGAAAAAAAATCGGACACCACACGGACCATCGCTGTGACTTGCAAGAAATACACATGCAAATTGCCTCTTCTGAGAAAAAGAGGACTTAAACTCTATAGCGCCCCCTGTTGGAAGTAGTGATCCTACAAGTCACAATCAACCCTTTAACGAGTCGTGCAATATGACTTAGGATAAAAGCCAAATCAATATCTCAATTCGCAGACACGGTGTTTTGGGCTGTTGGCCCTCGTCAGTGCGAAGCATGAGAACTGATTTGGCTAGGTGAGAGGCTCTGGACTGGGGTCTAAGGGGTATCGTTTCTCCTTATGGAGAGTGACATACCATCTCTGGCTTGTCAGGTGGCGCTATAGAGTTTAAGTCCTCTTTTTCTCAGAAGAGGCAATTTGCATATTATATTTCCCAGAGGAGCATTGCAGGGCGAATAAACCTCCTTACCTTGAGAAGCCAGAGATGGTATGTCACTCTCCATAAGGAGAAACTATACCCCTTAGACCCCAGTCCAGAGCCTCTCACCTAGCCAAATCAGTTCTCATGCTTCGCACTGACGAGGGCCAACAGCCCGAAACACCATGTCTGCGAATTGAGATATTGATTTGGCTTTTATCCTAAGTCATATTGCACGACTCGTTAAAGGGTTGATTGTGACTTGTAGGATCGCTACTTCCAACAGGTGGCGCTATAGAGTTTAAATCCTCTTTTTCTCAGAAAAGGCAATTTGCATATTATATTTCCCAGAGGAGCATTGCATGGCGAATAAGCCTCTTTACCTTGACAAGCCAGAGATGGTATGTCACTCTCCATAAGGAGAAACGATACCCCTTAGACCCAAGAAATACACACACATTTTCCTAATTTCAGCCCATTGAGCCATTAAATTCAATGGGGAAAATCAGTGAGAAATGTAAAGCCATATGCATGTCATATGGATGTCATACGGATGCCATACGGATACATAGGTGCGAGAAAATCGCATCATCGCATTGCAAACTCGTTACACACGGATGACCATAAGGAGAACACTTGTGCAACTCTCGACAGGGAGACTTGGACCAATTTTCCATACGTTTAGTGTGACGCCGGCCTAAGACTATTGCTTTGGTTTAGATTTAATAGGATTTGAAATGTAGCGTTATGAAGAAAGTCCACAAGATTATCTCAAACTTTGCAGTGTATTGTAATATAATTCAGAACAACATTATGGACATCATGGCTTGTTTTATTGATATATTTTTAGATCTTTATAACATAAAACTAATTAATCTGTCCACAGGCTAGCTCTACATATGACATATTGATGCAGATGGAATTCTTAGATATGGTGATTCAGGAGACTCTTCCCATGTACCCTCCAGCAGGAAGACTAGAGAAGGTTTCAAAGCAAACTGTTGAGATTAATGGTGTTACTATTCCAAAAGGTGCAGTCTGTATGATTCCGGCATATGTGTTGCACTATGTCCCTGAATTCTGGCCTGAACCCGAAGAATTTCGTCCTGAGAGGTAATGGACGCCACCTACCAATACTTTGAAATACCTTTTTGTCCTGAAACTATTTAAACTAAAGGTACCTTCACACTCAGCGACGCTGCAGCGATACCGACAACGACGTCGATCGCTGCAGCATCGCTGTTTGGTCGCTGGAGAGCTGTCACACAGACAGCTCTCCAGCGACCAAAGATCCCGAAGTCCCCGGGTAACCAGGGTAAACATCGGGTTACTAAGCACAGGGCCGCGCTTAGTAACCCGATGTTTACCCTGGTTACCAGTGTAAAAGTAAAAAAAACAAGCACTACATACTTACCTACCGCTGTCTGTCCCCGGCGCTCTGCTTCTCTGCACTCCTCCTGCACTGGCTGTGAGCACAGCGGCCGGAAAGCAGAGCGGTGACGTCACCGCTCTGCTTTCCGGCTGACCGGCGCTCACAGCCAGTGCAGGAGGAGTGCAGAGAAGCAGAGCGCCGGGGACAGACAGCGGTAGGTAAGTATGTAGTGTTTGTTTTTTTTACTTTTACGCTGGTAACCAGGGTAAACATCGGGTTACTAAGCGCGGCCCTGCGCTTAGTAACCTGATGTTTACCCTGGTTACCAGTGAAGACATCGCTGGATCGGTGTCACACACGCCGATCTAGCGATGTCTGCAGGGAGTCCAGCGACGAAATAAAGTTCTGGACTTTCCTCAGTGACCAACGATCTCCCAGCAGGGGCCTGATCGTTGGTCGCTGTCACACAGAACGATTTCCTTAACGATATCGTTGCTACGTCACAAAAAGCAACGATATCGTTAACGATATCGTTATGTGTGAAGGTACCTTTAGTCTATATTCTATCATTGTTTTACAAAGTGATGTATGGTACTGTGCCAAAGTTTTAGGCAGGTGTGGAAAAAATCCTGCAAAGTAAGAATGGTTTAAAAAATAGAGGTGCTAATAGTTTATTTTTATCAATTAACAAAATGCAAAGTGAATGAGCAAAAGAGAAATCTAAATCAAATCAAGGTTTGGTGTGAACGCACTTTGCCTTCAAAACAGCATAAAAGTGTAATAGTGATGGACTGTACTGTCATGCGTCAACCCCTGAGGACATCAATCACATTATGTCAATAGTGTTGTTGTGTAATGTATTGGGTGTGATAAGCATTTAAAGTGTAGTATGCATAATGTATAGTAAAAATGTAGGCTGTGATGTGATAGAGTAAGGTATAGTATAAGTATTGTTAATGCATAGTGTGTAAGGTAAGGGAGTTCTGCCCAGCAACAGACAGCAGCATCAGAAGTAGTTAAGTGTTGGGACTAGCCCACAGGGGGGGGGGCTTAATGATAGGGAAAGGACCGTGTTTCCTGGTTAGAGTCAGATAGGAATTAGAGTCTAAAGAAGTAGCAAGTGTGCGGTGCTGCCAAGGAGAGATCCCCAACACAAAGAGATGTACAGACAGGGATATTGAAATCATGAAGAAAATTACTGACAAGATAGATTAGCCTTCCACCTCAATGGAGTACTTGGATAGGATGACATATCACAAGAAGCCTGAGAGCTTGCAAGGGCTGAAGGTAACAGACCTAAAGAGGACTGAGAGCATGAGATAATGGGGCGGGGAGGGGTTCTCTCTTCAACAAAACAGCAATTTTTTTGGATAAAGTATTGCGCACGTATGCCACATCTGCTAAATCTTACATTCGTGACACCAATGACTTCCTTAACAAACTTGAAGGCATCACTGTGTCTGAGACTACCCTGCTTGCATCGTTCGACGTTGTATCTTTATACACGTCGATCGAGCATGATAAAGGGCTCGACGCGGTTTCATGTGCGCTATCCGGCTCTGACGTGGCCCCAGAGAGTGCACGACTTGTCCTCACACTGTTGGAGCTCATCCTCAGGAGGAATTATTTTCTCTTTGGGGATGAGTTCTTTTTGCAGTTGAGGGGTACCGCCATGGGGTCCAATGTGGCCCCCACTTATGCCAACATCTACATGGCGGTATTCGAGGACAGGTTCGTGTACTGTTCTACCCTCTGGCGCCACGTCAGAGCTTGGTGGCGTTACATTGATGATATTTTTCTAATATGGGATGGCAATGAGACAGAGCTTAATGAATTCCATCAATATCTTAATGGAGTATACGTGGAATTACAATTTACCTTGACATTCTCTACTTCTCAGCTTCAGTTCTTGGATACCCTTGTGTATAAAGAGGGGGATAGACTTAAGACAGACATCTTTGTGAAAGAGACTGACAGGAATGGCCTGTTGCTTTTCGATAGCAACCATCCTCGGAGAATGGTTAACTCCTTACCATGGAGCCAACTCCTGAGGGTGCGGAGAATTGTGTCGGATGACACTGTGGTTGATCGGAGGCTGGATGAGATGTGTCTTAAATTCTCTAACAGGGGTTATCCCAAGAAGGAGCTGAGCAGATTTAATCATAAGGTCCGTAACTTACCACGGGAATCTACTCGTGAGTCAGGTTCTTCTAAGCAGACTGGGGAACGTATCCCTTTTGTATCTACGTACACTTCAGCTAGAGGTCAAATTGACAGGATTTTGAGAAAACATTGGTTGGGCCTACAACGCGGTTTACCATCAATACCGGCGTTTAACAATTATCCAATGATGTCTTACAGAAGGGTACGCAATCTGGGTGATAGTCTAGTAAGATCTGATATTGGGTCCTTTAAGTGTTCCTCAATTCAAACGACTCTGAGCACACCCAAACTTGGAAATTTTCCATGCCTGGGTTGTGCAAGCTGTAACAACATGCTTAAAGGAGAGTTTTTCTATCACCCCCATACGGGGAAGAAAATTTATTTAAAAGAACGCTATACTTGCTCTTCGAGCTTTGTTATTTACATGATTACGTGTCCGTGTGGGTTAGCCTACGTGGGGGAGACCACGATGGAGGTTCGGACGCGAATCAGTAAGCATAAAAGCACGATACGCACAGGACTTACAGATTTGCCTGTCCCCAAACACTTTTTGGATAATAAGCATTCGGTCAATCAATTACGCTTTAGAGTAATAGACAGTGTGCCGGCTTTGAGGAGAGGAGGGGATAGACTATCATTGCTCAGGAAAAAGGAAATGAGATGGATTTACTCTTTGGGGACTTTACAACCTGGAGGTCTTAATTTAGATTACAATTTACAGGTTTGTATTCCTAAATAGTTCTCTCTTCTCCCAATTATGGCTTCTTTATCAGTATTTTGTTTTTAAGGTGTTTTCACTTTTTAATGTTTTTTATTCTTTAGGATTGAATATACAATGTCGTTTTTGCTGTCCTCCATTAGTGGTACTCTATAGATTTGTATAACCAGTAGGGATGCTTGTTTGTATTATGTATTTGAGTTGTACTGCCTTGAGCTGGTTTATCCAATCTATTTCTGTTTTTTAGGTTACCGTGACAACCCACTGTGGCCATGGCTACCTAGATCCTGTGACGATGTGGGCGCCTGCGCATTGACATCTAGCTTGCCGGCTCCGTGACGTCGGGTTTGGGGCGTTCTGGCTGTGACGCATTGGAGTCCTCCCTGGGTGGGGGGAGTCGGGGGTGTGGCATGCGCGGTGCCGCTGGGCCGGTTTGCATCGAGTATAGCGGTGCTGCGGTCTTCAGCGATATCGCGCCTGCGCGCGCCCGCGGCTTCTCCTTTACTGGGGGAGGGAGTTTTTGCGTCGCGGCGGGGCGGGCCGTGCTCTGCGGTCATGTGAGATGGGCGGGCTGTTGCCATGGCGCGCAGCTACAGCCATCCGGGCGCTTCTAAGCCTGCTGCGGTCCTGTGGCTTGCCGGGATAGGACGCGGGATTGTGATGTAACTATTATGTAAGTTGTAAGTGGCTGCCTGATTTGTTATTTAGGGCTCTCTGGAAGCGTGATGAACTCGGATAGGCTGGCTGAATTTTGGCGCCAAACATAGAGAGGACCTGGATTGGATATGAGGATTGGGATAGCTATTGGACATTTGTAGCCCTGGTTACGGGCATGCCGGAGCCTAATTGGTTGGAGGATATGTAAACACTGCAGCAATGTTATATGATATAAGCTCTTTTTCTTTGATTTTTTCTTCTTTTCTGTGCTTTTCATGCCGCTGATATTGTATATATCCATTTTAATGGGTGGGATATTATTTGATTGATGTTATTTGTTGTATGTATTTATGTAATTAGTGGCTAACTGGTGATTGGTGCCCTGTGTGGTATCCACACCATTTAAGCCGACACCTTGTACTGTGTTACATGCTTGAAAAAGACCAGGATACTGGTCGAAACGTCGCTTTTACATGGATTAATAAAGACCTTTTTGTTACCACGACACCCGGCTGGAGCGCTGTTCATCCTTTTTTGGACTATTTGACATATCCAGGTTGGTTCCCTGGACAAGGAACGAGCGCCCGTTTGTGTGAGTGCTGTCAGTCCCTCTCTTTTTCTTCACATGGACTGAACCTGGACTGATGTGCACCCCAACCATAAATATGGATGCAAATATTAATCTAGAGGTGGGTGACCTAGATAATGCCATGATTTTTTCGTATACTGATGAAGATGCCATACGGATTCTTTCTGGCTCTAATGCGGATATGTCATTTTTGAGTAAACCCACGGCAGATATGCTTAAGAAGAAGTGGGAGAATGATAGGAGGAGATATATCTCCTTGGAACTCCATGTGGTGACTCTGATGGAATATTTCAGAGCAAGGAGGATTCCACGTGGGCTACGGCCACATCTGAGGCCCACCCTCTTGCCAGATAATGAACAATTTTGCTCTAAGTTTGAGTCAATTACCAATAAGTTTGCATTTGATATCATGCTATTAAATATTGAATTTATAAAGAAGGAAATGGAGGTGCTGAAGAAAGGAACTATGGAATTGGAAGAACAACTCAAGTCACAGCTGACAGCACAGGATTGGGGCTCTTTACTGAATAAAATCGAGTCGAATTTGGAGAAATTCCGAGCAGATATTGAATCCACTAAACGGGTAAAGTGGTTCCGTGACATGGAGGACTATAAGGCGGGCCGGGTCTTCTCATGGCACATGGGACCTAATCATCTCCCCTATAAGGGTAGGGGTAAACCCGGGTTGCCAAGGAAGCGCAGGAGGCCACAGGTGAGAAAACATTCAAATTTTGGCTTCACCTCTGCCGAGTCCGACTCCACAGAGAATTCCAACATGGAGGGCGATAGGCGTTTGCTTTTTTTAGAGAGAGAAAAAATGGACAAAGCAGATCCAGGAGAAGGGGCCGCAGAGGCGGCCGGAAGCACAGAAAATCGGAGTATGTACAGAGAACAGCGAGCAACGAGGAAGAACACGATGAAAATGAGGAACACGAAAGACAGTTAATTGACAATAGGAGCTTGGTGGTAAATATTTCTTCTGTTGAGCTATCTGATATTGAACTTAAAGTATTGTCTAAAGGTCTGTCATTTTGCCCGTCCAGTAACCCTGATTGGTTTTCGTTGGAAGTTGATTTACATGCCTATTTTAGGAGGTTGAGACTATCTGCATTTTTTGCTGATAAATGTAATGATATGTCGTGTAACATGAATATACCATCACAGGGCTTTGCCCTGCGTGAATTGGGGTTGTATACTAAAAGTAATTTCCAGCCGCCCAACAGGGATCATTTTGTGGAATCTTATATTGATTTGGTACAGAGAGATGTTGATAAA
Source organism: Ranitomeya imitator (assembly GCF_032444005.1). Classification (NCBI taxonomy): domain Eukaryota; kingdom Metazoa; phylum Chordata; class Amphibia; order Anura; family Dendrobatidae; genus Ranitomeya; species Ranitomeya imitator. The sequence goes on along the minus strand of NC_091286.1, from coordinate 343,210,351 downwards.
TTGAAAAAGACATTCAAATCTCCGGGCCGTCATAATATGACATCAGTTGAGAAGAAGGTTTTGTGGGCCTTGGCAGACAATGCTTTGATAACCGTTAAACAGGCCGATAAGGGTGGGGCGGTTGTCGTGATGGATAGTGTAAAATACAAAGCAGAGATTTTGCGGCAACTGGGAGACCAGTGTGTCTATGAGAAACTACCAAGTAATCCCACTAATCGTTTTCAGAAGGAATTACAACTTGTGGTCAGTGACTCCCTAGCCATGGGACTCATTGACCACAAGTTGTCAGAATATTTGATTGTTGATGCACCGGTAATACCGGTTATTTACATACTACCGAAAATTCATAAGGACTTGCTAAACCCCCCCGGAAGACCTATTGTGTCGGGGAGGGGTTCTCTCTTCAACAAAACAGCAATTTTTTTTTGGATAAAGTATTGCGCACGTATGCCACATCTGCTAAATCTTACATTCGTGACACCAATGACTTCCTTAACAAACTTGAAGGCATCACTGTGTCTGAGACTACCCTGCTTGCATCGTTCGACGTTGTATCTTTATACAGGTCGATCGAGCATGATAAAGGGCTCGACGCGGTTTCATGTGCGCTATCCGGCTCTGACGTGGCCCCAGAGAGTGCACGACTTGTCCTCACACTGTTGGAGCTCATCCTCAGGAGGAATTATTTTCTCTTTGGGGATGAGTTCTTTTTGCAGTTGAGGGGTACCGCCATGGGGTCCAATGTGGCCCCCACTTATGCCAACATCTACATGGCGGTATTCGAGGACAGGTTCGTGTACTGTTCTACCCTCTGGCGCCACGTCAGAGCTTGGTGGCGTTACATTGATGATATTTTTCTAATATGGGATGGCAATGAGACAGAGCTTAATGAATTCCATCCATATCTTAATGGAGTATACGTGGAATTACAATTTACCTTGACATTCTCTACTTCTCAGCTCCAGTTCTTGGATACCCTTGTGTATAAAGAGGGGGATAGACTAAAGACAGACATCTTTGTGAAAGAGACTGACAGGAATGGCCTGTTGCTTTTCGATAGCAACCATCCTCGGAGAATGGTTAACTCCTTACCATGGAGCCAACTCCTGAGGGTGCGGAGAATTGTGTCGGATGACACTGTGGTTGATCGGAGGCTGGATGAGATGTGTCTTAAATTCTCTAACAGGGGTTATCCCAAGAAGGAGCTGAGCAGATTTAATCATAAGGTCCGTAACTTACCACGGGAATCTACTCGTGAGTCAGGTTCTTCTAAGCAGACTGGGGAACGTATCCCTTTTGTATCTACGTACACTTCAGCTAGTGGTCAAATTGACAGGATTTTGAGAAAACATTGGTTGGGCCTACAACGCGGTTTACCATCAATACCGGCGTTTAACAATTATCCAATGATGTCTTACAGAAGGGGACGCAATCTGGGTGATAGTCTAGTAAGATCTGATATTGGGTCCTTTAAGTGTTCCTCAATTCAAACGACTCTGAGCACACCCAAACTTGGAAATTTTCCATGCCTGGGTTGTGCAAGCTGTAACAACATGCTTAAAGGAGAGTTTTTCTATCACCCCCATACGGGGAAGAAAATTTATTTAAAAGAACGCTATACTTGCTCTTCGAGCTTTGTTATTTACATGATTACGTGTCCGTGTGGGTTAGCCTACGTGGGGGAGACCACGATGGAGGTTCGGACGCGAATCAGTAAGCATAAAAGCACGATACGCACAGGACTTACAGATTTGCCTGTCCCCAAACACTTTTTGGATAATAAGCATTCGGTCAATCAATTACGCTTTAGAGTAATAGACAGTGTGCCGGCTTTGAGGAGAGGAGGGGATAGACTATCATTGCTCAGGAAAAAGGAAATGAGATGGATTTACTCTTTGGGGACTTTACAACCTGGAGGTCTTAATTTAGATTTCAATTTACAGGTTTGTATTCCTAAATAGTTCTCTCTTCTCCCAATTATGGCTTCTTTATCAGTATTTTGTTTTTAAGGTGTTTTCACTTTTTAATGTTTTTTATTCTTTAGGATTGAATATACAATGTCGTTTTTGCTGTCCTCCATTAGTGGTACTCTATAGATTTGTATAACCAGTAGGGATGCTTGTTTGTATTATGTATTTGAGCTGTACTGCCTTGAGCTGGTTTATCCAATCTATTTGTTTTTTAGGTTACCGTGACAACCCACTGTGGCCATGGCTACCTAGATCCTGTGACGATGTGGGCGCCTGCGCATTGACATCTAGCTTGCCGGCTCCGTGACATCGGGTTTGGGGCGTTCTGGCTGTGACGCATTGGAGTCCTCCCTGTGTGGGGGGAGTCGGGGGTGTGGCATGCGCGGTGCCGCTGGGCCGGTTTGCATCGAGTATAGCGGTGCTGCGGTCTTCAGCGATATCGCGCCTGCGCGCGCCCGCGGCTTCTCCTTTACTGGGGGAGGGAGTTTTTGCGTCGCGGCGGGGCGGGCCGTGCTCTGCGGTCATGTGAGATGGGCGGGCTGTTGCCATGGCGCGCAGCTACAGCCATCCGGGCGCTTCTAAGCCTGCTGCGGTCCTGTGGCTTGCCGGGATAGGACGCGGGATTGTGATGTAACTATTATGTAAGTTGTAAGTGGCTGCCTGATTTGTTATTTAGGGCTCTCTGGAAGCGTGATGAACTCGGATAGGCTGGCTGAATTTTGGCGCCAAACATAGAGAGGACCTGGATTGGATATGAGGATTGGGATAGCTATTGGACATTTGTAGCCCTGGTTACGGGCATGCCGGAGCCTAATTGGTTGGAGGATATGTAAACACTGCAGCAATGTTATATGATATAAGCTCTTTTTCTTTGATTTTTTCTTCTTTTCTGTGCTTTTCATGCCGCTGATATTGTATATATCCATTTTAATGGGTGGGATATTATTTGATTGATGTTATTTGTTGTATGTATTTATGTAATTAGTGGCTAACTGGTGATTGGTGCCCTGTGTGGTATCCACACCATTTAAGCCGACACCTTGTACTGTGTTACATGCTTGAAAAAGACCAGGATACTGGTCGAAACGTCGCTTTTACATGGATTAATAAAGACCTTTTTGTTACCACGACACCCGGCTGGAGCGCTGTTCATCCTTTTTTGGACTATTTGACATATCCAGGTTGGTTCCCTGGACAAGGAACGAGCGCCCGTTTGTGTGAGTGCTGTCAGTCCCTCTCTTTTTCTTCACATGAGATAATGGGGATCCCAATCGGTAGATCCAGGGTGTCCATAGTTGTAGGAAGTGGAACCGCTGAGCAAGTAGAGAGAAACTTGCTGATCAGGACTCTGGCCTACAAGCTACAAGTAGGGTGAAACAATGTGCTTCACTGACCCTGGAGTAGACTACAGTGGAAGGAAGAGATGTGTGTGAAAATGCTTTTCATTGTGAAGGAAACTTGCTTTAGACTGTGTACCCGCTATTCCTTGAACATAATCCTCATCAAGTTCAGTAAAGTCCTCAAGTTTGAACGGAAGTCTCCTTCATTAATCTGTGGAATTCATGGTCCTGGACTTCCAATACATCAGCTAAAGTCAAGGTGATCTGCATGGGCACAAAACCCTCACATTACCAAAACCCCATGAGGACCTATCTTTTCCTATAAAGTGCCAGGGTGTTATGAAGCAGCAGATTGGTCATGGCTACAGCCCGCTGTCACTTTAAAGGAAGCATCAATTCTTCTAGGTATACTTGCACAGTTTTTGAAAGAGATCAGCAGAGAGGTTGTTCCAAACATCTTGAAGAACTAACCACAGGTTTTATGTGGATGTAGGCTTGTGCAAATCCTTCTGTTGCTTCATATAATCCCAGATGGACTTGATGAAGTTAAGATCAATTTTCTGTGGAGGGCATAAAATCACTTCCAGGACTCTTTCCTGAAGATAGTTCTTAATGACATTGGCACCATGTTTAGGGTTGCTGACTAGTTGAATAATGAATTTGGAGGTAATTTAATACTTTCTTGATAGTATTGCATATTGGATACGTTTCTGTCTGTATTTCTGTGCAGGAACAAGGATCAAAAACAGATGAAAAACAGTTACAGCACACTGATGAAAAAACAGTCTGTTTATCACGTATAAGAACAAAATAGATATACTGTATGAATGACACCTAAAAAATAACCAGCAAAATACAGTAGACAGCCACATGTAGATGTCCACATACAGATATTTACACATCATAATAAGGCCGTATTCAGATGTCCATGCATCATGGTCATAGTATGGACTGCAATGCACGGACTGCCTGCTGGTCTGCTGACCTGAGCATAGCCTCATATATGCCATGCGCACAGTGAACAAGCCTGTAGGGACATGTTCACACTCATGTGTTCCTGCTTTAAATGTTTTCTTGTTTCTACAAGACTAGGGAGTTCTCCACCACTCCTTGTGAGCCATGCGCATAACAGCTGTTCTACTCAGTGTGTGTCCACATTGGACATTTCCTTTCTGAATCCTGCTCATATAGGTATTTTAAATTCATCAGATAGGGATTACATAGATTAGTTAGGACTGCTCCAATACGGGTATACCTTGACGTTTGGGTAGAGCGGCTTAATATACATTTTTGCAAAAAACGTATCAACCAAATACCCTGTGTTTTTCCATCTTTTTACTAGCACTTGCTGTTTTCTGTGATTTTTTTTACAACTGAGTATTTTTTGGGAAAAATTTGATTTTCTTTATATGGCTCCACATTATAAACTTTTTCAGTGAAGCACCCGGGGGTTCAAGGTGCTCATCACATATCTAGTTAAGTTCCCTGAGGGGTCTAGTTTCCAAAATGGCATGATTTTGGGGGAGTTTCCACTGTTTAGGCACATCAAGTGCTCTCCAAATGCAAAATCTTGTCCGCTTATGATTACAGCCATATTTTGCACTCAAATGGTGCTCCTTTCCTTCCAAAATCTGCCATGCATCCAAACAGTATTTCCCCCCACACACATGGGATATTGATATGCTCAGGAGAAATTTCACAACAAATGTTGGGATCCATTTTCTCTTGTTACCCTTGAAAATAAAAAATATTGGGGCTAAAATACATTTTTGTAAAAGAATGTGACTTTTTTTTTTATTTCACGGCTCAACGTTATACAATTCTGTGACGCACCGAGGAGTTCAAGGTGCTCACCACACATCTAAGTTCCTTGAGAGGTCTACTTCCCAAAATTGGGTCTCTTGTGGGGGTTTCCTCTGTTTAGGCACATCAGGAGGTCTCCAAAAGCGACATGGGGTCCGCTCTCAATTCCAGCCAATTTTGCATTCGAAAAGTGAAACAGTGCTACTTCCCTTCTGAGCCCTGTCGTGCGTTCAAAAGTATTTTCCCCCCACATACAGTGGGGCAAAAAAGAATTTAGTCAGTCAGCAATAGTGCAAGTTCCACCACTTAAAAAGATGAGAGGCGTCTGTAATTTACATCATAGGTAGACCTCAACTATGGGAGACAAACTGAGAAAAAAAAATCCAGAAAATCACATTGTCTGTTTTTTTAACATTTTATTTGCATATTATGGTGGAAAATAAGTATTTGGTCAGAAACAAACAATCAAGATTTCTGGCTCTCACAGACCTGTAACTTCTTCTTTAAGAGTCTCCTCTTTCCTCCACTCATTACCTGTAGTAATGGCACCTGTTTAAACTTGTTATCAGTATAAAAAGACACCTGTGCACACCCTCAAACAGTCTGACTCCAAACTCCACTATGGTGAAGACCAAAGAGCTGTCAAAGGACACCAGAAACAAAATTGTAGCCCTGCACCAGGCTGGGAAGACTGAATCTGCAATAGCCAACCAGCTTGGAGTGAAGAAATCAACAGTGGGAGCAATAATTAGAAAATGGAAGACATACAAGACCACTGATAATCTCCCTTGATCTGGGGCTCCACGCAAAATCCCACCCCGTGGGGTCAGAATGATCACAAGAACGGTGAGCAAAAATCCCAGAACCACGCGGGGGGACCTAGTGAATGAACTGCAGAGAGCTGGGACCAATGTAACAAGGCCTACCATAAGTAACACACTACGCCACCATGGACTCAGATCCTGCAGTGCCAGACGTGTCCCACTGCTTAAGCCAGTACATGTCCGGGCCCGCCTGAAGTTTGCTAGAGAGCATTTGGATGATCCAGAGGAGTTTTGGGAGAATGTCCTATGGTCTGATGAAACCAAACTGGAACTGTTTGGTAGAAACACAACTTGTCGTGTTTGGAGGAAAAAAAATACTGAGTTGCATCCATCAAACACCATACCTACTGTAAAGCATGGTGGTGGAAACATCATGCTTTGGGGCTGTTTCTCTGCAAAGGGGCCAGGACGACTGATCCGGGTACATGAAAGAATGAATGGGGCCATGTATCGTGAGATTTTGAGTGCAAACTTCCTTCCATCAGCAAGGGCATTGAAGATGAAACGTGGCTGGGTCTTTCAACATGACAATGATCCAAAGCACACCACCAGGGCAACGAAGGAGTGGCTACGTAAGAAGCATTTCAAGGTCCTGGAGTGGCCTAGCCAGTCTCCAGATCTCAACCCTATAGAAAACCTTTGGAGGGAGTTGAAAGTCCGTGTTGCCAAGCGAAAAGCCAAAAACATCACTGCTCTAGAGGAGATCTGCATGGAGGAATGGGCCAACATACCAACAACAGTGTGTGGCAACCTTGTGAAGACTTACAGAAAACGTTTGACCTCTGTCATTGCTAACAAAGGATATATTACAAAGTATTGAGATGAAATTTTGTTTCTGACCAAATACTTATTTTCCACCATAATATGCAAATAAAATGTTAAAAAAAACAGACAATGTGATTTTCTGGATTTTTTTTCTCAGTTTGTCTCCCATAGTTGAGGTCTACCTATGATGTAAATTACAGACGCCTCTCATCTTTTTAAGTGGTGGAACTTGCACTATTGCTGACTGACTAAATACTTTTTTGCCCCACTGTATGGGGTATCACCATTCGGCCCTACACCCAGGAGGCACGGTGGCAACCTATGAAGGCCGGGGCGTGCTAGAGTCCTTATAAACCGCCTCAAGCCACCAGTCATACGGGTTTGTCCTATCCTATATGGGGGACAGAGAGAAAGACACCACATCTGTGAGACCCTTATGTGAAGCCATAGGCAGTAAGGAACTACAACACTGCAGCGCAAGGAAAGGCTACTGATTTCCACCTGGACAAGGGGACTCTGGACTTACCTCCAAACCGGCCGGACTCTGCCTGCCCTGTGACCTGGTGCCCTGGATTGTGGATGCTGAAGTCTTCAGTAAAAGTAAAGAGACTGCAACCTTGTGTCCTTGTTCTTCACTGCACCATTCATCATTCACAATCTACACACCGGGAAGCCCTGGGGATACACTTCACCTGTGGGAAGATATGCCGTCTAGCTGCCATAACATCACCCCAGCGGACCTCTTAAAGCAGCGTAGGTCACCCTGACCAAATACCACAGGTGACGTCATGAACAATCCCCTTAAGGACCTTTCCCTTTTACACGGATGTCCCAGGGCCACGGACCAGGTCAGCCACCGTGACATCCCGCTGAGAACCGCAGGACCTGGTACCGAGTATCCCACGGCCCCATGGGGGCGCTCCACTCCCACCTCCTATATAATCTGGGTCCTGGCTAGCACTCATTGTCAGAGTAGCTTATGCTGCATGGCTGGTGGAGATGTTAGTGGTTATTATTGGAGAAAGGCATTCGGTGGATTTATCTGTGACTGTTGCTAGGTTTTGAGTGTGTGATAATTCCTTTTCTTCTCCTACTTTGGTTTAACCCCATCCTCTACTTCCTGGTGCATTCCTCTGTTATGTGTGTGAGTATATTTGTAGGTTTGGCATTCTTCATTAGCCCTGTTCCTATTATCTTGCTAGTCTGATTGGGGTGCTACAGTTTACTACTACTCCCCTCTTCCCTGGGTGGGGAAAGGTACAAACTGAGGGTGGGTTCAGGAGCTAAGGCAAGGAACATGGCCCTGGCATCTTCAACTTCAGAAGTAATCTGGGGAGCAGGACGAGCTAGGGAGCCCCCTAGCATTAGGGACAAGGAAGGCGCCCCAGGACACTTGACAACAGAGTCATGACATTACCCTTGTAAAAATAAAAAAATAGGTCTAAAGTAAACTTTTTGCGAATAAAAGTTAAATGTTATTTTTTTTTCTTCCACAGTCCATTCATTCCTGTGAAGCACCTGAAGGGTTAATAAAATTCTTGAATGTGGTTTTGAGGGGTACAGTTTTTAGAATGGTGTCACTTTTGGGTACTTTCTGTCATATAGGACCCTCAGAGTCACTTCAAATGTGATATGATCCGATCCCTAAAAAATGGGTTTTGTTGGAAAAATTAATTGCTGGTCAACTTTTAACCTTTCTAACTTCCTAACAAAAAAAATTATGTTTCAAAAATTCTGCTGATGTAGACATGTGGGAAATGTTTTTTTATTAACTATTTTGTATGACATATCTCTCTGGTTTAACCCCTTCGCGCCATGCGCCGTACTAGTACTGCGCTGCCGGCACTGCATAAGTGCCAGCCGCAGTACTAGTACGGCGCCGCCATTTTCCGGTCACCGCGCGGCATCGCGCGGTGATCGGGTTCCGGTGTCTGCTGTTCCTGACAGCAGACAATCCCTGCACGCAGCCCCGGGTGCCTGCACCGCCCCCCCGCATCAGCGATCGCTGTGATTGGCTGGTCAATTCTGACCAGCCAATCACAGCGATGTGACAATAAAGTTTCAAAAAAAAAAAAAAAAAGCATGTGACAGGCTGTGATTGATGCTGTGTGACGTCGCACCAATCACAGCCGTCACTGTAGGTGGGGTGATCGCCACGTCACCTCACCTGATTAACCCCTATGGCGCTGATTGGCTGAACAATAGCTTCTAGCCAATCAGCGCCAAAGGGGTTAATTTAAAATACCGATCACCGCCCTGCACGCCATCTTTCTCTCAGATTTGGCGTGCAGAGCGGTGGTCTAAGCCCCTCTGTGTCACCTTAGTGAAGGAATCCATTGGTGGCCAGTGCGATCCTCCCTGGGATCTCCTGCCTCCAGCTTGTGCTCCTGCTTCAGCTTGTGCTCCGTGCTGTGTGCTCTCTGCTGCCATCTGCCTGCTGTGTGACTCCTGTGATCACAGCAGCAGCAGCACCTCCCCCACCCCTTTCCCATCCCCCCATCCCTGTTCCAGTACCCCCTCCCTCCCCCACCCTCCAATTGAAATTTTTTGCGCACTTTTTTTGCGCTTTTTTTCCTGTGCGCGGCGTCCCGCGCAGAGCATTCGTGCTCTTCCTGTGTCCGCAGCGCTCTGATCAGTATCGCTGCTGATCAGAGACTGCGCCACAGGACTTTTTTTTTTAGGTTAGTTAGTGTAGCGGACATTGCAGTCTAAGCGACGTCCGTTTTTTTTTTTTTTTTTAGAAAAAAAATTGTAGTTAGTACAGTGTAGTTTTAGACGTAACAAGGTAGCGTAGCCGGCGTCAGTGTTTGGTGACGTCCCTCCATCCCTGTTCAAGTACCCCCCTCCAATTCAATTTTTTGCGCACTTTTTTGCGCTTTTTTTCCTGTGCGCGGCGTCCCGCGCAGAGCATTCGTGCTCTTCCTGTGTCCGCAGCTCTTTGATCAGTATCGCTGCTGATCAGAGACTGCGCTACAGGACTTTTTTTTTTTTAGTTAGTGTAGCGGACATTGCAGTCTAAGCAACGTCCGATTTTTTTTTTTTCTTTTACAAAAATATAATAGTAGTTAGCACAGTGTAGTCTTAGACGTAGATTAGCTGGTGTCACAGCGTTCGTGACGACGGGTCTTTTTTTTTTTTTTGGAGAAAAAAAAAATTGTACAGAGTAGTTTAGTGGTAGCGTGTTAGTGTAGCCAGCGTCACAGCGTTAGTGACGACCGATCATCTTTTAGAAGAAAAAAAAATCGTACTGAGTTTTATAGGTAGGGAGGTAGCGTCTTGTGCATAAAAAAAATCTGCTATCGCCGGATTATCTCTAGTGCATTAGGGGAGCGTACGTCACAGTGTTAGTGGCGTTCGCTTTTCTTTTGTAAAAAAAATATTTAGTTGCGTAGGGTAAATTTATACTTTTTTTTTTATACAAACTTATTTTTTTACATTGATTTTTCTTTTCATCTTTTTTTCTTGTTTCTTCTACATTTTTTCTCACTACTTGTTTTTTCTCTCTGATTGGTTTTAATAAAGAGTACCCTATACACAAGCCCCACACATTACACGTGTAAAAGCACCACTTACACACACACCCAGGGTTTGGGAAAAAAAAAATGGCCCATTCGTCAACAAGGCGCTATTCACCAGAGGAGGCTTACGCCATCCTTGCGTCCGACACGGATTCAGCCAGTGAGGAAGATCCCACATTCCTCTATTCCTCCTCCTCCTCCTCATCTGGTGAGGAAAGACCCCTAACACGGCGCCGTAGGACCCAGGCAACTCCTGCAGCAATCGATCCCGTATGGATTGCACCCCCGGAAAATTTTCAGCCCGTCATTCCGGATTTCAGCAGCAGCTCAGGAATCCAGTTTGACACGACTGGCCTCACTGAAATTGACTTCTTCAAATTCTTTTTCAGTGATGAAATAATAAATATTATGGTGGCCCAGACGAACCTGTATGCCCAACAATTTTTTACCCAAAATCCCACGTCATCTTATGCCAGATGGACCCCCGTAAATGCAGCAGAGATGATGACATTTTGGAGAATTGTGCTGCATATGGGCCTAATCAAAAAGCCAAAGCTTCGGCAATACTGGAGTACTGACATTCTCTACAGTACACCGGTATTCCGCATGGCCATGAAAAGGACACGATTTGAAGCGATCCAAAAATTTTTGCTTTTCAGTGATAATGCGCAGTGTCCTCCCCGAGACGATCCAAACTTTGATCGTCTATATAAAATTCGTCCAGTGGTTGAACTCTTCAGCAGAAAATTTGCTGAGGCGTACACACCCCAGAGGGACATCGCTATTGATGAATCTCTCGTTCATTTCAAAGGGAGGCTAAAATTCCGACAGTACCTGCCCAGTAAGAGGTCCAGGTACGGAATAAAGCTGTACAAACTGTGCGAGAGTACCTCAGGGTACACCCACAGATTTAGGGTCTACGAGGGTAAGGACACCCAGATTAACCCCCCTGAATGCCCCCCCATCCTGGGGGTGAGTGGGAAAATTGTGTGGGAATTGCTGCACCCACTGCTGGATAAGGGTTATCACCTTTATATTGACAACTTTTACACCAGCATCCCACTCTTCAAGGCCCTCTCTGCCAGAGGTACAGCTGCATGTGGCACCGTGCGAAAAAATCAGCGAGGCCTCCCTAAGCCGCTAATTGGGCAAACGCTGAGAAAAGGGGAAAGCAGAGCCAAATGCAGCGACAACATGCTGGTGGTCAAGTATAAGGACAAAAGGGATGTCCTTATCCTGACCACCATACACCGTGACAACAGCACCCTTGTCACTGTTCGTGGGACCACAACACAAGTCCCAAAGCCAGATTGTATCCTGGATTACAATCGGTACATGGGGGGTGTGGATCTCTCAGATCAGGTCCTCCAACCATACAGTGCCATGCGAAAAGCTTACGTATGGTACAAAAAATTGGCCGTGCACATTGTACAGATGGCACTGTACAATGCTTTTGTGCTGTCCCGATCTGCAGGCAATACGGGGACCTTCCTTCAGTTTCAGGAGGTAGTCATCAAGGCCCTAATGTTTGGCACTCAGGGAGGTGAGGGTCCCAGTACTTCTGAATCTGATAGTGCCCGTAATGTCCAAGGTCAACATTTCCCAGGACAGGTTCCCCAAACAGCGAGGACAGGACGATCACAAAAACGGTGTAGAGTATGTTCCAAGAGGGGAATCCGAAAGGACACAATTTACCATTGTGAAACCTGCCCTGAGAAACCTGGCCTTTGCATTAAGGATTGCTTCAAAGCATACCACACGTCCACAAATTAATAAAAATTAGTTTATACCCTGTTGACACAACACACTGTGTAGTTTCCAACATGGGGTCACTTGTGGAGTGAGGCACTTGGAGGTTTACGGTGCTCACCACATATCTAAATAAATTCCTTGGGAGGTCCAGTTTTCAAAATGGTGTCACTTGTGGAGTGAGGCACTTGGAGGTTTACGGTGCTCACCACATATCTAAATAAATTCCTTGGGAGGTCCAGTTTTCAAAATGGTGTCACTTGTGGAGTGAGGCACTTGGAGGTTTACGGTGCTCACCACATATCTAAATAAATTCCTTGGGAGGTCCAGTTTTCAAAATGGGGTCACTTGTGGAGTGAGGCACTTGGAGGTTTACGGTGCTCACCACATATCTAAATAAATTCCTTGGGAGGTCCAGTTTTCAAAATGGGGTCACTTGTGGAGGATTTCCACTGTTTAGGTACATCAGGGGCTCTGCAAATGCAACGTGACGCCTGCAGACCAATCCATCTAAGTCTGCATTCCAAATGGTGCTCCTTCCCTTCCGAGCTCTGCCATGCGCACAAACAGTGGTTTTTCCCCACATATGGGGTATCGGCGTACTCGTGAAAAATTGCACAACATTTTTTTCTTTCTATTTTGTCCTATAACCCTTGGGAAAACAAAAAAAACCTTGCTAAAGATCATTTTTGTGGAAAAAATGTGTTCTATTTTTTTTTTACGACTCATCATTATAATTTTTGGTGAGGCACTTGGAGGTTCACGGTGCTCATCACATAGCTAGATAAGTTCCTTGAAGGGTCTAGTTTCCAAAATGGGGTCACTTGTGGCGGTTTTCCACTGTTTAGGCACATCAGGGGCTCTCCAAACGGGACATGGTGTCCGATCTCAATTCCAGCCAATTTTGGTTTGTAAAAGTCAAAAGGTGCTCCTTCCCTTCCGAGCCCTGCCGTGTGCCCAAACAGTGGTTTTCCCCCACATATGGGGTATCAGTATATTCAGGATAAATTGGTCAACAACTTTAGTGGTCCATTTTCTCCTTTTACACTTGTGAAGATAAAAAAGTTGTTGTTAAAAGATCATTTTTGGGGAAAAAATGTGAATTTTTATTTTCACGCCTCTACGTTCTAAACTTCTGTGAAGCACCTGGGGGTTCAAAGTGCTCACCACATAGCTAGATAAGTTCCTTGAAGGGTCTAGTTTCCAAAATGGGGTCACTTGTGGCGGTTTTCCACTGTTTAGGCACATCAGGGGCTCTCCAAACGGGACATGGTGTCCGATCTCAATTCCAGCCAATTTTGGTTTGTAAAAGTCAAAAGGCGCTCCTTCCCTTCCGAGCCCTGCCGTGTGCCCAAACAGTGGTTTTCCCCCACATATGGGGTATCAGTGTATTCAGGATGAATTGGTCAACAACTTTAGTGGTCCATTTTCTCCTTTTACACTTGTGAAGATAAAAAAAGTGTTGTTAAAATATCATTTTTGGGGAAAAAATGTGAATTTTTATTTTCACGCCTCTACGTTCTAAACTTCTGTGAAGCACCTGGGTGTTCAATGTGCTCACCACATAGCTAGATAAGTTCCTTGAAGGGTCTAGTTTCCAAAATGGGGTCACTTGTGGCGGTTTTCCACTGTTTAGGCACATCAGAGGCTCTCCAAACGGGACATGGTGTCCGATCTCAATTCCAGCCAATTTTGGTTTGAAATAGTCAAACGGCGCTCCTTCCCTTCCGAGCCCTGCCGTGCGCCCAGACAGTGGTTTTCTCCCACATATGGGGTATCAGTGTATTCAGAAGGAATTGCACAACAACTTTCGTGGTCCATTTTCTTCTTTTACCCTTGTGAAAATAAAAAAAATGTTGCTAAAAGATCATTATGTGGAAAAAAAAGTTAAATGTTATTTTTTTCCTTCCACAGTCCGTTAATTCCTGTGAAGCACCTGAAGGGTTAATAAACTTCTTGAATGTGGTTTTGAGTACCTCGGGGGGAATAGTTTTTAGAATGGTGTCACTTTTGGGTATTTTAAATCCTATAAGCCTCTCAAAGTGACTTCAAATATGATGTGGTCCCTACAAAAAATGGTTTTATAAAAGTTGTTGAAAAAATGAGAAATCGCTGTTTAACTTTTAACCCTTATAACTCCCTAAGGAAAAAAAAATTGGTTCCAAAATGTTGCTGATGTAAAGTAGACATGTGGGAAATGTTATTTATTAACTAATTTGTGCGATATGAGTCTCTAATGCAAGGGTATAAAAATTCAAAGTTTGAAAATTGCAAAATTTTCAAAATTTTCACCAAATTTCCGTTTTTTTCACAAAGAAACGAAGGTAATATCAAATAAATTTTACCACTATCATGAAGTACAATATGTCACGAGAAAACAATGTCAGAATCGCCAGGATCCGTTGAAGCATTTCAGAGTTATTACCTCATAAAGTGACAGTGGTCAGAATTGTAAAAATTGGCCCTGTCACTTAGGTGAAAACAGGCTTCGGGGTGAAGGGGTTAAGGGCATAAAAGTTAAAAGAAAAAACTTTTACCACTATCAGGAAGTACTAGTGTCACTAGAAAACAGTTTCAGAATCAGTGAGATCCATTGAAGCGTTCCAGAGTTATTATCACATACAGTGACACTGGTCAGAATTGTAAAATCTTGATTGGTTATAAAGGTGAAAACAGGATGGGAAGTCGGGGTTAAACTGACGAAACACATTGGCCAGTTAAATAATGTTAATGAGAAAGAATATGTGACATCATTACTTAATACAAAGTCTAATAGATAATAATAAAGTAAACAAAGGTAAATCATAAGATAATTAAATTTGAACAAAGTACTGTAAGCATTTCTTTAAATGGGAAACAATGATGAATAGTGTTGAGCGATACCGTCCGATACTTGAAAGTATCGGTATCGGATAGTATCGGCCGATACCCGAAAAGTATCGGATATCGCCGATACCGATATCCGATACCAATACAAGTCAATGGGACACCAAGTATCGGAAGGTATCCTGATGGATCCCAGGGTCTGAAGGAGAGGAAACTCTCCTTCAGGCCCTGGGATCCATAGTGAGGTGTAAAATAAAGAATTAAAATAAAAAATATTGTTATATTCACCTCTCCGGTGGCCCCTGGAACATCACCGCGAGGAACCGGCGTCCGGCAGGCTTCTTTGTTCAAAATGAGCGCCTTTAGGACCTGCGGAATGACGTCGCGGCTTCTGATTGGTCGTGTGCCGCCCATGTGACCGCCACGCGACCAATCAGAAGCCGCGACGTCATTCCACAGGTCCTAAAGGCGTTCATTCTAGGAATTTATCTGAGGAATGATGTCGCGGCTTCTGATTGGATTCAACTCTCATGATGTTAATCGACAACTTCCTTTCTCCTGACTTATTGTGCTCTAATACTACAAGTTCCATGATGCACTGGCTTCTAAGCCCGAACCTAGCACACCCACTCCAAAACACATCCAAACTCCTCCCCCTTCTATCTTCAAAAAGATTTGTGATGTCATTTCTTGTCCAACCTCCTCTTTTACATTTGTCCAACCCACATTCCATTACACACAGATAGCTAGATAGATAGATAGATAGATAGATAGATAGATAGATAGATATATCTACATATATTTCCATAGATATGTCCATATCCATGTTTCTAAACCCCTTCATCCCTGGAGCTTTTTTCGCTTTCGTTTATCGCTCCCCTTCTTTCCAGAGCCATAATTTTTCCATCAATATAGCCATGTGAGGGGTTGTCTTTTGCAGGACAAGTTACACTTTTGAAGGACATCATTGGTTTTACCATGTCGTGTAACCTGTTATGAACTGGTGGTTTAGGAGCAACATGGGACGAGCTCTGAAGGAGGTGGTACCTGTACTGACCGCAGTCCCTAAGCTCAACACAACACTAGAAGTAGCCGTGGGATGCTCCTGTCACTCCCTAGGCACCTCGTCACAGCCTGAGAACTAACTATCCCTAAAGATAGAAACAGGAAAACTATCTTGCCTCAGAGAAAATCCCCAAAGGATAGATAGCCCCCCACAAGTAATGACTGTGAGTGGAGAGGAAAAAGACATACACAGAATGAAACCAGGATGTAGCACAGGAGGCCAGTCTAGCTAAATAGATAGGACAGGATAGAATACTGTGCGGTCAGTATTAAAAACTACAAAAATCCACACAGAGTTTACAAAAATCTCCACACCTGACTAAAGGTGTGGAGGGTAAATCTGCTTCCCAGAGCTTCCAGCTTAACTGAATTAATCCATACTGACAAGCTGGACAAAACATAGAAAGCACAGAACGAATAAGTCCACAACCTGTGGACTGAAAAGAGCAAGCAAGGACTTAACTTTGCTGAACTGGTCAGGATATCAGGGAAATCCAAGAGAGATGTGAATCCAACCAGGAACCATTGACAAGTGGCACTGCTGAAGGGAAGAGCCAGGCATAAATAGCCGAGCAGAAAGACAATCAGTGGAAGCAGCTGCAGACTGCTAAATCCAAGGAGCAGCCATACCACTTAAAACCACCGGAGGGAGCCCAAAAGCAGAACTCACAAAAGTGCCACTTACAACCACCGGAGGGAGCCCAAGAGCGGAATTCACAACAGTAACCCCACACTTGTTTTTTGCTTGGCTTTTTTGCTAGGTTCACTAAATGCTAAGGCTGTGTGCACACGTTGCGGATTTGATTGCAGATCCGCAGTGTTTTTTGCTGCACGGAATTGCATCAAATCCGCAGTGTAGTGCACAACCAATGTAAGTCTATGGGAGCTGCAGACTTGTTGTGCATATGCTGCGGAAAAAGCCGCACCGAAACGCAGCTTTTTTTTCTGCAGCATGTAACTTCTTTTGTGCGGAACTGCAGCGTTTCTGCATCCATAGACTTGCATTGAGTCGGGCACATCCGCAGCAAAACCCCAGATGTAAAAAAGATCTGCACTTTTGCTGCAGATGTGAGTCCGAGAAATGCTGCAGTACGGGAGGAGGGAAGTGTGTGGGCGGTGACTGTGTGCGTGTGTGTGTGCGGGGTCTGCGGGCTGTTTGGATGTGTGTGGGGCTGTTCAGGTGTGTGCGGAACTGTTCGGGTGTGTGCGGGAATTTTCGGGTGTGTGCGGGACTGTTTGGGTATGTTCAGGCGGGGTCTGCGGGCTGTTCGAATGTGTGCGGTGCTGTGCGGGACTGTTTGGGTGTGTGCGGGGCTGTTCGGATGTGTGCGGCGCTGTGCAGTACTGTTCGGGTGTGTGCGGGGCTGTTCGGGTGTGTGCGGGACTGTTCAGGTGTGTGCGGGACTGTCAGGGTGTGTGCGGGACTGTCAGGGTGTGTGCTGGACTGTTTGGGTGTGTGCAGGCGGGGTCTGCGGGCTGTTCGGATGTGTGCAGCGCTATGCGGGACTGTTCGGGTGTGTGCGGGACTGTTCGGGTGTGTGCAGGGCTGTTTGGATGTGTGCGGCACTGTTCGAGTGTGTGCGGGGCTCTTCGGGTGTGTGTGGGGCTGTTCGGATGTGTGCGGCACTGTGCGGGACTGTTCGGGTGTGTGCGGGACTGTTCGGGTGTGTGCGGGACTGTTCAGGTGTGTGTGGGACTGTCAGGGTGTGTGCGGGACTGTTTGGGTGTGTGCAGGTGGGGTCTGCGGGCTGTTCGGATGTGTGCAGCGCTATGCGGGACTGTTCGGGTGTGTGCGGGACTGTTCGGGTGTGTGCGGGGCTGTTTGGATGTGTGCGGCACTGTTCGAGTGTGTGCGGGGCTCTTCGGGTGTGTGTGGAGCTGTTCGGATGTGTGCGGCACTGTGCGGGACTGTTCGGGTGTGTGCAGGACTGTTCGGGTGTGTGCAGGACTGTTCGAGTGTGTGCGTGACTGTTCGGGTGTGTGCGGGGCTGTTTGGATGTGTGCGGGACTGTTCGAGTGTGTGCGGGACTGTTCGGGTGTGTGCAGGTGGGGTCTGCGGGCTGTTCGGATGTGTGCGGCGCTGTGCGGTACTGTTCGGGTGTGTGTGGGGCTGTTCGGGTGTGTGCGGGACTGTTCGGATGTGTGCGGGACTGTTTGGGTGTGTGCAAGACTGTTCGGGTGTGTACGGGACTGTTCGGGTGTGTGCGGGAATGTCAGGGTGTGTGCGGGAATGTCAGGGTGTGTGCGGGACTGTTCGGGTGTGTGTGGGCGGGGTCTGCGGGCTGTTCGGATGTGTGCGGCGCTGTGCGGGACTGTTCGGGTGTGTGCGGGGCTGTTCGGGTGTGTGCGGGGCTGTGCGGGGGGTCTTTGGGTGTGTGTATGTGCAGGCATCATCTGATGGGACTACAAGTATGCAGCATCCAATCTGCAGCTAATCCGGATGTAATCTGGACAGTGGACACGCACCCTACACTGTTATGACCTGGTGGTTAGGAGCACCCGGAATGACCTGATAATTAAACCTCATACAGGACGAGCTCTGGGATGTGGGAGCTCTGCTGACCGCAAGCCCTAATCCTATCACACACACTAGAAATAGCCGTGGAGCGCTCCTGACCAGACCTAGGCACCTCGTCACAGCCTAAGAACTATCTAGCCCTAGAGATAGAAAATAAAGCCTACCTTGCCTCAGAGAAATTCCCCAAAGGTAAGGAAGCCCCCCACATATATTGACTGTGAGTAAAGATGAAAGTCACAAACGCAGAAATGAAACAGGTTTCAGCAAAGGGAGGCCAGACTTACTAAATAGACAGAGGATAGGAAAGGTAACTTTGTGATCTGCACAAAAACCTACAAAAGACCACGCAGAGTGTGCAAAAAAGACCTCCGCACCGACTCACGGTGCGGAGGGGCCACTCTGCATCCCAGAGCTTCCAGCTAGCAAGACAAAATCATGAAAACCAGCTGGACAAGAAAACAGAGAACAAAATAAGACAATAAGGAACTTAGCTTCTATAGGAGAAGGCAGGTCACCAGAGAGATCCAGGAGCGAACTGAACGAATGCAAAAACATTGACAGCTGGCATGGAGTAACGATCTGAGAGGAGTTAAATAGAGCAGCCAACTAAAGGATAGACCACGTCACCTGTGTAAGGAACCTCAGAAGTAGCAGCTTCACTCATAGCCACCAGAGGGAGCCCATAGATAGAACTCGCCGAAGTACCATTCACGACCACAGGAGGGAGTTCAACAACAGAATTCACAACACTACACTATACATACATCTATCAATAGATATATCTATCCATATATATATATATATATCCAGATATATGTATAGATAGATATATGAATAGATAGATGTATGCATCTATAGATCTATCTATATGTAGATCTGTCTATCCATCTCATCTATCATCTATCTGTCTATCTGTGTGTGTAATGGAGTGTGGGTTGAACAAATGTAAAAGAGGAGGTTAAACAATAATGACATCACAAATCTTTTTTTTAATTTTTCAATAATACATCTTTATTTAGCTTTCAAAAACGCTTACAAAAACGCATAAAAACTGCGCAAAAAACGCACCATAAACAAATAAAAAATTGCATCGAAACCGCGCAAAAACCGCACTAAAAACTATATCAAAACCGCACCAAAACCTGCATAAAAAACGCATCAAAGCTGCATCAAAACTGCACCAAAAACTGCATCAATACTGCTCCAAAACTGCATCAAAAACCGCACCAAAACTGCATAAAAAACTGCATCAAAAACCGCACCAAAACTGCACCTAAAACTGCATCAGGGTATGTGCACACATAAGAATGGTCCACTGCGGATTTTTCCGCAGCGGATTTAAGAAATCCGCAGGACAAAAACACTGCAATTTTCCTGCTGATTTATCGCATTTTTCGTGCGGATTCCACTGCAGTTTTACACCTGCGGTTTTCTATTATGAAGCAGGTGTAAAACCGCTGCGGATTCCGCACAAAGAATTGACATGCTGCGGAATGTAAACCACTGCGTTTCCGCATATTTTTTTCCGCAGCATGTGCACTGCGGATTGCGTTTCCAATAGGTTTACATTGTACTGTAAACGCATGGGAAACTGCTGCAGACCCGCACCTGTGGAAACGCTGCGCAGCAAAATCCGCAGCGTGTGAACATAGCCTCAAAACTGCACCAAAACTGCATCAAAAACTGCATCAAAACTGCATAAAAACCTGCATAAATAAAACACATCAAAAACTGAATCTGCAATCTGCAACGTGTGCACACAGCCTAAGGCTATGTGCACACGTTGCGGAATGGGGTGCAGAATTCCGTCAGGCAGGATCCGGCGAATTTTTTTAAAAAACGGATCCGTTGCAAATAGTGAAAAATTGATGCAACTGATCCGTTTGTTTTCTTAGAGAGAGAAAGCGAGAGAGAATGGAAAATGTGCATGATTTCAATGGAAAAATGCATGAAAAACCGGATTCGGAGGCCGGATTCATCATGTCACATCTGAGTTTCATACATTTTTCGCCGGATCCGTCGCTGCGCGTTTTTTCGCCGGACAGAAAAAAAAGTTTTTCTGTACGTTTTCTCCGTCCACTGGAAACAGCTGTTCTGACGGATCCGACAAAAAAAAACGGATGAAACGTGAGGCCATCAGACGCAATCCGACGCTAATACAACTCTATGAGAAAAAAAACGGATCCGGCGGAAAAAAAACCAAGGATCTGTTTTTTCAAATCTCGCCGGATTGTGCCTGACAGCAAAAACCTAATGTGTGAAAGTAGCCAGATAGATATATGGATTGAAATATCTATGTATCTATAGATATAACTATCTATAAATATATCTATAGATCGATATATCCATAGATATATAATAGCGAGGCCTATGTTTCTTACTGAACGTTTAATTAAAAAAAATGGAAAAAAATGGCGCAATTTTCTGTGCCAGAGGGGGAAAGCCGACGGCCGGGGGCCAATATTTGTAGCCTGGGAAGGGGGTAATATCCATGGTCCCCTCCCAGGCTATGAATATCAGCCCGCAGCTGTCTGGATAGCCTTTACTGGCTATTAAATTAGGGGGACCCCCCAAAAAATGACGTGGGGTCCCCCTATATTTTATAGCCAGAAAGGCTATGCAGACAGCTGCGGGCTAATATTCATAGCCTACAGAGGGGCCATGGATATTGGCCCCCCGGCTACAAATACCAGCCCCCAGCCGCTCCAGAAATAGCGCATCGGTGAGATGCATCAATTCCGGCACTTACCCCCTCTCTTCCCACTCCTGAGTAGCGGTGGGATATGGGGTAATAAGGGGTTAATGTCACCTTGCTATTGTAAGGTGACATTAAGCCAGGTTAATAATGGAGAGGCGTCAATAAGAGGCCTATCCATTATTAATCCTAGAGTAGTGAAAGAGTTAAAAAAATAAAGACACAGCCAGAAAAAAGTATTTTAATATTCTTAATTTAACCATACTTACCATACTCGATCGCCTGCAAAAAAATTAACATAATAAACCGTATACTCCCTGCCCACCGCAGTCCAATTAATAACGAGTGTCCCATGATGATCTCCCCTATAGAACAGTGACATCGTGTGATGTCACTGCTCTACAGGACCTACAGTGATACACTGACAGGAGACAATGGCTCCAACTGTGTATCACTGAGGTTACCTCAATTCAGGGTCTCACTTTATGGCATTGCTGCGTGGGAACTTCCTCACACAGCAGTGCCAGAAGTGAGACTACGGACTGT
Source organism: Ranitomeya imitator (assembly GCF_032444005.1). Classification (NCBI taxonomy): domain Eukaryota; kingdom Metazoa; phylum Chordata; class Amphibia; order Anura; family Dendrobatidae; genus Ranitomeya; species Ranitomeya imitator. The sequence goes on along the minus strand of NC_091286.1, from coordinate 343,188,732 downwards.
TTTCTCACAGGGGTGTAGGAATACATTGTGGGGAATACATGGTGAAAGGATACCTTCCATCATTGTATTCCTGGAGCCCCTGGAGAGCCGTCGCATCAGCTGATGCTGCTGTTCTCCACAGGAGATTCGTGGGACACTCATTTTAATTGGATATCTGCGGATCAGGGAGTATAGTGTTTGTTTATTATTTTAATATTTTTTACAGGTGACATTGGCTTCGGGGATCAAAGTGACAAGTGATGGTGAGTATGTACTCTGTGTTGTATGTACTGTATGTCTATATGTTGTATGTATGTTGTATGTAATATGTCGTATGTATGTCGTATGTTGCATGTATGTAGTATGTTGCATGTATGCAGTATGTTGCATGTATGTAGTATGTTGTATGCATCTAGTATGTTGCATGTTGTATGTATGTTGTATGTATGTTGCATGTTGCATGTTGCATGTATGTCGCATGTCGCATGCCACACGTTGCATGTCGCATGTCGTATGGTGCATGGTGCATGCTGTATGTCGCATGCTGCATCTTGCATGTCGCATGGTGCTTGTTGTATGTTGCATGTCGCATGTTGTATGTCACATGTTCCATGTCACATATCACATGTCGCATATTGTATGTTGCATGTCACATGTTGCACGTCGCATGTTGTATGTCACATGTCGCATGTTGTATGTCACATGTTGCATGTCACATTTCGCATGGTGCATGTCCCATGGTGTATGTCACATGGTGCATGTGGTATGTCGCATGGTGCATGCTGTATGTCGCATTATGCATGTGGTATGTCGCATGTTGTATGTCACATGTCGCATGTTGTATGTCACATGTTGCATGCCGCATGTTGTATGTCGCATGGTGCATGTTGTATGTCGCATGTCACATGTTGTATGTCGCATGGTGCATGTGGTATGTCGCATGGTGCATGTTGTATGTCGCATGGTGCATGTGGTATGTCGCATGTGTGTAATGTATGTTGTATGTATGTACTGTATATGTGTATGTGTTTTTTAAATTCAACACATTAGCCGGATGATGGGACTACTACTGTCCCATCATTGGCTAATGTGTCACTCACTGTCACTGTAGCAGGCATAGCCCGATGGGACTTGTAGTCCCATCGGATGATGCCTGCATGCAGAGACACACACACCAATGACCCCCCCACACAGCCCGCAGACCCCCCAGGCCCGCCCACATATCCCAGCACCGCCAGGAGATCCCAGCGCCGGCCGCAGACCCACCGTGCAGACCCCCCCCCCACTGCATGTAGATCCCGGCACCGGCCGCATATTCCAGCACAGCCAGCAGAGCAGACCACCCCACCCCCAGCACAGCCCCGCAGTCTGACCCCAGCACCGCCCACAGCCCAGTCACTCTTGATGAGTGACCGCTGTCTGTGGAGGCTGGATCACGCCTGCTGCTGACGTCAATTCAATTTCCAGAGTCTGGAAATTGACATGACGTCGGGGGAAATTAGCGGCGGCTGCAGCCTGGGGGTCACGTGACCCAGACTCAGCCGCCGGCATAGCGCCGCTCACAGGTGAAAACGGCAACAGAAGGTATTTGCAAAAATTCATTAGGGGCCCCGGGGGGATACATTGGGGGGGTTAATCGAAAGTTGTGGACAACCCCTTTAAGGAAATATTCCAAGGGAAAAAATAAGCAAAGTTCCGGTATGTGCACATAAAGTCTTTAGATGCCAGAGCAACTGCTGAGGCTTTCCAAGACGAAGTCAGCTCAGGGACAAAACTAGGTTTTTTTCTTGAAACAGGTTCCCAGGTTGTTTGGCCATCATTTTTGCAGCTACCCTGACATTATCTTCAAACTCTAACTAGCAGGAAGAATACTAGCGGAAGGCACCTGAAGAGTGAACATGTTGCTTCTTTTAATCAGTTTGCAGTTTTTGAACCCTAAATTGGTTATAAGAAGTAGCAAAAGACTAAACATGGCCTCAGTCATGTTGTTCTGACATTGTTGTTCATTATATTCACTTTATGAGGCGATTTTGCTGGGCTTTTCGAGCAGCTTTCTAGGGTTTTTTTAACGATTACATAGTAAATCAAGATATTTATAATTTTTACATTATCCCCTTCCCGACCCATGACGCCACGTAGGCGTCATGAAAGTCGGTGCCAATCCGACCCATGACGCCTATGTGGCGTCATGGAAAGATCGCGTCCCTGCAGGCCGGGTGAAAGGGTTAACTCCCATTTCACCCGATCTGCAGGGACAGGGGGAGTGGTAGTTTAGCCCAGGGGGGGGTGGCTTCACCCCCTCGTGGCTACGATCGCTCTGATTGGCTGTTGAAAGTGAAACTGCCAATCAGAGCGATTTGTAATATTTCACCTATTATAACGGGTGAAATATTACAATCCAGCCATGGCCGATGCTGAAATATCATCGGCCATGGCTGGAAATACTAGTGTGCCCCCACCCCACCCCACCGATCGCCCCCCCAGCCCTCCGATCTGGCCGGTACACTGCTCCGGCTCCCCTCCGTCCAGTGCTCCGCTCCCCCCCGTGCTCTTGTCCGCTCCCCCCGTGCTCCAATCACCCCCCCGTGCTCCAATCACCCCCCCTGCACTCCGATCCACCCCCCCCGGTGCTCCGTTCCACCCCCCCGTGCTCCGTTCCAGCCCCCCCGTGCTCCGTTCCACGCCCCCCGTGCTCCGTTCCACCCCTCCCGCACTCCGATTCCCCCCCCCGTGCTCCGATCCCCCCCCCGTGGTCCCCCCCCACCCCATCATACTTACCGATCCAGCCGGGGTCCCGTCCGTCTTCTCCCTGGGCGCCGCCATCTTCCAAAATGGCGGGCGCATGCGCAGTGCGCCCGCCGAATCTGCCGGCCGGCAGATTCGTTCCAAAGTGCATTTTGATCACTGAGATAGATTATATCTCAGTGATCAAAATAAAAAAAATAATAAATGACCCCCCCCCTTTGTCACCCCCATAGGTAGGGACAATAAAAAAATAAAGAAATTTTTTTTTCCACTAATGTTAGAATAGGGTTAGGGTTAGGGGTAGGGTTAGGGGTAGGGTTAGGGCTAGGGTTAGGGGTAGGGTTAGGGTTAGGGTTAGGGTTAGGGGTAGGGTTAGGGTTAGGGTTACGGTATGTGCACACGTATTCTGGTCCTCTGCGGATTTTTCCGCAGAGGATTTGATAAATCCACAGGGCTAAACCGCTGTGGATTTATCGCGGATTTACTGCGGTTTTTCTGCGCATTTCACTGCGGTTTTACAACTGCGATTTTCTATTGGAGCAGTTGTAAAACCGCTGCGGAATCCGCAGAAAGAAGTGACATGCTGCGGAATGTAAACCGCTGCGTTTCTGTGCAGTTTTTCCGCAGCATGTGCACAGCGATTTTTGTTTTCCATAGGTTTACATTGAACTGTAAACTCATGGGAAACTGCTGCGGATCCGCAGCGTTTTCCGCAGCGTGTGCACATACCTTTAGAATTAGGCTATGTGCACACGGTGCGGATTTGGCTGCGGATTCGCAGCAGTGTTCCATCAGGTTTACAGTACCATGTAAACATATGGAAACCAAATCCGCTGTGCCCATGGTGCGGAAAATACCGCGCGGAAACGCTGCGTTGTATTATCCGCAGCATGTCAATTCTTTGTGCGGATTCCGCAGCGTTTTACACCTGTTCCTCAATAGGAATCCGCAGGTGAAATCCGCACAAAAAACACTGGCAATCCGCGGTAAATCCGCAGGTAAAACGCAGTGCCTTTTACCCGCGGATTTTTCAAAAACGGTGCTGAAAAATCTCATACGAATCCGCAACGTTGGCACATAGCCTTAGGGTTAGGGTTGGAATTAGGGTTGTGGTTAGGGGTGTGTTGGGGTTAGGGTTGTGATTAGGGTTACGGCTACAGTTGGGATTAGGGTTAGGGGTGTGTTGGGGTTAGTGTTGGAGGTAGAATTGAGGGGTTTCCACTGTTTAGGCACATCAGGGGGTCTCCAAACGCAACATGGCGCCACCATTGATTCCAGCCAATCTTGTATTCAAAAGGTCAAATGGTGCTCCCTCACTTCCGAGCCCCGACGTGCGCCCAAACAGTGGTTTACCCCCACATGTGGGGTACCAGCATACTCAGGACAAACTGCGCAACAATTATTGGGGTCCAATTTCTCCTGTTACCCTTGAGAAAATAAAAAATTGCTTGCTAAAACATCATTTTTGAGGAAAGAAAAATGATTTTTTATTTTCACGGCTATGCGTTGTAAACGTCTGTGAAGCACTTGGGGGTTCAAAGTGCTCACCAAATATCTAGATAAGTTCCTTGGGGGGTCTAGTTTCCAAAATGGGGTCACTTGTGGGGGGTTTCTACTGTTTAGGCACACCAGGGGCTCTGTAAACGCAACGTGACGTCCGCAGACCATTCCATCAAAGTCTGCATTTCAAAAGTGACTACTTCCCTTCTGAGCCCCGACGTGTACCCAAACAGTGGTTTACCCCCACACATGGGGTATCAGCGTACTCAGGAGAAACTGGACAACAACTTTTGGGGTCCAATTTCTCCTGTTACCCTTGGGAAAATAAAAAATTCTGGGCTAAAAAATTATTTTTGAGGAATGAAAACGTATTTATTATTTTCACGGCTCTGCGTTATAAACTTCTGTGAAGCACTTGGGGGTTCAAAGTGCTCACCTCACATCTAGATAAGTTCCTTGGGGGGTCTAGTTTCCAAAATGGGGTCACTTGTGGGGGGTTTCTACTGTTTAGCCACATCAGGGGCTCTACAAACGCAACGTGACGCCCGCAGAGCATTCCATCAAAGTCTGCATTTCAAAACGTCACTACTTCACTTCCGAGCCCCAGCATGTGCCTAAACAGTGGTTTACCCCCACATATGGGGTATCAGCGTACTCAGGAGAAACTGGACAACAACTTTTAGGGTGAAATTTCTCCTGTTACCCTTGGGAAAATAAAAAATTGCGGGCTAAAAAATCATTTTTGAGAAAAGAATTTTTTTTTTTTTTTTTCATGGCTCTGCGTTATAAACTTCTGTGAAGCACTTGAGGGTTCAAAGTGCTCACCACACATCTAGATTAGTTCCTTTGGGGGTCTAGTTTCCAAAATGGGGTCATTTGTGGGGGATCTCCAATGTTTAGGCACACAGGGGCTCTCCAAACGCGACATGGTGTCCGCTAATGATTGGAGCCAATTTTCCATTTAAAAAGCCAAATGGCGTGCCTTCCCTTCTGAGCCCTGCCGTGCGCCTAAACAGTGGTTTACCCCCACATATGGGGTATCTGCGTACTCAGGACAAACTGGACAACAACATTTGTAGTCCAATTTCTCCTATTACCATTGGCAAAATAGGAAATTTCAGGCTAAAAAATCATTTTTGAGAAAAGAAAAATTATTTTTGATTTTCATGGCTCTGCATTATAAACTTCTGTGAAGCACCTGGGGGTTTAAAGTGCTCAGTATGCATCTAGATAAGTTCCTTGGGGGGTCTAGTTTCCAAAATGGGGTCACTTGTGGGGGAGCTCCAATGTTTAGGCACACAGGGGCTCTCCAAATGCGACATGGTGTCCGCTAACAATTGGAGCTAATTTTCCATTCAAAAAGTAAAAAGGCGCGCCTTCCCTTCCGAGCCCTGCCGTGTGCCCAAACAGTGGTTTACCCCCACATATGAGGTATCGGCGTACTCGGGAGAAACTGCTCAACAAATTTTAGGATCCTATTGCCCATGTGAAAATGAAAAAATTGAGGCGAAAAGAAATTTTTTGTGAAAAAAAAGTACTTTTTCATTTTTACGGATCAATTTGTGAAGCACCTGGGGGTTTAAAGGGCTCACTAGGCATCTAGATAAGTTCCTTGGGGGGTCCAGTTTCCAAAATGGGGTCACTTGTGGGGGAGCTCCAATGTTTAGGCACACAGGGTCTCTCCAAACGCGACATGGTGTCCGCTAACGATGGAGATAATTTTTCATTCAAAAAGTCAAATGGCGCTCCTTCCCTTCCGAGCCTTACCATGTGCCCAAACAGTGGTTTACCCCCACATGTGAGGTATCGGTGTACTCAGGAGAAATTGCCCAACAAATTTTAGGATCCATTTTATCCTGTTGTCCATGTGAAAATGAAAAAATTGAGGCTAAAAGAATTTTTTTGTGAAAAAAAAGTACTTTTTCATTTTTACGGATCAATTTGTGAAGCACCTGGGGGTTTAAAGGGCTCACTATGCATCTATATAAGTTCCTTGGGGCGTCTAGTTTCCAAAATGGGGTCACTTGTGGGGGAGCTCCAATGTTTAGGCACACCGGGTCTCTCCAAACGTGACATGGTGTCCGCTAAAGAGTGCAGCCAATTTTTCATTCAAAAAGTCAAATGGCGCTCCTTCCCTTCCAAGCCCTGCCGTGCGCCCAAACAGTGGTTTACCCCCACATATGAGGTATCAGCGTACTCAGAACAAATAGGACAACAACTTTCGTTGTTCAGTTTCTCTTTTTACCATTGGGAAAATAAAAAAATTGTTGCTGAAAAATCATTTTTGTGACTAAAAAGTTAAATGTTCATTTTTTCCTTCCATGTTGCTTCTGCTGCTGTGAAGCACCTGAAGGGTTAATAAACTTCTTGAATGTGGTTTTGTGCACCTTGAGGGGTGCAGTTTTTAGAATGGTGTCACTTTTGGGTATTTTCAGCCATATAGACCCCTCAAACTGACTTCAAATGTGAGGTGGTCCCTCAAAAAAAATGGTTTTGTAAATTTCGTTGTAAAAATCAGAAATCGCTGGTCAAATTTTAACCCTTATAACTTCCTAGCAAAAAAAAATTTTGTTTCCAAAATTGTGCTGATGTAAAGTAGACGTGTGGGAAATGTTATTTATTAACTATTTTGTGTCACATAACTCTCTGGTTTAACAGAATAAAAATTCAAAACGTGAAAATTGCTAAATTTTCAAAATTTTTGCCAAATTTCCGTTTTTATCACAAATAAACACAGAATTTATTGACCTAAATTTACCACTAACACGAAGCCCAATATGTCACGAAAAAACAATCTCAGAACCGCTAGGATCCATTGAAGCGTTCCTGAGTTATTACCTCATAAAGGGACACTGGTCAGAATTGCAAAAAACGGCAAGGTCTTTAAGGTCAAAATAGGCTGGGTCATGAAGGGGTTAATCATGCAGGTAGATTTCTTGTTGGCACTACATATAGTAAATAAATATCTCCATTAATTACAATATGTATGTGTCTATATCAGTCATTAAAGGGACACTGTCACCTGCATTTGGAGGGAACAATCTTCAGCCATGGAGGCGGGGTTTTGGGGTTTTTGATTCACCCTTTCCTTACCCACTGGCTGCATGCTGGCTGCAATATTGGATTGAAGTTCATTCTCTGTCCTCCTTAGTGCATGCCTGCACAACGCAAGATTGCCTTGTGCAGGCGTGTACTATGGAAGACAGAGAATGAACTTCAATCCAATATTGCAGCCAGCATGCAGCCAGCGGGTAAGGAAAGGGTGAATCAAAAACCCCCAAACCCCGCCTCCATGGCTGAAAATTGTTCCCTCCAAATTCAGGTGACAGTGTCCCTTTAAAGTTTCAGATAGAATATCAGTAGTATATTATCAGAGTTTTGTTTTGCTGATATCTTGTACGGTATTATGTTTAACAGGTACCAATGGAGTTCAGCACTCAAGGTTTCATGCAGCCGAAGAAACCAATTGTTCTAAAATTTGTGTCCCGAACTAAAGTTGACGAGTGAGCAACAGATACAAAGGATCTCACATAGCTCATGTAGTCCGGACTACATTTAGAATTTTTTTGTGATTTCATCATCAAATAAAATTTAAATAAAAAGCTGGTAAACGTATTTTATATAAAAAAAATGATTGAAGAGCACATATTGTGTACTGTGTGTTGTATATCAGATCATGCATCAGTGTACCAGCAGTACCATGTTTCAAATAGTGCTGAAAGATTACAATATTTAGATGGTGTATTATCTTACACATATTTGGGAAATATTTATTTTCTATAGAAATAGAGAACAGCTTTAATCAGTCACCACAAACTGCATTATACTCGGGTAGAGGAATGGTTTTTTATTTTCTCAAACATATGGATAACATCAACCAAAGGACACCTTAATCATGTACTTTTTTTTTAAAAAATCACATAATTTTTATTGTAGAAAATGAAGAGAATGACATTACATACATAAGCATGCACAAGTAAACAAACAATATTACTTTTATTTTCTGAGAATATAACAACAAAAAGAAAAGGGAAGGGAAACTCCTTCCCCCCCCCCCCCCCCCAAAAAAAAAAAGGGAACCCTTAGGGTTTAGGGGATTAGAAAGCTGCAATCTATCAAAGATATAATTTTTCACTGAAATACCACACTGTGGGCTCTTAATAAAAATAATATGCTCTTGTATAGGCCTGGGTTCCATATTTTAATTCATATATACTGCGTTGTTTGCCAGTTTGATTCCGACTTTTCCTCTTAGGGCTCTTACTCACTTGTGAGAAACTCTGATGAGTCTCGCACCTCAATACCCTGCACTGCACCCGGCACTCAGATCGGAGCGTGCGGCCGCATAGCAATACATGCAGCCGCACGCTCGGCTCCTGAGTGCCGGGTATTGACTTGCGAGACTCATCCGAGTTTCTCACAAGTGAGTTTGAGCCCTTATAATGGCACCCATAATGCTGACTAAGTTTACAATGATGCCTTTGGATTTGCGGAGGGGGTGGAGTCGCATCACATTTCCTAATTTGTTTATCATTAACATGTCTATTGATCCTGCGATTTTCATAATTTCATGACTTTTACTTCTTTACTATTTTAAAGTAAAGGAGAGTACATGTACAGCATATATATGTAAACATACTGTATATATGCAGTGGCTATAAAAAGTCTACATGCCACTGTTAAAATGCTAGGTATTTGTTATCTATAATCATACCAAGATGAATCATTTCAGAACTTTTCCCACCTTTAAAGTCACTTATAATCCAAACAAATCCATTAAGAAAATAACAAATGATTTTGAGGGAGGAAATAAAAACAACAAAACTAAAATACTGTGGTTGTGTAAGTGTGAACACCCTCTTATAATTGGGCATGTGGTATGTTCAGAATTAGCCAGTCACATTTAACTCATATTAAATATTAGTCAGTACAAAGCTGCCATCAATTAAAGTGATTCTGTTAAACTGTGGTAGATTGGCTCACTTGGCTGCACACGGAGGTAGACACGTGAACACTGCGTCTTTAAGGATGCACTTGGTTTATGAGATGCAGCATAAACCAAGTTTTAAGCACAAAATAAACACAGTCCTCTGGGCAAAAGAATAAAACAAAATGGTAGCACTACGTGCAGTCCTTGCATTAGTGGGGGCACCCACTCAGGGTTAGCAATGTTCTTTGACAAGCACCACATGCACAGACACTTTCCTGGAGTCCTCCTCTCCAGACACTCAACAGCCCAGACTGCCCCTGGAGTTCAGCTATTTAAGCCCAGACCACGTGACTCCTCACCCATGTGACTGATCACATGACTGCTAAGAAAAACCGTATGCACTACCAGGGGTGGTGCCAAAGTAGGGTCCAAAACCAAATATTGAGAGATAAAGTAAGGCACTCAACTTTATATGTAGTTTTTGCAATTTATTGTAGTCATCAAATAAACGTTTCAGCCCAAATACACGGCCTTCTTCAGTAACTACATGAGAAAGAATGTGTATATACAAATAAACAAACAGTTGGTCATCCAACAATAAGCGGTGTACAGAAAAAAAAAAGAATAAAAAAAGAATAAACATAAAAATCATTAAAAAAAAACATAAGAAAACAGGGTATATACATACAAAATAGTAGACAATGGCCTTTGAATAAATCTCATATCCTTTTAGCAGGGAGAGTTTGTATATTGCTCAGAAAATTCAGTACATAATATAAGCCACATATAAGAGCCTAAAAATAACTATTGTGTTTAGAACTATAGCTGCAAATAAGACTGTGTGCGGATGAAGGTTTCTGTGAAAAAAAACCTACCAATAACTTCAGGGACAAAGGAGCATTTTCATGAATGCAATGGAGTATCAGCAGCACAATAGCTACGTTGGTGGAAGAAAAAGCCGTATAAGTGCCGGTATATATATGCTATGGTGCAGGTGTTGTGACGCTGCTGAGGGAGATGGATAGTGCGGTCCAAGATCCAAGTGCTTGCGTTTCGGCGGCCATATTGTAGGTGTAAATCAGATTTATAGGCTCTGGCTTTAGGTGGTGAATCATATTAATGCGGAAAGGGTGGAAGCGGTAGAGAGATGTGCAGTGAGAGGAACCCAGAACAAATCTCTAAGGGTCCTGTGTGAGTTGTAGAAGACTCAATATAAACGACTCTGCAAGATAGGATACATATATTAGTATCACATAAAGTAGCACAGTACAGCATAACAACATACATCGAAAGTAAGTATATGGCAGAGGAATGCTTAGTGTTCCTGTCATTGTACCTGTAAAGCTAATCTGTAGACACTCTGGATTTAACCCTTAGGGGAGGATCATATGGTATTGGTATCTTAGTACCTGCAGGGGATATATAGGCGGTGAACTCCATATTGTTAGTTTGTACTAGAAGTTGATGTTGTCACAATCTGGACAGAGAGCAATTGGTTTCAAATAAAAGACATAAGATTATAGTCTCTGTTTAAACCACGAGGGAACAGGGTATTCAAAGTATGTATCCAATATGCCTCCCTTTGTTTTAGTAACTTAATACTGGGAGTGAAGACCTGTTCGATGACTTGGAACCGTAATTAAGAACCTTTATGGTTATGGTCAGCAAAGTGTTTTGTAATGGGTAATAAAAGATTTCTACACCTGATTGTGGACTTGTGCTTCGATATACATTACTAGCTATTGAACCCGTTCTATGCCCGGGTGGCGAGCATTTATATTGGTATATGGTCTCCATCCTGGTATGTGCTGCTCCATCCTGCGTCCCCATCCTGTCATGTGCTGCTCCCATCCTGCGCCCCATTCTGTCATGTGCTGCTGCCATCCTGCACCCCCATTCTGACATGTGTTGCTCCATCCTGCGCCCCCATTCTGTCATGTGCTGTTCCCATCCTGCTCCCCCATTCTGTCATGTGCTGCTCCCATCCTGCGCCTCCATTCTGTCATTTGCTGCTCCCATCCTGTGCCCCGGTTCTGTCATGTGCTGCTCCCATCCTGCGCCCCCATCCTGTCATGTGCTGCTCCCATCCTGCGCCCCCATCCTGTCATGTGCTGCTCCCATCCTGCGCCCCGGTTCTGTCATGTGCTGCTCCCATCCTGCGCCACCATTCTGTCATGTGCTGCTTCTATCCTGCGCCCCCGTTCTCTCATGTGCTGCTTCCATCTTGCACCCCCGTTCTGTCATGTGCTGCTCCATCCTGCGCACCCATTCTGTCATGTGCTGTTCCCATCCTGCGCCCCCGTTCTGTCATGTGCTGTTCCCATCCTGCGCCCCCATTCTGTCATGTGCTGCTCCCATCCTGCGCCCCCGTTCTGTCATGTGCTGCTCCCATCCTGCGCCTCCATCCTGTCATGTGCTGCTCCCATCCTGCACCCCGATTCTGTCATGTGCTGCTCCCATCCTGCGCCCCCATTCTGTCATGTGCTGCTCCCATCCTGCGCCTCCGTTCTGTCATGTGCTGCTTCCATCTTGCACCCCCGTTCTGTCATGTGCTGCTCCCATCCTGCGCCACCGTTCTTTAACTTGCTGCTCCCATCCATATGCCAACAATAATAGCAATTGGATACAATAAAAATTGACTTTTATTAAGTTATGTTAAAAAATACTAAAGTAATGCGACATATGCACCAACACAAAAAATATGTACACGGAGGAAAGGGACCATAGTGAGGAAGTGCCCTATACCCTAACACAGAAGGAAAGACAAACACAGACACAAATATAAAATGACAGTACTGATTCTAAGTTGAACTGGTGATATACCAGCAACAAAGGTAATGCAAAAAATCTACACTACAAAAGTGCAGAGAGGAAGCACTATTCCTCCTAAGCCCTATGGAGAGAATGCAAATTTAAAACAAAAAAGATGTTGCATCACAAAACCATCTACCATGGGGGGCAACCAGATATGGACTGATATCTACTTATTCCATTTATGCAAACTGTAGCATGGCTAAAGGGTTTGAGGTCGATGGGAGGTATGTGCCACATAAGTGCCTGATTGCTGTAATGTAGCCCGGAGTATTCCTTTCTGGCACATAATCTTGTATATGTGTTTCAGGACCTGTGGTAATGTCAGACCACATGGCTAATCATGTGATGGGTTACTGGGTGGGGTTAGCTCTTTATAAGACTGGCTAATCCTTTACACAGCAGAGATGTGTGGAGGTGAAACCCTCCTGAGTGTGTTACGGCTTCAGGACTGAGCCGGATGAACTGGACACTTACTTTTCTTTGCCTGAACCAAAGGCCCATTTTGCTTTCTGTTATTTGCCACATGGTTTATGAAGCAATAAACCCAGTGAACTTTAAAGGAACACGTCTCCTGAGTGTCAGCCGTCGCAGCTGAGTGAGTGAAATCCTTACAATTGGTGGTAGACGTGCGAGCAGCGTTCCCAGCGGAGACATGAGTTTATTTTTGAATGTCCTGGGTCAAGGCTGTTGCAAGCCAGCAAGCATTGCCGGAGAAAATGGAGGACCTGCTGAAACACTTGGTCCAGATGCAGTCACAGCAGGAGAAAAGGCAGAGCCAGCAGGAGCAAAGGCAGCAAGAGACCAACAGGCTGTTGATGCAGCAGATACAACAGAACCAGCAGGAGCAACGGCAGAGTCAGCAGGAGCAACGGCAGAGTCAGCAGGAGCAACGGCAGCAGATGCAGCAGAGCCAGCAGGAGCATCAGCAGCAGATGCAGCTTCTGGCAACCGCCATCCAGGGCAAGGCGAGCGCCCCAACCCCAGGTTTGGCTGATGACACCCACGTCCGGAAGACGGTAAGACGCGCATTGCAGAAAATGACTCCCGGGGATGATGTTGAGGCCTTCCTGACGGTGTTTGAGAGGGTCGCTGAGAGGGAAAAACTTCCGCCAGAGCAGTGGGCAGAGGTACTTGCGCCATACCTGACGGGAGAACCCCAGAAGGCGTACTATGATTTGACCTTGCAGGATGCCAAAGAGTATCACAAATTGAAAGCCGAGATTCTCGCACGTTTGGGGGTGACACTGACTGTCAGGGCACAGCGAGTTCACTCCTGGGGCTATCACCGGGACAAACCACCTCGTTCCCAAATGTTTGATCTGTTGCACCTGGTCCAGAAATGGCTGCAGCCAGAATCCTCTGCGCCTGCACAGATGGTAGAACGGGTGATGATGGATTGGTTTGTCCATTCCCTCCCGAGGCTTATACAGTCTTGGGTTGCCCAGGGTGATCCCCAGAATGCCGACGAGCTGATCGGACTGGTTGAGAGATACCAAGGGTTGGAAGGCTCCTTCGGGAGGCAGCCCATGCCGTACTGGGGGTCCCAGAAGGTAGCTGAGTCCCAAAAAGGGGTGGTGCGTCCAAGGTCACAAAGGGCGGGGGAGGTGGTGCCCAAGGTCCCCACGGGTGATATTATTTGTTGGAGGTGCCACAAGCCAGGACATATAGCTGCCCGTTGTTCCCAAACCACTGAGCAGATGGACTGCAGCATGGGACGCCGTTGTTCATACTATGCGTATCCAGCCTGTAGTGTGAACTCTCCATCCAACGAGGGACCTCAAGCGTGTCCCGTAAAGGTGAACGGTCGAGCAGTAACGGCACTGTTAGACTCGGGGAGCCTAGTGACCCTGGTGAGGGCCACTTTTCCTCTCCACCTGCTCCCAGGAAAGAAGGTCGGAGTGCGGTGCATACATGGTGATGCAAAGGACTACCCTATGGCCAGGGTGGACATTGAAACGGCATGTGGCACTGAGTCCCACATAGTCGGCGTGGTTCAGGACTTGTTGCACCCTATAATTATTGGCCAGGATTTCTGTTTGTTTTGGGATTTGTGGGGAAATGGTTCTGAGCTCCCTGGCAGGGAACCAGTGAACCCTGGAAGGGTATCGCCACACCCAGAGGCAGACAGTTTTCCTTTTTGTGTTCTGGTTGGGGATGAGGAGGAAGTATCCCCTACATCTGACATTCTGGAGTTAGAAGTTACCGGTGAAAATTTTGGGACTGCCCAACATAGGGACCCCAATCTGAGGGAAGCCTTTAATAATGTCACAGTTATTGACGGGGTGGTACAGGAGCCGGGGGCAGACACAAGATTTCCCCATTTTCTGTTGAGGGGGGAGTTGTTGTACCGTGTCACGAAAATACGGGAGGAGTTGGTAGAGCAGTTGATAGTGCCGGGTCCGTATAGACGGAAAGTGTTGGACATGGCCCATTCACACATCTTGGGTGGACACCTGGGGGTGTGTTGTGAATTCTGTGGCTGAGTTCACTTCTGTGGTCACAAGTGGTATTGCAGTCTCTGGGCTTCCTCCCTCAGGTGTTTTGGTGAGCTCGTTGGCTGCCTTGCTATTTAGCTCCACCTGAGTCTGTCTTCCTTGCTCCTTGTCAATGTTCCAGTGTTGGATCTGAGCTACTGCATCTTTCCTTGGGCCTGCTGCTCTGCTAGATAAGTGCTTCTAGTTTGTTTTCTGTTTTTTCTGTCCAGCTTGCTATTAACTTTTGCTGGAAGCTCTGAGAAGCAAAGGGGTGCACCGCCGTGCTGTTAGTTCGGCGCGGTGGGTCTTTTTGCCCCTTTGCGTGGTTTTCGTTTTAGGGTTTTTTGTAGACTGCATAGTTCTCTTTGCTATCCTCGCTCTGTCTAGAATATCGGGCCTCACTTTGCTGAATCTATTTCATTCCTACGTTTGTCTTTTCATCTTGCTAACAGTCATTATATGTGGGGGGCTGCCTATTCCTTTGGGGTATTTCTCTGAGGTAAGTCAGGCTTGTATTTCTATCTTCAGGCTAGTCAGCTCCTCAGGCAGTGCCGAGTTGCATAGGTAGTGATAGGCGCAATCCACTGCTGCTTATAGTTGTGTGAGGATAGATCAGGTACTGCAGTCTACAGAGATTCCACGTCTCAGAGCTCGTCCTATTGTTTTTGGTTATTGCCAGATCTCTGTATGTGCGCTGATTACTGCACGCTGTGTTGCCTGATTGCCAGCCATAACAGTACAAGGAGCCACACCAATGATTCCCAATAGAGGGAAAAAAGAAATCCTGACATCATTTTTTTTTCTTAGCTCTGTCTTCAGTCTTTTTTTTCCCCTAGACATTAGAGTGCTTGAGGACACAGCTGTGGACATGGATATTCAGGCTCTGTGCTCCTCAATGGATAATCTCGTTGTAAATGTACAAAAGATTCAAGATACTATTGATCAGAAATCGATGCTAGAACCAAGAATTCCGATTCCTGATTTGTTTTTTGGTGACAGAACTAAGTTGCTGAGCTTCAGAAATAATTGTAAGCTATTTTTGGCCTTGAAACCTCATTCTTCGGGTAATCCTATTCAACAGGTTTTGATTATTATTTCTTTTTTGCGCGGCGACCCACAGGACTGGGCGTTTTCTCTTGCACCAGGAGATTCTGCATTGAGTAATGTTGATGCATTTTTCCAGGCGCTGGGATTGCTTTACGATGAGCCTAATTCAGTGGATCAGGCTGAGAAAAATCTGCTGGCTTTATGCCAGGGTCAGGATGATGTAGAAGTATATTGTCAGAAATTTAGGAAGTGGTCAGTACTCACTCTGTGGAATGAATCTGCACTAGCGGCTTTGTTCAGAAAGGGTCTCTCTGAAGCTCTTAAGGATGTAATGGTGGGATTTCCTATGCCTGCTGGTTTGAATGAGTCTATGTCCTTGGCCATTCAGATCGGTCGTCGCTTGCGCGAGCGTAAATCTGTGCACCATCTGGCGGTATTGTCTGAGAGTAAACCTGAGCCTATGCAGTGCGACAGGACTATGACTAAAGTAGAACGGCAAGAACACAGACGTCTGAACAGACTGTGTTTCTATTGTGGTGATTCTACTCATGCTATTTCTAATTGTCCTAAACGCACTAGGCGGTTCGATAGCTCTGCCGTTATTGGTACTGTACAGTCCAAATTCCTTTTGTCCATTACCTTAATGTGCTCTTTGTCATCGTATTCTGTCATGGCGTTTGTGGATTCAGGCGCTGCCCTGAATCTGATGGATTTGGATTATGCTAAACGTTGTGGATTTTTCTTGGAGCCTTTGCGGTGTCCTATTCCGTTGAGAGGAATTGATGCTACACCTTTGGCCAAGAATAAGCCTCAGTACTGGGCCCAGCTGACCATGTGCATGGCTCCTGCACATCAGGAAGTTATTCGCTTTCTGGTACTGCATAATTTGCATGATGTGGTCGTGTTGGGGTTGCCATGGCTACAAACCCATAATCCAGTATTGGATTGGAACTCTATGTCGGTAACCAGCTGGGGTTGTCAGGGAGTACATGGTGATGTTCCATTTTTGTCTATTTCGTCATCCATTCCTTCTGACATCCCAGAGTTCTTGTCGGACTTTCAGGATGTATTTGAAGAGTCCAAGTCTGATGCCCTACCTCCGCATAGGAATTGTGATTGTGCTATCGATTTGATTCCTGGTAGTAAATTCCCTAAGGGTCGTTTATTTAATTTGTCCGTACCTGAACACACCGCTATGCGCAGTTATGTGAAGGAGTCCCTGGAGAAGGGACATATTCGCCCATCGTCGTCACCATTGGGAGCAGGGTTCTTTTTTGTAGCCAAGAAGGATGGTTCGCTAAGACCGTGTATTGATTACCGCCTTCTTAATAAGATCACTGTTAAGTTTCAGTATCCCTTGCCATTGATTTCTGACTTGTTTGCTCGGATTAAGGGGGCTAGTTGGTTTACTAAGATTGATCTTCGTGGTGCGTATAATCTGGTGAGAATCAGGCAGGGAGATGAATGGAAAACGGCATTTAATACGCCCGAGGGTCATATTGAGTATCTGGTGATGCCGTTCGGACTTGCCAATGCTCCATCTGTTTTTCAGTCTTTTATGCATGACATTTTCCGTGAGTATCTGGATAAATTCTTGATTGTTTACTTGGATGACATTTTGATCTTCTCAGATGATTGGGAGTCTCATGTGAAGCAAGTCAGAATGGTTTTCCAGGTACTGCGTGCTAATTCCTTGTTCGTGAAGGGATCAAAGTGTCTCTTCGGTGTGCAGAAAGTTTCATTTTTGGGGTTCATCTTTTCGCCTTCTACTATCGAGATGGATCCGGTTAAGGTTCAGGCCATCCAGGATTGGACTCAGCCGACATCTCTAAAAAGTCTGCAGAAATTCCTGGGCTTTGCTAATTTTTATCGTCGCTTCATCTGTAATTTTTCTAGCATTGCCAGACCATTGACCGATTTGACCAAGAAGGGTGCTGATTTGGTTAATTGGTCTTCTGCTGCCGTGGAAGCTTTTCAGGAGTTGAAGCGTCGTTTTTGCTGTGCCCCTGTGTTGTGTCAACCTGATGTTTCTCTTCCGTTCCAGGTCGAGGTTGATGCTTCTGAGATTGGTGCAGGGGCGGTTTTGTCACAGAGAGGTTCTGGTTGCTCAGTGTTCAAACCATGTGCTTTCTTTTCCAGGAAATTTTCTGCTGCTGAGCGTAATTATGATGTGGGCAACCGAGAGTTGCTGGCCATGAAGTGGGCATTCGAGGAGTGGCGTCATTGGCTTGAGGGTGCTAAGCATCGCGTGGTGGTATTGACTGATCATAAGAACCTTACTTATCTTGAGTCTGCCAAGCGCTTGAATCCTAGACAGGCCCGTTGGTCGTTATTTTTTGCTCGTTTTGATTTTGTGATTTCATACCTTCCGGGCTCTAAAAATGTGAAGGCGGATGCTCTGTCTAGGAGTTTTGTGCCCGACTCTCCGGGGTTATCTGAGCCGGCGAGTATCCTCAAGGAAGGAGTCATTGTGTCTGCCATCTCCCCTGATTTGCGGAGAGTGTTGCAGAAATTTCAGGCTAATAAACCTGATCGTTGTCCGGCCGAGAAACTGTTCGTCCCTGATAGGTGGACTAGTAAAGTTATCTCTGAACTTCATTGTTCGGTGCTGGCCGGTCATCCAGGAATCTTTGGTACCAGGGAGTTGGTTGCTAGATCCTTCTGGTGGCCATCTCTGTCACGGGATGTGCGTGCTTTTGTGCAGTCCTGTGGAATTTGTGCTAGGGCTAAGCCCTGCTGTTCACGTGCCAGTGGGTTGCTTTTGCCCTTGCCGGTCCCGAAGAGGCCTTGGACACATATTTCGATGGATTTCATTTCTGACCTTCCCGTTTCTCAAAAGATGTCGGTCATTTGGGTGGTCTGTGATCGCTTTTCTAAAATGGTCCATCTGGTGCCCTTGGTTAAATTGCCTTCCTCCTCTGATTTGGTGCCTTTGTTCTTCCAGCATGTGGTTCGTTTACATGGCATTCCTGAGAATATTGTTTCTGACAGGGGTTCCCAGTTTGTCTCGAGGTTCTGGCGAGCCTTTTGTGGTAGGATGGGCATTGACCTATCTTTCTCCTCGGCCTTCCATCCTCAGACTAATGGCCAGACCGAACGAACCAATCAGACCTTAGAAACATATCTGAGATGTTTTGTTTCCGCTGACCAGGATGATTGGGTGTCATTTTTGCCGTTGGCTGAGTTCGCCCTTAATAATCGGGCCAGCTCGGCTACCTTGGTCTCTCCATTTTTCTGCAATTCTGGGTTCCATCCTCGTTTCTCTTCAGGACAGGTTGAGTCTTCGGACTGTCCTGGTGTGGATTCTGTGGTGGACAGGTTGCAGCAGATCTGGACTCAGGTAGTGGACAATTTGACCTTGTCCCAGGAGAAGGCTCAGCTTTTCGCTAATCGCAGACGCCGTGTGGGACCCCGACTTCGTGTTGGGGATCTGGTTTGGTTATCTTCTCGTCATATTCCTATGAAGGTTTCCTCTCCTAAATTTAAACCTCGTTTTATTGGTCCGTATAGGATTTCTGAGATTCTCAATCCGGTGTCTTTTCGTCTGACCCTCCCAGACTCCTTTTCCATACATAATGTATTCCATAGGTCGTTGTTGAGGAGATACGTGGCACCTATGGTTCCATCTGTGGAGCCTCCTGCCCCTGTTTTGGTGGAGGGGGAATTGGAGTATATTGTGGAGAAGATTTTGGATTCTCGTGTCTCTAGACGGAAACTCCAGTATCTGGTCAAATGGAAGGGTTATGCTCAGGAAGATAATTCCTGGGTTTTTGCCTCTGATGTCCATGCCCCAGAGCTTGTTCGTGCCTTTCATGTGGCTCATCCTGGTCGGCCTGGGGGTTCTGGTGAGGGTTCGGTGACCCCTCCTCAAGGGGGGGGTACTGTTGTGAATTCTGTGGCTGAGTTCACTTCTGTGGTCACAAGTGGTATTGCAGTCTCTGGGCTTCCTCCCTCAGGTGTTTTGGTGAGCTCGTTGGCTGCCTTGCTATTTAGCTCCACCTGAGTCTGTCTTCCTTGCTCCTTGTCAATGTTCCAGTGTTGGATCTGAGCTACTGCATCTTTCCTTGGGCCTGCTGCTCTGCTAGATAAGTGCTTCTAGTTTGTTTTCTGTTTTTTCTGTCCAGCTTGCTATTAACTTTTGCTGGAAGCTCTGAGAAGCAAAGGGGTGCACCGCCGTGCTGTTAGTTCGGCACGGTGGGTCTTTTTGCCCCTTTGCGTGGTTTTCGTTTTAGGGTTTTTTGTAGACTGCATAGTTCTCTTTGCTATCCTCGCTCTGTCTAGAATATCGGGCCTCACTTTGCTGAATCTATTTCATTCCTACGTTTGTCTTTTCATCTTGCTAACAGTCATTATATGTGGGGGGCTGCCTATTCCTTTGGGGTATTTCTCTGAGGTAAGTCAGGCTTGTATTTCTATCTTCAGGCTAGTCAGCTCCTCAGGCAGTGCCGAGTTGCATAGGTAGTGATAGGCGCAATCCACTGCTGCTTATAGTTGTGTGAGGATAGATCAGGTACTGCAGTCTACAGAGATTCCACGTCTCAGAGCTCGTCCTATTGTTTTTGGTTATTGCCAGATCTCTGTATGTGCGCTGATTACTGCACGCTGTGTTGCCTGATTGCCAGCCATAACAGGGGTGGAAAAAACGCAGGAACGGGTTGTGCAGAGGTTCTATTGGCCTGGGTGTCACCGGGAAATAGTGAACTATTGCAGGTCCTGCCCTACATGTCAGCTAACTGCTCCTACTCCTCATTTCCGGAACCCCCTTGTGCCACTGCCCATTATTGAGGTACCGTTCGAGAGAATTGCCATGGACTTGGTCGGTCCCTTAGTTAAATCAGCTCGGGGCCATCAGTATATATTAGTCATCCTGGACTATGCCACACACTATCCTGAGGCAATTCCCTTGAGAAATTCTTCCTCAAAAAGCATAGCCCGCGAGTTGGTCCATGTCTTTTCCCGGACAGGTCTGCCAAAGGAGATCCTGACTGACCAGGGTACACCTTTCATGAGCAAGGTGATGAGGGAGTTATGCAAAGCCCTGAAGATCTCCCAGTTGAGGACCTCGGTGTACCATCCCCAGTCAGATGGCCTTGTTGAGAGGTTTAACAAGACCCTAAAGAGCATGCTGAGAAAAGCTATAGAGAAAGACGGTAGAGACTGGGATTGTCTCTTACCCTATCTGATGTTTTCCATTCGTGAAGTTCCACAGGCCTCCACAGGGTTCTCACCGTTTGAGCTTCTATATGGCCGACATCCACGAGGACTCCTGGATATAGCCAAGGAAACCTGGGAGGCCGAAGTCACACCCCACAGAAGCGTCATTGAGCATGTGGCCCTGATGCAGCAGAGGATTGCAAAGGTGATGCCTATCGTGAAAGAACACCTTCTCCAAGCACAAGAAGCTCAAGCCAGGGTCTACAACCGGTCTGCAAGAGTGAGGCAGTTCAATCCGGGAGACCGAGTTCTTGTGTTATTTCCAACGGTGGAAAGCAAGTTCTTGGCCAAATGGCAAGGGCCATATGAGGTTGTCGAGAAACTTGGTGAGGTAAATTATAAAATTCACCAACCAGGAAGACGGAAACCATTCCAAGTTTACCATGTCAACCTCATCAAGCCATGGCAAGATAGAGAGCCGACAGCAACTCCATCATTGTTAAGCAACCCAGAAGGTGAGGTTGGAGCGGTTACTATAGCAGAGACGCTATCAAAGACCCAGAAACAGCAGTGCCGGGAGTTACTCCAGAAAAACAGGGACCTGTTTTCAGAATTGCCAGGATACACGAAGGTCATAGAGCACGAGGTCCTAACAGAGCCACATGTGCGGGTGAATGTGAAACCTTATCGTATTCCTGAGGCTCGTCGAGACGTTATCTCCAAGGAAGTGGAGCGTATGTTGAGGCTTGGGGTCATTGAGGAATCCAAGAGCGGTTGGTCGAGCCCAATTGTCCTGGTCCCAAAACCTGATGGAGAGTGGAGGTTTTGCAACGACTATCGGAAGTTGAATGAAGTCTCCAAGTTCGACGCTTATCCCATGCCCCGTATTGATGAGCTCATCGAAAGGCTTGGGCACGCCAGATATATATCCACCTTGGATTTGACAAAGGGGTATTGGCAGATCCCCATGGCACAGGAAGCCAAGGAGAAGACGGCCTTTTCGACACCTGATGGATGCTTCCAATATGCCCGGATGCCGTTTGGCCTACAGGGAGCTCCGGCAACCTTCCAGAGGGCTATGGATAGAGTCCTTGCACCCCATAAGGCCTACGCTGCTGCGTACCTAGATGATATCGTCATCTTTAGCCCGGACTGGGAGAGTCATCTGGAGAAAGTCCAAGCGGTGTTGGATGCTATAAGAGAGGCCGGATTTACTATAAACCCGAAGAAGTGCGCCTTGGGTAAAGAAGAAGCTAAGTACCTTGGATACATAGTGGGTCATGGAGAAATAAAACCCCAAATCAATAAAGTGGAGGCAATCCAAACATGGGCAAAACCAGTTTCCAAGAAACAAGTTAAAGCCTTCCTGGGAATCGTGGGATATTACAGGAGGTTCATCCCAAACTTCGCCACGATGGCTGCGCCTCTGACTGACCTGCTAAAAGGGACAAAATCAGTAATGGTTAAGTGGTCCGAAGAAACAGAGTCAGCCTTCCAAGAAATGAAAAACGCTTTGTGTAAGCAACCCGTTCTGATGGCCCCAAACTTCAAGAAAGAGTTTATTCTTCAGACAGATGCCTCAGATGTTGGGGTGGGAGCAGTCCTTTCCCAAGAACTACATGGGGAGGAGCATCCTGTTCTCTATCTGAGTAGGAAGCTGTCCTCATCTGAAAAGAACTACTCAGTCGTTGAGAAGGAGTGCTTGGCCATAAAATGGACAGTGGACACATTGCGGTACTATCTGCTGGGACGTAAATTTAGACTGGTATCTGACCATGCCCCGCTTAGGTGGATGAGAGAAACGAAAGGAAGAAATGCTAGAGTCACCCGTTGGTTCTTAGCCCTGCAGGACTTCAGTTTCCATGTGGAACAAAGGGCCGGAAAGCTGCACGGTAATGCGGATGCCCTATCGAGAATCCCTTGTTTAGTGGGGGAAAGTGCCAAGCCCCACGGCTTTAGGCAGAGGGGGGAGGTATGTAGCATGTCTAAAGGGTTTGTGGTCGATGGGAGGTATGTGCCACATAAGTGCCTGATTGCTGTAATGTAGCCCGGAGTATTCCTTTCTGGCACATAATCTTGTATATGTGTTTCAGGACCTGTGGTAATGTCAGACCACATGGCTAATCATGTGATGGGTTACTGGGTGGGGTTAGCTCTTTATAAGACTGGCTAATCCTTTACACAGCAGAGATGTGTGGAGGTGAAACCCTCCTGAGTGTGTTACGGCTTCAGGACTGAGCCGGATGAACTGGACACTTGCTTTTCTTTGCCTGAACCAAAGGCCCATTTTGCTTTCTGTTATTTGCCACATGGTTTATGAAGCAATAAACCCAGTGAACTTTAAAGGAACACGTCTCCTGAGTGTCAGCCGTCGCAGCTGAGTGAGTGAAATCCTTACAAAACTAATGTCAAGACATGCATGTATCAGAACCAATCGGAGGATACTTGATTGAAATCAAGTTACAGCCCACAGTGTTATATCAGGAGGCTTTTATAAGCAAAATATGATGAGGACTTGCGTTAGACACTCATGCGGGTCCATAGCCTGTAATGTTACACCTGGGGGCTGAACCACTGTATTGTGCTTGTGTGCATCCCAATTATTAAACCATACAACTTGTAAATATGGAACCATCTTGCCCCCTATAATATTAATGGGCGTTCCCTTACAGTAGATCTACAGATGCTAGAGTTAGCTTAAATGTATGTAAGTCATTGACGTTGGTCTAAACATACAACCAGCGTATACACAAAAAATATCCCCAAGTTATGGGTAGATCTCACCAAAGATATTGGAGAAATTCCTCACTATCTGGAATTCTCCCATGATGGTGAAGCAGAACTAGAAGCCCCGGCTATGGACAGCGTCTCCCGACGCGTTTCTTCCTTACGGAGTCATCAGGGGAGTAAAAAGACCTGAACTTGCCGCTATCGTCGGTCTCCCTCCTTCTGTGCCGCTTTATGCCTTCAGATTTCTGGCGCGTCTAAGAAGCACCGCCCCTGGCGTGTGACGCATGCCTCGTTCAAAGAAGTACTTCAGGTATGCTTGGAACATTTGTCCGAATGAAGGAACGCAAATATCCCAGGGAGGTGGAACGCAAGCGGTCGCCTCCGCCGGGTACTGGCGCTCATGAGGGTCATTTTCTTAACCCTCTCCACACCGAGAAGCCTGGGTATGCATAGTGCGCTGCTGGACAGATCAGCGCGCACTGCAAACCGATAGTGAGGCGCATGCAAAGACAGAAATGTCTGAATGTATATAACAGACATTTTTTCATGGGCCCAGCACTCAAGTAAAAGACGAATACTATTCATATTTACTTCGTCCTTTATTTATCACCTATGGCATGATACAGCTTTAACTCAGCCACCATATTCTAGACACCAAAAGAAAGCCCCCATTGGCGTGAGTATGCTGTTCCAATTATGAAAGAAAAAGTAAACGAGGCATATGGAGTGATGGCTCAGAATTTTAGAGAGAGAAGTATGTTTTTATGTGTATAAGGAGCCATACACTAATAGGCACATGGGATATAAAAAGAAATCCTATGCCTAGCCCTAACATGTACGGGACACCACTAGATGAATCAAAAGATGAAAAGTGAATAAAGAATTGTAGCCTACAAGGCCCTAAAATGAGCTTACCCTAAACTTACTGCTCCCTACCTGACAGCGGAGGTTGGCACCCTAAGAGACCCTGCGCAGATGGCGCCCCCACTCAACGAAGGCTGTCCCAAACTATTGAGCCCTACAAAAACCCTCCTCATAAAGAAGAAAAAAGGAAAGTAGGAACAACATCGGAGGTAACACAATTGTGTAAACCAAGGGGGAAATGAAAATACACGATGGGGATATATTATATTATAACATCCCTAAAGCTGGGTCCTGCCTACCGCGGGGGTTGGCACCCTAAGTTCCTGCGCAAGTGGCGCCCCCACTCGACGAAGACTGACCCTAGATCTTAGTGCTTGTATAATAACGAACGGGTGCTAGAGGAATGGGAAATGTAGGGGTAACTAATATAAAAGGGCTTGTCCAAAAGAAAAGAAAAAAACAAAAGTAATAAGGCTACAAAAAGCAGTTATACGGCTGTATCTCATTCATGCCCAAAGGTTGAACCGTTCTGAGAGTGAATATTCATCTACTCTCTTTTTGGAGAATGAGTTTGTCCCAATCACCCCCTCTTGTTGGCGGTAAAATTTTGTCTATCCCGACAAAGGAAATTTTTTGAGGTTTCCCCTGGTGGACCCAGTTCATATGGGTTGCCACAGGGGTTTCTCTTTTGTTGGCAATGTCACGAAGATGCTCACCAACTCTCCTTCGGAACTCTCTTTTGGTTTTGCCGATGTACTCCAAACCGCATTCACAGGTGGCTTTGTATACCACTCCTTTCGAGCGACAATTAATTAAATGCCGGATGGAGTAAGTGGTGCCTGTGACATTGCCACGAAAGACTTTCGTGTTCGTGATTGAGGCACATGCCTTACAATCCCCACACTTGAAGCAACCTTTCACCTGGTTCATAAAAGTGGGTGTGCATGTGGGCTGGTAGTGGCTGTGAACCAATCTATCCGATAAGGATTTCCCTTTTTTATAGGTAATTTGAGGAAAGGATGAAATGTGTTTCTTTATGTCATTGTCCATTAGGAGAATGGGCCAATGTTTGAGCAGAACATCCCTGATGTCGCTGGCCCCGTTAGAAAAACGAGTAATAAAACGAATAAAATTGTCATCATCGGGTCTCTCTCGGGGTGTTAACAAGTGTTTTCTCTCCTTTTTTATCGATTCCTTGTTACCTTTTTTGAGAACCCCTTCCGGATAGCCTCTTTCTAGAAACCTATTTTTAAGGTCTGCCGCTTGTTCATGAAAGGTATCAATGTTGGAACAATTTCTGCGGATTCTCAAATATTGCCCCTTTGGAATCCCTCTTTTCAGGGACACAGGATGATTGCTTTCCCAGCGGAGGAGAGAATTAGTGGCTGTATCTTTCCTATGAGTTTTTGTTTCTATTTCTCCATCTTCTTTCCTTTCTATACATATGTCTAGAAACGCTAATTTGGTTGCACTGGCTTCATAGGTGAAACGTAGGCCTATATTGTTATTATTTAGGCTCTCTATATAGTTGCCAAATTCCGTAGCATTTCCTCTCCAAATTACCAGCACATCATCAATATATCTTAACCACAAGACGATTCTCTCGTCTGGATAGGACATAGAGTCCCCAAAGACCACTGTTTCCTCCCACCAGCCCAGGAGCAAATTAGCGTATGAAGGCGCACAAGGGCTGCCCATAGCGGTGCCCCTGAGCTGGTGGAAGTACTTGCGGTCAAAAAGAAACACATTTCTGGTCAAACAAAATTCCAAAGCCTCCAAAACAAATTTGTTGTGCTTGTCAAATTGTACACCTCTGGTGCTTAGATAGTGGTTCACAGCCATGAGACCCTTATCATGAGGGATGGATGAGTATAGAGCAGTGGTTCTCAAGCTTTCTAATGCCGTGACCCCGCAATACAGTTCCTCATGTTGCGGTGACCCCCAACCCAAAAAATAATTTTGGTGGCTACTTTAAAACTGTAATTTTATTAGTTATGATTCGGAATGTAAATATCTGATATGCATTATGTATTGTATTCTCATTTAAAACAGTATACTCAAAAAATAAAATAAATACATCACTGCAGTAATAATATCCCTTAATTAGCCCCTATGGTAACACTATTCCCCACCCTGGCCCCGTTTATTTCATTCCTGGCTCCAGCCATATGTTCTCGCATCCTGCCCTCATGAGTATCCATTCTACCCCATATGATATCCCCATCCTGCCCCACCAGCCTCCATCGTATCCGTCCTGCCCCATGATCCAATCCTGCCCCGTGTCTCCAATCATGCCCCGTATCTACATTCTGCCCATGCCTCAAGTCCTGCCCCCAGTGTGTCCAGCATATTACCCCCATGTTGTCCAGCAATCTGCCCCAGTGTGTCCAGCATATTACCCCCAGTGTGTCCAGCATATTACCCCCAGTATGTCCAGCACTGCCCCCAGTGTGTCCAGCAATCTGCCCCAGTGTCCAGCATTGCCCCAGTGTGTCCAGCAATCTGCCCCAGTGTGTCCAGCATATTACCCCCATGTTGTCCAGCAATCTGCCCCAGTGTGTCCAGCATATTACCCCCATGTTGTCCAGCAATCTGCCCCAGTGTGTCCAGCATATTACCCCCAGTGTGTCCAGCAATCTGCCCCAGTGTCCAGCATTGCCCCAGTGTGTCCAGCAGTCTGCCCCAGTGTGTCCAGCATATTACCCCCAGTGTCCAGCATTGCCCCAGTGTTTCCAGCATATTACCCCCAGTGTGTCCAGCAATCTGCCCCAGTGTCCAGCATTGCCCCAGTGTGTCCAGAAGTCTGCCCCAGGGTCTCCAGCATTGCCTCAATGTGTCCAGAAATCTGCCCCAGGGTCTCCAGTATTGCCCCAGTGTGTCCAGCAATCTGCCCCATGGTCTCCTGTATTGCCCCAGTGTGTCCAGCATTCTGCCCCATGGTCTCCAGTATTGCCCCGGTGTGTCCAGCAATCTGCCCCATGGTCTCCAGTATTGCCCCAGTATGTCCAGAAGTCTGCCCCAGGGTCTCCAGCATTGCCTCAATGTGTCCTGAAATCTGCCCCATGGTCTCCAGTATTCAGTGTGTCCAGCAATCTGCCCCATAGTCTCCTGTATTGCCCCAGTGTGTCCAGCATTCTGCCCCATGGTCTCCAGTATTGCCCCAATGTGTCCAGCAATCTGCCCCATGGTCTCCAGTATTGCCCCAGTGTGTCCAGCAATCTGCCCCATAGTCTCCTGTATTGCCCCAGTGTGTCCAGCATTCTGCCCCATGGTCTCCAGTATTGCCCCAGTGTGTCCAGCAATCTGCCCCATAGTCTCCTGTATTGCCCCAGTGTGTCCAGCAATCTGCCCCATGGTCTCCAGTATTGCCCCAGTGTGTCCAGCAATCTGCCCCATAGTCTCCTGTATTGCCCCAGTGTGTCCAGCAATCTGCCCCATGGTCTTCAGTATTGCCCCAGTGTGTCCAGCATTCTGCCCCATGGTCTCCAGTATTGCCCCAGTGTATCCAGAAATCTGCCCCATAGTCTCCTGTATTGCCCCAGTGTGTCCAGCAATCTGCCCCATAGTCTCCTGTATTGCCCCAGTGTGTCCAGCAATCTGCCCCATAGTCTCCTGTATTGCCCCAGTGTGTCCAGCAATCTGCCCCATAGTCTCCTGTATTGCCCCAGTGTGTCCAGCATTGCCCCCAGACAGTCAGACATAAAGAAAAAAAAACAAAAAAACAGTAAAATCCTCACCTCTCCCGTTCCTAGCGCAGGTCCGGTGCAGTCAGCGTCTCTCCGGCTCTGCGACGCTCAGGACAGAGAGGCTGAGCGGCGCGCACAGTAGTGACGTCATCGCGCCCTCTGCTCTGAGACGTCGCAGAGTCAGAGGACGCTGAAGCCGCAGGAACCAGGAGAGGTGAGTATTAGAGCGGGGGGCGGGGGCGGGGGGGAGCCTGGTCGTGGCCGCGGACGGCGCCACCCGAAGATTTAAAGGGGCGTCTTTTTTTTTTTTTCTCCTCCTGCAGCGCCGGCCGCCCCCCGCATTGTGCCGCCCGGGGCGGACCGCCCCCCCGCACCTCATTCCGCACCCCCCTTCCTACGCCACTGGGTGGCGACCCCTGTGTTTTGGTCGTTCGACCCCCCTCGGGGTCGCGACCCCCAGGTTGAGAACCGCTGGTATAGAGCCTCGACATCTATACTCCCCAAAATCATGTCTGGATCCAAACAAATACCATCCAGTTTGCCCAGAAGATCTGTGGTGTCCCGTACAAAAGAATTCAAAGAGCTAACAAAAGGTTTCAAAATTTTGTCTATATAGATACCCAGTCTCTCAGTCAGGCTGTTGTTGCCGGAGACAATGGGTCTGCCATTTAAGGGATTAGTGCCCTTATGAATCTTGGGAAGGCAGTAAAACGTTGGAACCACTGGATTCTTTGGTACCAAAAACTCTCTCTCATGCTTGCCCACCACTCCATTACCATATCCTTTTTCAACGATAGATTTTAATTAATCCGTGTGCTCGCTGAGGGTTTTTTTTGAGGATCTTATAGTCCTCTTTACTATCCAGCAAAGAGAGGCATAGAGTGTGATAATCTGTTGTGTCCATGACCACAACATTTCCTCCTTTATCAGAGGGTTTTATGGTGATGTTCTGATCTTTTTCCAAATCACACAAGCATGCCATTTCACTCTTGGATAGGTTATGTGAGGTCCTGCGTTGCTTACCAGGTAATTTCATAATGTCCTCAGTAACTAGGTTCAAGAAGATGTCA
Source organism: Ranitomeya imitator (assembly GCF_032444005.1). Classification (NCBI taxonomy): domain Eukaryota; kingdom Metazoa; phylum Chordata; class Amphibia; order Anura; family Dendrobatidae; genus Ranitomeya; species Ranitomeya imitator. The sequence continues at coordinate 343,159,739 of NC_091286.1, read as the reverse complement.
ATGGAACTCAAATCGCCCATGGGTGGTGGCATTTTCGAGCTCTTGTTTTTTAAGCAAGTGAAAGGTCCTCTCCCATCTGATATGGGATCAGGATCCCCTAGATGGTATAACATACGCACATCTTGTAATAGGTCATCTGTAATTCCTAATTCAGTACATTGTCTCTTGTCTTCTTTAAGGAAGAACTTCTTCCACTTGAGACGTCTTACAAATAAATTAAGGTCCTTAATTACCTCAAAAGTATCCATATCAGAAGTTGGTGCGAATGAGAGGCCTTTGCTTAATAGTCTAAGTTCGTTTTCACTAAGTGATCTTGAGGACAAATTTATTACCTGTGTGCTCAGGTGGGTGGGTTGGAGCGGCTTCTGAGGGGGTAACTTAGGTCTAAAAAACCGTTCCCAGCGGGAGACCTCTTGTTGTTACCTCGACCCCAGTTGCCTCCTCTTCCTTTGCCTCTACCTCTCCCTCTTTGCCCACTCGGTCTAGCGTCACTGTCAGAGACTTCTGCTTCTGAGGAGGAAATATCTGTCTCAGTTCTTCGTGGAAATGTACTTGTTGAGAACGAATAAGCTTTATTTTCTTTGAACTCTTGTAGGTCTCTTATAAAGAACTTGTGTTTTTTGTCCTTTAAATGATATTGGAACCTTTCTATAGAGTTCTGTAGTTGTGTCTCTTTTTTTGAAAAGTCAGGTTCTGAAGAGAACTTTTTAGTCACTTCAATTTGTTCCTTTAGAGATTCGTTTAATACAATCAAGTTTTGTTTTTCTTCCTCTTCGAGCTATATGTAGCTTCTTTTTCCCATTTTGCTAATAAACCGGGGTTCTTATAGGGATATCCTGGTGCCAGAGTAATTCTCAGATGTCTAGGGACAATACCAGATTTTATATAATTGTCTAAACTCTGCACTTCCCACCAGGAGGCTATCTGATCTTTATACACCCTAGTAAGTTCTTTAAAAGCTGCATTAAATGTGGGTACATACTTTTTCTGTGTAAATGTCCTATCGCAGAACACATACCTGGCCTCTGAGAACCATTGATTAGTGTCAATGCCCGTGGTGAGAAAACCTGCCATACCACGTATGTTTATGTATCAGCGGGGTGAATAATCCAAAAAGTAAAAAAAAAAAAAGTTTCCTTCATAATTGGAACAGCATACTCACGCCAATGGGGGCTTTCTTTTGGTGTCTAGAATATGGTGGCTGAGTTAAAGCTGTATCATGCCATAGGTGATAAATAAAGGACGAAGTAAATATGAATAGTATTCGTCTTTTACTTGAGTGCTGGGCCCATGAAAAAATGTCTGTTATATACATTCAGACATTTCTGTCTTTGCATGCGCCTCACTATCGGTTTGCAGTGCGCGCTGATCTGTCCAGCAGCGCACTATGCATACCCAGTCTTCTCGGTGTGGAGAGGGTTAAGAAAATGACCCTCATGAGCGCCAGTACCCGGCGGAGGCGAGCACTTGCGTTCCACCTCCCTGGGATATTTGCGTTCCTTCATTCGGACAAATGTTCCAAGCATACCTGAAGTACTTCTTTGAACGAGGCATGCGTCACACGCCAGGGGCGGTGCCTCTTAGACGCGCCAGAAATCTGAAGGCATAAAGCGGCACAGAAGGGGGGAGACCGACGATAGCGGCAAGTACAGGTCTTTTTACTCCCCTGTTCTCTTCAGAACCTAACTTTTCAAAAAAAGAGACACAACTACAGAACTCTATAGAAAGGTTCCAATATCATTTAAAGGACAAAAAACACAAGTTCTTTATAAGAGACCTACAAGAGTTCAAAGAAAATAAAGCTTATTCGTTCTCAACAAGTACATTTCCACGAAGAACTGAGACAGATATTTCCTCCTCAGAAGCAGAAGTCTCTGACAGTGACGCTAGACCGAGTGGGCAAAGAGGGAGAGGTAGAGGCAAAGGAAGAGGAGGCAACTGGGGTCGAGGTAACAACAAGAGGTCTCCCGCTGGGAACGGTTTTTTAGACCTAAGTTACCCCCTCAGAAGCCGCTCCAACCCACCCACCTGAGCACACAGGTAATAAATTTGTCCTCAAGATCACTTAGTGAAAACGAACTCAGACTATTAAGCAAAGGCCTCTCATTCGTACCAACTTCTGATATGGATACTTTTGAGGTAATTAAGGACCTTAATTTATTTGTAAGACGTCTCAAGTGGAAGAAGTTCTTCCTTAAAGAAGACAAGAGACAATGTGCTGAATTAGGAATTACAGATGACCTATTACAAGATGTACATATGTTATACCATCTAGGGGATCCTGATCCCATATCAGATGGGAGAGGACCTTTCACTTGCTTAAAAAAACAAGAGCTCGAAAATGCCACCACCCATGGGCGATTTGAGTTCCATTGACATCTTCTTGAACCTAGTTACTGAGGACATTATGAAATTACCTGGTAAGCAACTCAGGACCTCACATAACCTATCCAAGAGTGAAATGGCATGCTTGTGTGATTTGGAAAAAGATCAGAACATCACCATAAAACCCTCTGATAAAGGGGGAAATGTTGTGGTCATGGACACAACAGATTATCACACTCTATGCCTCTCTTTGCTGGATAGTAAAGAGGACTAGAAGATTCTCAAAAAAAAAACCCTCAGCGAGCACACGGAGGAATTAAAATCTATCGTTGAAAAAGGATATGGTAATGGAGTGGTGGGCAAGCATGAGAGAGAGTTTTTGGTACCAAAGAATCCAGTGGTTCCAACGTTTTACTGCCTTCCCAAGATTCATAAAAGGCAGACCCATTGTCTCCGGCAACAACAGCCTGACTGAGAGACTGGGTATCTATACAGACAAAATTTTGAAACCTTTTGTTAGCTCTTTGAATTCTTTTGTACGGGACACCACAGATCTTCTGGGCAAACTGGATGGTATTTGTTTGGATCCAGACATGATTTTGGGGAGTATAGATGTCGAGGCTCTATACTCATCCATCCCTCATGATAAGGGTCTCATGGCTGTGAACCACTATCTAAGCACCAGAGTGTTGTGAATTCTGTGGCTGAATTCACTCCTGTGGTCACAAGTGGTACTGCAGCTTCTGAGCTTCCTCCCTCAGGTGTTCTGGTGAGCTCGTTAACTGCTTCATTACTTAACTCCGCCTGATGCTGCTATCCTTGCTCCTTGTCAATGTTTCAGTGTTGGATCTGAGCTTCTCCTGATTGTTCCTGTGACCTGATGCTCTGTATAGCTAAGTGCTTTTTGCTTTTTTGTTGCTTTTTTTCTGTCCAGCTTGTCTTTTGTTTTGCTGGAAGCTCTGAGACGCAAAGGGTGTACCGCCGTGCCGTTAGTTCGGCACGGTGGGTTTTTTTTTGCCCCCTTTGCGTGGTTTTGCTTTAGGGTTTTTTGTAGACTGCAAAGTTCGCTTTACTGTCCTCGCTCTGTCCTAGAATATCGGGCCCCACTTTGCTGAATCTATTTCATCCCTACGTTTTGTCTTTTCATCTTACTCACAGTCATTATATGTGGGGGGCTGCCTTTTCCTTTGGGGAATTTCTCTGGGGCAAGTCAGGCCTATTTTTCTATCTTCAGGCTAGCTAGTTTCTTAGGCTGTGCCGAGTTGCCTAGGTAGTTGTTAGGCGCAATCCACAGCCGCTTTTAGTTGTGTTTAGGATAGGATCAGGTGTGCAGTCTACAGAGTTTCCACGTCTCAGAGCTCGTTCTTGTATTTTTGGGTATTTGTCAGATCACTGTGTGCGCTCTGATCGCTAAGCACACTGTGTTTCTGGATTGCCTTCATAACACCTGTCATTAGCAAACATAACAGTACAAGGAGCCTAACTAATGATTCTCAATAGAGGGAAAGAAAAAGTTCTGACATCATTTTTTTTTTTTTTTTTTTTTTCTGCTCTGTGTTCACTTTTTTTTTTTCCCCTAGACATTTGGGTGATTCTGGACACAGGTGTGGACATGGATATTCAGGGTCTGTGCTCTTCAATGGATAATCTCGTTATAAATGTACAAAAAATTCAAGATACTATTGATCAGAAATCTATGTTAGAACCAAGAATTCCAATTCCTGATTTGTTTTTTGGAGATAGAACTAAGTTTCTAAGTTTCAAAAATAATTGTAAGCTATTTCTGGCCTTGAAACCTCATTCTTCTGGTAATCCAATTCAACAGGTTTTGATTATTATTTCTTTTTTGCGCGGCGACCCTCAAGACTGGGCATTTTCTCTTGCGCCAGGAGACCCTGCATTGAGTAGTGTCGATGCGTTTTTCCTGGCGCTCGGATTGCTGTACGATGAGCCTAATTCAGTGGATCAGGCTGAGAAAAATTTGCTGGCTTTGTGCCAGGGTCAGGATGATATAGAAGTATATTGTCAGAAATTTAGGAAATGGTCAGTACTCACTCAGTGGAATGAATCTGCGCTGGCAGCTTTGTTCAGAAAGGGCCTCTCTGAGGCTCTTAAGGATGTCATGGTGGGATTTCCTATGCCTGCTGGTTTGAATGAGTCTTTGTCTTTGGCCATTCAGATCGGTCGACGCTTGCGCGAGCGTAAATCTGTGCACCATTTGGCGGTACTGCCTGAGGTTAAACCTGAGCCTATGCAGTGCGATAGAACTATGACTAGAGTTGAACGGCAGGAATACAGACGTCTGAATGGTCTGTGTTTCTACTGTGGTGATTCCACTCATGCTATTTCTGATTGCCCTAAGCGCACTAAGCGGTCCGCTAGGTCTGCCGTCATTGGTACTGTACAGTCCAAATTCCTGCTGTCCATTACCTTGATATGCTCTTTGTCGTCGTTTTCTGTCATGGCGTTTGTGGATTCGGGCGCTGCCCTGAATCTGATGGATTTGGATTATGCTAAACGTTGTGGGTTTTTCTTGGAGCCTTTGCGGTGTCCTATTCCATTGAGAGGAATTGATGCTACACCTTTGGCCAAGAATAAACCTCAATACTGGGCCCAGCTGACCATGTGCATGGCTCCTGCACATCAGGAAGTTATTCGCTTTCTGGTGTTGCATAATCTGCATGATGTGGTCGTGTTGGGGTTGCCATGGCTACAAACCCATAATCCAGTATTGGATTGGAATTCCATGTCGGTATCCAGCTGGGGTTGTCAGGGGGTACATGGTGATGTTCCATTTTTGTCGATTTCGTCATCCACCCCTTCTGAGGTCCCAGAGTTCTTGTCTGATTATCAGGATGTATTTGAAGAGCCCAAGTCCGATGCTCTACCTCCGCATAGGGATTGTGATTGTGCTATCAATTTGATTCCTGGTAGTAAATTCCCTAAAGGTCGATTATTTAATTTATCCGTGCCCGAACACGCCGCTATGCGCAGTTATGTGAAGGAATCCCTGGAGAAGGGACATATTCGCCCATCGTCATCACCACTGGGAGCAGGGTTCTTCTTTGTAGCCAAGAAGGATGGTTCGCTGAGACCGTGTATTGATTACCGCCTTCTTAATAAGATCACTGTTAAATTTCAGTATCCCTTGCCATTGTTATCTGACTTGTTTGCTCGGATTAAGGGGGCTAGTTGGTTCACTAAGATAGATCTTCGTGGTGCGTATAATCTGGTGAGAATCAGGCAAGGAGATGAATGGAAAACTGCATTCAATACGCCCGAGGGTCATTTTGAGTATCTAGTGATGCCGTTCGGACTTGCCAATGCTCCATCTGTGTTTCAGTCTTTTATGCATGACATCTTCCGTGAGTATCTGGATAAATTCCTGATTGTTTACTTGGATGACATTTTGATCTTCTCAGATGATTGGGAGTCTCATGTGAAGCAGGTCAGAATGGTTTTTCAGGTCCTGCGTGCTAACTCTTTGTTTGTGAAGGGATCAAAGTGTCTCTTCGGTGTGCAGAAAGTTTCATTTTTGGGGTTCATCTTTACCCCTTCTACTATCGAGATGGATCCAGTTAAGGTCCAAGCCATCCAGGATTGGATTCAGCCGACATCTCTGAAAAGTCTGCAAAAGTTCCTGGGCTTTGCTAATTTTTATCGTCGCTTCATCTGTAATTTTTCTAGCATTGCCAAACCATTGACCGATTTGACCAAGAAGGGTGCTGATTTGGTTAATTGGTCTTCTGCTGCTGTGGAAGCTTTTCAGGAGTTGAAGCGTCGTTTTTGTTCTGCCCCTGTGTTGTGTCAGCCAGATGTTTCTCTTCCGTTCCAGTTCGAGGTTGATGCTTCTGAGATTGGAGCAGGGGCGGTTTTGTCACAGAGAGGTTCTGATTGCTCAGTGATGAAACCATGTGCTTTCTTTTCCAGGAAGTTTTCGCCCGCTGAGCGTAATTATGATGTGGGCAATCGAGAGTTGCTGGCCATGAAGTGGGCATTCGAGGAGTGGCGTCATTGGCTTGAAGGAGCTAAGCATCGCGTGGTGGTATTGACTGATCATAAGAACTTGACTTATCTCGAGTCTGCCAAGCGCTTGAATCCTAGATAGGCCCGTTGGTCGTTATTTTTTGCCCGCTTCGACTTTGTGATTTCGTACCTTCCGAGCTCTAAAAATGTGAAGGCGGATGCTCTGTCTAGGAGTTTTGTGCCCGACTCTCCGGGTTTATCTGAGCCAGCGGGTATCCTCAAGGAAGGAGTCATTGTGTCTGCCATCTCCCCTGATTTGCGGCGGGTGCTGCAAAAATTTCAGGCGAATAAACCTGATCGTTGTCCAGCAGAGAAACTGTTCGTCCCTGATAGGTGGACTAATAAACTTATCTCTGAACTTCATTGTTCGGTGTTGGCTGGTCATCCTGGAATCTTTGGTACCAGAGAGTTAGTGGCTAGATCCTTCTGGTGGCCATCTCTGTCACGGGATGTACGTACTTTTGTGCAGTCCTGTGGGATTTGTGCTAGGGCTAAGCCCTGCTGTTCTCGTGCCAGTGGGTTGCTTTTGCCCTTGCCGGTCCCAAAGAGGCCTTGGACACATATTTCGATGGATTTCATTTCTGACCTTCCCGTTTCTCAAAAGATGTCAGTCATTTGGGTGGTCTGTGATCGCTTTTCTAAAATGGTCCATCTGGTGCCCTTGGCTAAATTGCCTTCCTCCTCTGATTTGGTACCTTTGTTCTTTCAGCATGTGGTTCGGTTGCATGGCATTCCTGAGAATATTGTTTCTGACAGAGGTTCCCAGTTTGTTTCAAGGTTTTGGCGAGCCTTTTGTGGTAGGATGGGCATTGACCTATCCTTTTCCTCGGCTTTCCATCCTCAGACTAATGGCCAGACCGAACGAACCAATCAGACCTTGGAAACATATCTGAGATGTTTTGTTTCTGCAGACCAGGATGATTGGGTGTCCTTTTTGCCGTTGGCTGAGTTCGCCCTTAATAATCGGGCCAGCTCGGCTACCTTGGTTTCTCCATTTTTTTGCAATTCTGGGTTCCATCCTCGTTTCTCTTCAGGACAGGTTGAGTCTTCGGACTGTCCTGGTGTGGATTCTGTGGTGGATAGGTTGCAGCAGATCTGGACTCAGGTAGTGGACAATTTGATCTTGTCTCAGGAGAAAGCTCAACTTTTCGCTAATCGCAGACGCCATGTGGGTCCCCGACTTCGTGTTGGGGATCTGGTTTGGTTATCTTCTCGTCATATTCCTATGAAGGTTTCCTCTCCTAAATTTAAACCTCGTTTTATTGGTCCGTATAGGATTTCTGAGGTTCTCAATCCTGTGTCTTTTCGTTTGACCCTCCCAGACTCCTTTTCCATACATAATGTATTCCATAGGTCGTTGTTGCGGAGATACGTGGCACCTATGGTTCCATCTGTTGAGCCTCCTGCCCCGGTTTTGGTGGAGGGGGAATTGGAGTATATTGTGGAGAAGATTTTGGATTCTCGTGTTTCTAGACGGAAACTCCAGTATCTGGTTAAATGGAAGGGTTATGCTCAGGAAGATAATTCCTGGGTTTTTGCCTCTGATGTTCATGCTTCCGATCTTGTTCGTGCCTTTCATGCGGCTCATCCTGGTCGGCCTGGGGGCTCTGGTGAGGGTTCGGTGACCCCTCCTCAAGGGGGGGGTACTGTTGTGAATTCTGTGGCTGAATTCACTCCTGTGGTCACAAGTGGTACTGCAGCTTCTGAGCTTCCTCCCTCAGGTGTTCTGGTGAGCTCGTTAACTGCTTCATTACTTAACTCCGCCTGATGCTGCTATCCTTGCTCCTTGTCAATGTTTCAGTGTTGGATCTGAGCTTCTCCTGATTGTTCCTGTGACCTGCTGCTCTGTATAGCTAAGTGCTTTTTGCTTTTTTGTTGCTTTTTTTCTGTCCAGCTTGTCTTTTGTTTTGCTGGAAGCTCTGAGACGCAAAGGGTGTACCGCCGTGCCGTTAGTTCGGCACGGTGGGTTTTTTTTTGCCCCCTTTGCGTGGTTTTGCTTTAGGGTTTTTTGTAGACTGCAAAGTTCGCTTTACTGTCCTCGCTCTGTCCTAGAATATCGGGCCCCACTTTGCTGAATCTATTTCATCCCTACGTTTTGTCTTTTCATCTTACTCACAGTCATTATATGTGGGGGGCTGCCTTTTCCTTTGGGGAATTTCTCTGGGGCAAGTCAGGCCTATTTTTCTATCTTCAGGCTAGCTAGTTTCTTAGGCTGTGCCGAGTTGCCTAGGTAGTTGTTAGGCGCAATCCACAGCCGCTTTTAGTTGTGTTTAGGATAGGATCAGGTGTGCAGTCTACAGAGTTTCCACGTCTCAGAGCTCGTTCTTGTATTTTTGGGTATTTGTCAGATCACTGTGTGCGCTCTGATCGCTAAGCACACTGTGTTTCTGGATTGCCTTCATAACACCTGTCATTAGCAAACATAACAGTACAAGGAGCCTAACTAATGATTCTCAATAGAGGGAAAGAAAAAGTTCTGACATCATTTTTTTTTTTTTTTTTTTTTTCTGCTCTGTGTTCACTTTTTTTTTTTCCCCTAGACATTTGGGTGATTCTGGACACAGGTGTGGACATGGATATTCAGGGTCTGTGCTCTTCAATGGATAATCTCGTTATAAATGTACAAAAAATTCAAGATACTATTGATCAGAAATCTATGTTAGAACCAAGAATTCCAATTCCTGATTTGTTTTTTGGAGATAGAACTAAGTTTCTAAGTTTCAAAAATAATTGTAAGCTATTTCTGGCCTTGAAACCTCATTCTTCTGGTAATCCAATTCAACAGGTTTTGATTATTATTTCTTTTTTGCGCGGCGACCCTCAAGACTGGGCATTTTCTCTTGCGCCAGGAGACCCTGCATTGAGTAGTGTCGATGCGTTTTTCCTGGCGCTCGGATTGCTGTACGATGAGCCTAATTCAGTGGATCAGGCTGAGAAAAATTTGCTGGCTTTGTGCCAGGGTCAGGATGATATAGAAGTATATTGTCAGAAATTTAGGAAATGGTCAGTACTCACTCAGTGGAATGAATCTGCGCTGGCAGCTTTGTTCAGAAAGGGCCTCTCTGAGGCTCTTAAGGATGTCATGGTGGGATTTCCTATGCCTGCTGGTTTGAATGAGTCTTTGTCTTTGGCCATTCAGATCGGTCGACGCTTGCGCGAGCGTAAATCTGTGCACCATTTGGCGGTACTGCCTGAGGTTAAACCTGAGCCTATGCAGTGCGATAGAACTATGACTAGAGTTGAACGGCAGGAATACAGACGTCTGAATGGTCTGTGTTTCTACTGTGGTGATTCCACTCATGCTATTTCTGATTGCCCTAAGCGCACTAAGCGGTCCGCTAGGTCTGCCGTCATTGGTACTGTACAGTCCAAATTCCTGCTGTCCATTACCTTGATATGCTCTTTGTCGTCGTTTTCTGTCATGGCGTTTGTGGATTCGGGCGCTGCCCTGAATCTGATGGATTTGGATTATGCTAAACGTTGTGGGTTTTTCTTGGAGCCTTTGCGGTGTCCTATTCCATTGAGAGGAATTGATGCTACACCTTTGGCCAAGAATAAACCTCAATACTGGGCCCAGCTGACCATGTGCATGGCTCCTGCACATCAGGAAGTTATTCGCTTTCTGGTGTTGCATAATCTGCATGATGTGGTCGTGTTGGGGTTGCCATGGCTACAAACCCATAATCCAGTATTGGATTGGAATTCCATGTCGGTATCCAGCTGGGGTTGTCAGGGGGTACATGGTGATGTTCCATTTTTGTCGATTTCGTCATCCACCCCTTCTGAGGTCCCAGAGTTCTTGTCTGATTATCAGGATGTATTTGAAGAGCCCAAGTCCGATGCTCTACCTCCGCATAGGGATTGTGATTGTGCTATCAATTTGATTCCTGGTAGTAAATTCCCTAAAGGTCGATTATTTAATTTATCCGTGCCCGAACACGCCGCTATGCGCAGTTATGTGAAGGAATCCCTGGAGAAGGGACATATTCGCCCATCGTCATCACCACTGGGAGCAGGGTTCTTCTTTGTAGCCAAGAAGGATGGTTCGCTGAGACCGTGTATTGATTACCGCCTTCTTAATAAGATCACTGTTAAATTTCAGTATCCCTTGCCATTGTTATCTGACTTGTTTGCTCGGATTAAGGGGGCTAGTTGGTTCACTAAGATAGATCTTCGTGGTGCGTATAATCTGGTGAGAATCAGGCAAGGAGATGAATGGAAAACTGCATTCAATACGCCCGAGGGTCATTTTGAGTATCTAGTGATGCTGTTCGGACTTGCCAATGCTCCATCTGTGTTTCAGTTTTTTATGCATGACATCTTCCGTGAGTATCTGGATAAATTCCTGATTGTTTACTTGGATGACATTTTGATCTTCTCAGATGACTGGGAGTCTCATGTGAAGCAGGTCAGAATGGTTTTTCAGGTCCTGCGTGCTAACTCTTTGTTTGTGAAGGGATCAAAGTGTCTCTTCGGTGTGCAGAAAGTTTCATTTTTGGGGTTCATCTTTACCCCTTCTACTATCGAGATGGATCCAGTTAAGGTCCAAGCCATCCAGGATTGGATTCAGCCGACATCTCTGAAAAGTCTGCAAAAGTTCCTGGGCTTTGCTAATTTTTATCGTCGCTTCATCTGTAATTTTTCTAGCATTGCCAAACCATTGACCGATTTGACCAAGAAGGGTGCTGATTTGGTTAATTGGTCTTCTGCTGCTGTGGAAGCTTTTCAGGAGTTGAAGCGTCGTTTTTGTTCTGCCCCTGTGTTGTGTCAGCCAGATGTTTCTCTTCCGTTCCAGTTCGAGGTTGATGCTTCTGAGATTGGAGCAGGGGCGGTTTTGTCACAGAGAGGTTCTGATTGCTCAGTGATGAAACCATGTGCTTTCTTTTCCAGGAAGTTTTCGCCCGCTGAGCGTAATTATGATGTGGGCAATCGAGAGTTGCTGGCCATGAAGTGGGCATTCGAGGAGTGGCGTCATTGGCTTGAAGGAGCTAAGCATCGCGTGGTGGTATTGACTGATCATAAGAACTTGACTTATCTCGAGTCTGCCAAGCGCTTGAATCCTAGACAGGCCCGTTGGTCGTTATTTTTTGCCCGCTTCGACTTTGTGATTTCGTACCTTCCGAGCTCTAAAAATGTGAAGGCGGATGCTCTGTCTAGGAGTTTTGTGCCCGACTCTCCGGGTTTATCTGAGCCAGCGGGTATCCTCAAGGAAGGAGTCATTGTGTCTGCCATCTCCCCTGATTTGCGGCGGGTGCTGCAAAAATTTCAGGCGAATAAACCTGATCGTTGTCCAGCAGAGAAACTGTTCGTCCCTGATAGGTGGACTAATAAACTTATCTCTGAACTTCATTGTTCGGTGTTGGCTGGTCATCCTGGAATCTTTGGTACCAGAGAGTTAGTGGCTAGATCCTTCTGGTGGCCATCTCTGTCACGGGATGTACGTACTTTTGTGCAGTCCTGTGGGATTTGTGCTAGGGCTAAGCCCTGCTGTTCTCGTGCCAGTGGGTTGCTTTTGCCCTTGCCGGTCCCAAAGAGGCCTTGGACACATATTTCGATGGATTTCATTTCTGACCTTCCCGTTTCTCAAAAGATGTCAGTCATTTGGGTGGTCTGTGATCGCTTTTCTAAAATGGTCCATCTGGTGCCCTTGGCTAAATTGCCTTCCTCCTCTGATTTGGTACCTTTGTTCTTTCAGCATGTGGTTCGGTTGCATGGCATTCCTGAGAATATTGTTTCTGACAGAGGTTCCCAGTTTGTTTCAAGGTTTTGGCGAGCCTTTTGTGGTAGGATGGGCATTGACCTATCCTTTTCCTCGGCTTTCCATCCTCAGACTAATGGCCAGACCGAACGAACCAATCAGACCTTGGAAACATATCTGAGATGTTTTGTTTCTGCAGACCAGGATGATTGGGTGTCCTTTTTGCCGTTGGCTGAGTTCGCCCTTAATAATCGGGCCAGCTCGGCTACCTTGGTTTCTCCATTTTTTTGCAATTCTGGGTTCCATCCTCGTTTCTCTTCAGGACAGGTTGAGTCTTCGGACTGTCCTGGTGTGGATTCTGTGGTGGATAGGTTGCAGCAGATCTGGACTCAGGTAGTGGACAATTTGATCTTGTCTCAGGAGAAAGCTCAACTTTTCGCTAATCGCAGACGCCATGTGGGTCCCCGACTTCGTGTTGGGGATCTGGTTTGGTTATCTTCTCGTCATATTCCTATGAAGGTTTCCTCTCCTAAATTTAAACCTCGTTTTATTGGTCCGTATAGGATTTCTGAGGTTCTCAATCCTGTGTCTTTTCGTTTGACCCTCCCAGACTCCTTTTCCATACATAATGTATTCCATAGGTCGTTGTTGCGGAGATACGTGGCACCTATGGTTCCATCTGTTGAGCCTCCTGCCCCGGTTTTGGTGGAGGGGGAATTGGAGTATATTGTGGAGAAGATTTTGGATTCTCGTGTTTCTAGACGGAAACTCCAGTATCTGGTTAAATGGAAGGGTTATGCTCAGGAAGATAATTCCTGGGTTTTTGCCTCTGATGTTCATGCTTCCGATCTTGTTCGTGCCTTTCATGCGGCTCATCCTGGTCGGCCTGGGGGCTCTGGTGAGGGTTCGGTGACCCCTCCTCAAGGGGGGGGTACTGTTGTGAATTCTGTGGCTGAATTCACTCCTGTGGTCACAAGTGGTACTGCAGCTTCTGAGCTTCCTCCCTCAGGTGTTCTGGTGAGCTCGTTAACTGCTTCATTACTTAACTCCGCCTGATGCTGCTATCCTTGCTCCTTGTCAATGTTTCAGTGTTGGATCTGAGCTTCTCCTGATTGTTCCTGTGACCTGCTGCTCTGTATAGCTAAGTGCTTTTTGCTTTTTTGTTGCTTTTTTTCTGTCCAGCTTGTCTTTTGTTTTGCTGGAAGCTCTGAGACGCAAAGGGTGTACCGCCGTGCCGTTAGTTCGGCACGGTGGGTTTTTTTTTGCCCCCTTTGCGTGGTTTTGCTTTAGGGTTTTTTGTAGACTGCAAAGTTCGCTTTACTGTCCTCGCTCTGTCCTAGAATATCGGGCCCCACTTTGCTGAATCTATTTCATCCCTACGTTTTGTCTTTTCATCTTACTCACAGTCATTATATGTGGGGGGCTGCCTTTTCCTTTGGGGAATTTCTCTGGGGCAAGTCAGGCCTATTTTTCTATCTTCAGGCTAGCTAGTTTCTTAGGCTGTGCCGAGTTGCCTAGGTAGTTGTTAGGCGCAATCCACAGCCGCTTTTAGTTGTGTTTAGGATAGGATCAGGTGTGCAGTCTATAGAGTTTCCACGTCTCAGAGCTCGTTCTTGTATTTTTGGGTATTTGTCAGATCACTGTGTGCGCTCTGATCGCTAAGCACACTGTGTTTCTGGATTGCCTTCATAACACCTGTCATTAGCAAACATAACACCAGAGGTGTACAATTTGACAAGCACAACAAATTTGTTTTGGAGGCTTTGGAATTTTGTTTGACCAGAAATGTGTTTCTTTTTGACCGCAAGTACTTCCACCAGCTCAGGGGCACCGCTATGGGCAGTGTTGTGAATTCTGTGGTCGAGCTCCCTCCTGTGGTCACAAGTGGTACTTCGGCTGATTCTGTCTATGGGCTTCCATTGGTGGATGTGAGTGGTACTGCGGCTTCTGAGTTTCCTTCCTCAGGTGATGAGGTTAAGTCGTTAGGTGCTGCTCTATTTAACTCCACCTAGTGCTTTGATCCTGGCCTCCAGTCTATGTTCTAGTAATGGTCTTGCTTCCTCCTGGATCGTTCCTGTGGCCTGTCTCCCAGCATAAGCTAAGTTCTGCTTGTGTTTCTTTTTTTGCTATATTTTCTGTCCAGCTTGCTATTTTGGTTTTTCTTGCTTGCTGGAAGCTCTGAGACGCAGAGGGAGTACCTCCGTACCGTTAGTCGGTGCGGAGGGTCTTTTTGCTCCTCTGCGTGGTTGTTTGTAGGTTTTTGTGTTGACCGCAAAGCTATCTTTCCTATCCTCGGTCTATTCAGTAAGTCGGGCCTCACTTTGCTAAATCTATTTCATCTCTGTGTTTGTATTTTCATCTTAACTCACAGTCATTATATGTGGGGGGCTGCCTTTTCCTTTGGGAAATTTCTCTGAGGCAAGGTAGGCTTATTTTTCTATCTTCAGGGCTAGCTAGTTTCTCAGGCTGTGCCGAGTTGCATAGGGAGCGTTAGGCGCAATCCACGGCTACCTCTAGTGTGGTGTGATAGGATTAGGGATTGCGGTCAGCAGAGTTCCCACGTCTCAGAGCTCGTCCTATGTTTTTTTGTTATTGTCAGGTCACTTTGTGTGCTCTGAACTTCAAGGTCCACTGTGGTTCTGAATTACCTATTCATAACAGGGCAGCCCTTGTGCGCCTTCATACGCTAATTTGCTCCTGGGCTGGTGGGAGGAAACAGTGGTCTTTGGGGACTCTATGTCCTATCCAGACGAGAGAATCGTCTTGTGGTTAAGATATATTGATGATGTGCTGGTAATTTGGAGAGGAAATGCTACGGAATTTGGCAACTATGTAGAGAGCCTAAATAATAACAATATAGGCCTACGTTTCACCTATGAAGCCAGTGCAACCAAATTAGCGTTTCTAGACATATGTATAGAAAAGAAAGAAGATGGAGAAATAGAAACAAAAACTCATAGGAAAGATACAGCCACTAATTCTCTCCTCTGCTGGGAAAGCAATCATCCTGTGTCCCTGAAAAGAGGGATTCCAAAGGGGCAATATTTGAGAATCCGCAGAAATTGTTCCAACATTGATACCTTTCATGAACAAGCGGCAGACCTTAAAAATAGGTTTCTAGAAAGAGGCTATCCGGAAGGGGTTCTCAAAAAAGCCTACAAGGAATCGGTAAAAAAGGAGAGAAAACACTTGTTAACACCCCGAGAGAGACCCGATGATGACAATTTTATTCGTTTTATTACTCGTTTTTCTAACGGGGCCAGCGACATCAGGGACGTTCTGCTCAAACATTGGCCCATTCTCCTAATGGACAATGACATAAAGAAGCACATTTCATCCTTTCCTCTAATTACCTATAAAAAAGTGAAATCCTTATCGGATAGATTGGTTCACAGCCACTACCAGCCCACATTCACACCCACTTTTATGAACCAGGTGAAAGGTTGCTTCAAGTGTGGGGATTGTAAGGCATGTGCCTCAATCACGAACACGAAAGTCTTTCGTGGCAATGTCACAGGCACCACTTACTCCATCCGGCATTTAATTAATTGTCGCTCGAAAGGAGTGGTATACAAAGCCACCTGTGAATGCGGTTTGGAGTACATCGGCAAAACCAAAAGAGAGTTCCGAAGGAGAGTTGGTGAGCATCTTCGTGACATTGCCAACAAAAGAGAAACCCCTGTGGCAACCCATATGAACCGGGTCCACCAGGGGAACCCTCAAAAAATTTCCTTTGTCGGGATAGACAAAATTCTACCGCCAACAAGAGGGGGTGATTGGGACAAACTCATTCTCCAAAAAGAGAGTAGATGAATATTCACTCTCAGAACGGTTCAACCTTTGGGCATGAATGAGATACAGCCGTATAACTGCTTTTTGTAGCCTTATTACTTTTGTTTTTTTCTTTTCTTTTGGACAAGCCCTTTTATATTAGTTACCCCTACATTTCCTATTCCTCTAGCACCCGTTCGTTATTATACAAGCACTAAGATCTAGGGTCAGTCTTCGTCGAGTGGGGGCGCCACTTACGCAGGAACTTAGGGTGCCAACCCCCGCGGTAGGCAGGACCCAGCTTTAGGGATGTTATAATATAATATATCCCCATTGTGTATTTTCATTTCCCCCTTGGTTTACACACTGTGACCAGTGGGGTACCGCAGGGGTCAGTATTGGGACCTGTTTTCTTCAACATATTCATTAATGATCTGGTAGAAGGTTTACACAGTAAAATATCGATATCGATATTTGCAGATGATACAAAACTATGTAAAGCAGTTAATACAAGAGAAGATAGTATTCTGCTACAGATGGATCTGGATAAGTTGGAAACTTGGGCTGAAAGGTGGCAGATGAGGTTTAACAATGATAAATGTAAGGTTATACACATGGGAAGAAGGAATCAATATCACCATTACACACTGAATGGGAAACCACTGGGTAAATCTGACAGGGAGAAGGACTTGGGGATCCTAGTTAATGATAAACTTACCTGGAGCAGCCAGTGCCAGGCAGCAGCTGCCAAGGCAAACAGGATCATGGGGTGCATTAAAAGAGGTCTGGATACACATGATGAGAGCATTATACTGCCTCTGTACAAATCCCTAGTTAGACCGCACATGGAGTACTGTGTCCAGTTTTGGGCACCGGTGCTCATGAAGGATATAATGGAACTAGAGAGAGTACAAAGGAGGGCAACAAAATTAATAAAGGGGATGGGAGAACTACAATACCCAGATAGATTAGCGAAATTAGGATAATTTAGTCTAGAAAAAAGACGACTGAGGGGCGATCTAATAACCATGTATAAGTATATAAGGGGACAATACAAATATCTCGCTGAGGATCTGTTTATACCAAGGAAGGTGACGGGCACAAGGGGGCATTCTTTGCGTCTGGAGGAGAGAAGGATTTTCCACCAACATAGAAGAGGATTCTTTACTGTTAGGGCAGTGAGAATCTGGAATTGCTTGCCTGAGGAGGTGGTGATGGCGAACTCAGTCGAGGGGTTCAAGAGAGGCCTGGATGTCTTCCTGGAGCAGAACAATATTGTATCATACAATTATTAGGTTCTGTAGAAGGACGTAGATCTGGGGATTTATTATGATGGAATATAGGCTGAACTGGATGGACAAATTGTCTTTTTTCGGCCTTACTAACTATGTTACTATGTTACTATGTAATTGTGTTACCTCCGATGTTGTTCCTACTTTCCTTTTTTCTTCTTTATGAGGAGGGTTTTTGTAGGGCTCAATAGTTTGGGACAGCCTTCGTTGAGTGGGGGCGCCATCTGCGCAGGGTCTCTTAGGGTGCCAACCTCCGCTGTCAGGTAGGGAGCAGTAAGTTTAGGGTAAGCTCATTTTAGGGCCTTGTAGGCTACAATTCTTTATTCACTTTTCATCTTTTGATTCATCTAGTGGTGTCCCGTACATGTTAGGGCTAGGCATAGGATTTCTTTTTATATCCCATGTGCCTATTAGTGTATGGCTCCTTATACACATAAAAACATACTTCTCTCTCTAAAATTCTGAGCCATCACTCCATATGCCTCGTTTACTTTTTCTTTCATAATTGGAACAGCATACTCACGACAATGGGGGCTTTCTTTTGGTGTCTAGAATATGGTGGCTGAGTTAAAGCTGTATCATGCCATAGGTGATAAATAAAGGACGAAGTAAATATGAATAGTATTCGTCTTTTACTTGAGTGCTGGGCCCATGAAAAAATGTCTGTTATATACATTCAGACATTTCTGTCTTTGCATGCGCCTCACTATCGGTTTGCAGTGCGCGCTGATCTGTCCAGCAGCGCACTATGCATACCCAGTCTTCTCTGTGTGGAGAGAGTTAAGAAAATGACCCTCATGAGCGCCAGTACCCGGCGGAGGCGACCGCTTGCGTTCCACCTCCCTGGGATATTTGCGTTCGTTCATTCGGACAAATGTTCCAAGCATACCGGAAGTACTTCTTTGAACGAGGCATGCGTCACACACCAGGGGCGGTGCCTCTTAGACGCGCCAGAAATCTGAAGGCATAAAGCGGCACAGAAGGAGGGAGACCAACGATAGCGGCAAGTACAGGTCTTTTTACTCCCCTGATGACTCCGTAAGGAAGAAACGCGTCGGGAGACGCTGTCCATAGCCGGGGCTTCTAGTTCTGCTTCACCATCATGGGAGAATTCCAGATAGTGAGGAATTTCTCCAATATCTTTGGTGAGATCTACCCATAACTTGGGGATATTTTTTGTGTATACGCTGGTTGTATGTTTAGACCAACGTCAATGACTTACATATATTTAAGCTAACTCTAGCATCTGTAGATCTACTGTAAGGGAACGCCCATTAATATTATAGGGGGCAAGATGGTTCCATATTTACAAGAATGCGGACTACAGTGCATTTGTTATAATGTTGGCTTTGAAGCCCTTTTGCTATGCTGCTACTAATTGACAGTACTGTGTTGTATGGTTTAATAATTGGGATGCACACAAGCACAATACAGTGGTTCAGCCCCCAGGTGTAACATTACAGGCTATGGACCCGCATGAGTGTCTAACGCAAGTCCTCATATCATATTTTGCTTATAAAAGCCTCCTGATATAACACTGTGGGCTGTAACTTGATTTCAATCAAGTATCTTCCGATTGGTTCTGATACATGCATGTCTTGACATTAGTTTGCATAAATGGAATAAGTAGATATCAGTCCATATCTGGTTGCCCCCCATGGTAGATGGTTTTGTGATGCAACATCTTTTTTTATTTAAATTTGCATTCTCTCCATAGGGCTTAGGAGGAATAGTGCTTCCCCTCTGCACTTTTGTAGTGTAGATTTTTTGCATTACCTTGGTTGCTGGTATATCACCAGTTCAACTTAGAATCAGTACTGTCATTTTATATTTGTGTCTGTGTTTGTCTTTCCTTCTGTGTTAGGGTATAGGGCACTTCCTCACTATGGTCCCTTTCCTCCGTGTACATATTTTTTGTGTTGGTGCATATGTCACATTACTTTAGTATTTTTTAACATAACTTAATAAAAGTCAATTTTTATTGTATCCAATTGCTATTATTGTTAACCTGTTACTTTTTGGATTATTCACCCCGCTGATACACATCCCATCCATATGCCCCATACGCTGCTCCATAATATATGCCCCGTATCAGGTGGCGTAAGTAACAAATAGCTGTGGCATGAAGTGCCACAACCTCATGCCACAGCAATTTGTTACTTGCGCCACCTGATTCCTTTCCGCCGCCATTTTCTTGGTCCTCCTGCTGGCGGAATCGGTGCCTGCGCAGTCCGCGCTTTCCAGCGCCATTTTCTTGAAGACACACTGCAGTGTGTCTTCAAGAAAATGGCGCCGGAAAGCACGGACTGCGCAGGCGCCGATTCCGGGAAGCAGGACCAAGAAAATGGCGGCGGAAAGGAATCAGGTGGCGTAATTAACAAATTGCTGTGGCATGAAGTGCCACAGCTTCATGCCACAGCAATTTGTTACTTACGCCATTCCTTTCCGCCCATTTTCTTCGTCCTCCTGCTGCCGGAATCGGCGCCTGCGCAGTCTGTGCTTTCCGGCGCCATTTTCTTGAAGACACACTGCAGTCTTACTTGCAGCTATAGTTCTAAACACAATAGTTCTTTTAGGCTCTTATATGTGGCTTATATTATGCACTGAATTTTCTGAAATTTTCTGAGCAATATACGCACTCTCCCTTCTAAAAGGATTTGAGATTTATTCAAAGGCCATTGTCTACTATTTTGTATATAACTTGTTTTCTTATATTTTTTTTATGATTTTTATGTTTATTCTTCTTTTTTCTGTACACTGCTTATTGTTGGATGACCAACTGTTTGTTTATTTGTATATACACATTCTTTCTCATGTAGTTACTGAAGAAGGCCGTGTATTTGGGCCGAAAAGTTTATTTGATGACTACAATAAATTGCAAAAACTACATATAAGTTGAGTGCCTTAGTTTATCTCTCACTATTTGATCACATGACTGTGACATCACAAAGGTCCTGTCAGCACATGGCAGTGCTGGATCTGTAGGTAGAGATAAGGTGGATATCATCCCACCCGTTCTATGGCTGTATAGCAGAGAAACCTCAAGCACACCAAAAAAGAAAATGTATATATCTTGAATCAATGATTAAGTTTTATTCTGGGAATTCACAGCCATGAAAAGAAATGTAACAGAAGAAATTTGTCCCCAACGTTTCGACCACAAATGGTCTTTTTCAAGGGTTCATACTATGCAAACAAGATATAATATAGTGTAAATACATAATATTGTGTAAATACATCAAATAACAAATTAATATAAAAAAATTAATAATCCTCTGTATAATACATGCAAAAATAAATACAATCTAGATATATTGTGAATTCATCAATAAAAAAAGGGCTGTCCACATAAAAACCTGCCGATTATGCAACTTATCTTAACCCCTTAGCGACCGCCGATACGCCTTTTAACGGCGGCCGCTAAGGGTACTTAAACCACAGCGCCGTTAATTAACGGCGCTGTGGAAAAAGTAAATAGCGCCCCCCACAGGCCGATTTTCTCCGGGGTCTCGGCTGCCGAGGGTAGCCGAGACCCCAGAGAACATGATTCGGGGGGTTTTTAACCCTCCCCGCATTTGCGATCGCCGGTAATTAACCGTTTACCGGCGATCGCAAAAAAAAAAAAAAAAAAAAAAAAAGCGATCTCTTTTTAATTTCTCTGTCCTCCGATGTGATCGCACATCGGAGGACAGAGAAAAGGGGTCCCAGGTGGCCCCCCAATACTCACCTAGCTCCCCCGATGCTCCTCGTGTCTCCCGGTGGGCGCCGCCATCTTCAAAATGGCGGGCGCATGCGCAGTGCGCCCGCCGGCCGGCACCGGGAGAATCTTTGGGGTCTCGGCTGCCTGGGGTAGCCGAGACCCCAAAGAGCATGATCGGGGGTCGGTTTTAGCGACCCCTGTTTTGCGATCGCCGGTAATTAACTGTTTACCGGCGACCGCAAAAAAAAAAAAAAAAAAAAAGTAAAGTGTAATTCTCTGTCCTCTGATGTGATCGCACATCAGAGGACAGAGAAATAGGGGGATTCGGGGACCCTAGCATACTCACCTAGGTCCCTGGATCCTCTTGCTGCTCCTCCTGGCCGCCGGCAGAAGAACATGGCGGACGCATGCCCAGTGCGCCCGCCATCTGTCTCCATCTGCCGGCCGGCAGGAGAACAGCGGTTAGGGCTAAAATTAGGGTTAGGGTTAGGGGTAGGGTTAGGGGTAGGGTTAGGGGTAGGGTTAGGGTTAGGGGTAGGGTTAGGGGTAGGGTTAGGGGTAGGGGTAGGGTTAGGGGTAGGGTTAGGGTTAGGGTAGGGGTAGGGTTACGGCTAGGGTTAGGTTAGGGGTAGGGTTAGGTTAGGGTTAGGGGTAGGGTTACGGCTAGGGTTAGGTTAGGGGTAGGGTTAGGGGTAGGGTTAGGGTTAGGGGTAGGGTTAGGTTAGGGGTAGGGTTAGGTTAGGGTTAGGGGTAGGGCTAGGGGTAGGGTTAGGGCTAGGGTTAGGGCTAGGGTTGGGGCTAAATTTAGGGTTAGGGTTGGGGCTAAATTTAGGGTTAGGGTTGGGGCTAAATTTAGGGTTAGGCTTCTTTCACACTTACGTCGGTACGGGGCCGTCGCAATGCGTCGGCCCGACATACCGACGCACGTTGTGAAAATTGTGCACAACGTGGGCAGCAGCTGTAGTTTTTCAACGCATCCGCTGCCCAATCTATGTCCTGGGGAGGAGGGGGCGGAGTTACGGCCACGCATGCGCGGTCAGAAATGGCGGATGCGACGTACAAAAAAACGTTTCATTGAACGTTTTTTTGTGCCGACGCTCCGCCAAAACACAACTGATCCAGTGCACGACGGACGCGACGTGTGGCCATCCGTCACGATCCGTCGGCAATACTATGGGCAAAAAACGCATCTTGCGGGCACATTTGCAGGATCCGTTTCTTGTCCAAAACGACGGATTGCGACGGAATGCCAAACAACGCAAGTGTGAAAGTAGCCTTAGGGCTAGGGTTAGGGTTTTGGCTAAAGTTAGGGCTAGGGTTGGGGCTAAAGTTAGGGTTAGAGCTGGGATTAGGTTTAGGGTTTGGATTAGGGTTGGTATTAGGGTTAGGGTTGGCATTAGGGTTACGCTTGGGATTAGGGTTAGGTTTGGGATTAGGGTTAAGGTTAGGGTTGTGATTAGGGGTGTATTGGGATTAGGGTTAGGTTTGAGGTTAGGGTTGAGATTAGGATTAGGGGTGTGTTGGATTTAGGGTTTTGATTAGGGTTATGGTTAGGGTTGACATTAGGGTTGTTTTGGGGTAAGGGTTGTGATTATGGTTAGGGTTAGTGATTAGGATTATGGATCAGGTTGGGATTAGGGTTAGGGGTTGGAGCTAGAATTGGGGGGTTTCCACTGTTTAGGTACATCAGTGGGTCTCCAAACACGACAGCCAATTTTGTGCTCAAAAAGTCAAATGGTGCTCCCTCCCTTCTGAGCTCTGCCGTGCGTCCAAACAGTGGGTTACCCCCACATATGGGGCATCAGCGTACTCGGGATAAATTGGACAACAACTTCTGGGGTCCAATTTCTCTTTTTACCCTTGTGAAAATAAAAACTTGGGGGCTACAAAATCTTTTTTGTGAAAAAAAAAAAATATTTTTTATTTTCACGACTCTGCATTCTAAACTTCTGTGAAGCACTTGGGCATTCAAAGTTCTCACCACACATCTAGATAAGTTCCTTGGGGGGTCTAGTTTCCAAAATGGGGTCACTTGTGGGGGGTTACTACAGTTTAGGTATATCAGGGGCTCTGCAATCGCAACATAATGCCCACAGACCATTCTATCAAAGTCTGCATTCCAAAAAGGCGCTCCTTCCCTTCCGAGCTCTGCCGTGCGCCCAAACAGTGGTTTACCCCCACATATGGCACATCAGCGTACTCGGGATAAATTGGACAACAACTATTGCAGTCCAATTTCTCCTGTTACCCTTGTGAAAATAAAAACTTGGGGGCTACAAAATCTTTTTTGTGAAAAAAAAAAATATTTTTTATTTTCACGACTCTGCATTCTAAACTTCTGTGAAGCACTTGGGCATTCAAAGTTCTCACCACACATCTAGATAAGTTCCTTGGGGGGTCTAGTTTCCAAAATGGGGTCACTTGTGGAGGGTTTCTACTGGTTAGGTACATCAGGGGCTCTGCAAATGCAACATAATACCCGCAGACCATTCTATCAAAGTCTGCATTCCAAAACGGCGCTCCTTCCTTCCGAGCTCTGCCGTGCGCCCAAACAGTGGTTTACCCCCACATATGGGGTACCAGCATACTCAAGACAAATTGGACAACAACTTTTGGGTTCCAATTTCTCTTGTTACCCTTGTAAAAATAAAAACTTGGGGGCTACAATATCTTTTTTGTGGAAAAAAAAAATATTTTTTATTTTCACGGCTCTGCATTATAAACTTCTGTGAAGCACTTGGGCATTCAAGGTTCTCACCACACATCTAGATAAGTTCCATGGGGGGTCTAGTTTCCAAAATGGGGTCACTTGTGGGGGATTTCTACTGTTTAGGCACATCAGGGGCTCTCCAAACGCGACATGGCGTCCGATCTCAATTCCAGCCAATTCTACATTGAAAAAGTAAAACGGCACTCCTTCTCTTCCAAGCTCTGCGGTGCGCCCTAACAGTGGTTTACCCCCACATATTGGGTATCAGCGTACTCAGGAGAAATTGCACAACAACTTTTGTGGTCTAATTTCTCCTGTTACCCTTGTGAAAATAAAAATTTGTGGGCAAAAAGATCATTTTTGTAGAAAAAAATGCGATTTTTTTTTTTTCACGGCTCTACGTTATAAACTTCTGTGAAGCACATGGGGGTTCAAAGTGCTCGCCACACATCTAGATAAGTTCCTTAAGGGGTCTAGTTTCCAAAATGGTGTCACTTGTGGGGGGTTTCCACTGTTTAGGCACATCAGGGGCTCTCCAAACGCGACATGGCGTCCAATCTCAATTCCAGCCAATTCTACATTGAAAAAGTAAAACGGCGCTCCTTCACTTCCAAGCTCTGCGGTGCGCCCAAACAGTGGTTTACCCTCACATATGGGGTATCGACGTATTCAGGAGAAATCGCACAACAACTTTTGTGGTCTAATTTCTCCTGTTACCCTTGTGAAAATAAGAATTTGTGGGCAAAAAGATCATTTTTGTGTAAACAAAAGCGATTTTTTTATTTTCACGGCTCTACGTTATAAACTTCTGTGAAGCACTTGGGGGTTCAAAGTGCTCACCACACATCTAGATAAGTTCCTTAAGGGGTCTAGTTTCCAAAATGGTGTCACTTGTGGGGGGTTTCCACTGTTTAGGCACATCAGGGGCTCTCCAAACGCGACATGGCATCCAATCTCAATTCCAGCCAATTCAACATTGAAAAAGTAAAACGGCGCTCCTTCACTTCTAAGTTCTGCGGTGCGCCCTAACAGTGGTTTACCCCCACATATGGGGTATTGGAGTATTCAGGAGAAATTGCATAACAAAATTTATGGTTACATTTCTGTTTTTACACTTGTGAAAATAAAAAAAATGGTTCTGAATTAAGATGTTTGCAAAAAAAAGTTAAATGTTCATTTTTTCCTTCCACATTGTTTCAGTTCCTGTGAAGCACGTAAAGGGTTAATAAACTTCTTGAATGTGGTTTTGAGAACCTTGAGGGGTGTAGTTTTTAGAATGGTGTCACACTTCATTATTTTCTATCATATAGACCCCTCAAAATGACTTCAAATGTGATGTGGTCCCTAATAAAAAATGGTGTTGTAAAAATGAGAAATTGCTGGTCAACTTTTAACCCTTATAACTCCCTAACAAAAAAAAATTTTGTTTCCAAAATTGTGCTGATGTAAAGTAGACATGTGGGAAATGTTATTTATTAACTATTTTTCGTGACATATCTCTCTGATTTAAGGGCATAAAAATACAAAGTTTGAAAATTGCAAAATTTTAAAAATTTTCGCCATATTTCCGTTTTTTTCATAAATAATTGCAAGTAATATCGAAGAAATGTTACCACTAACATGAAGTACAATATGTCACGAAAAAACAATCTCAGAATCAGCGGGATCCGTTGAAGCGTTCCAGAGTTATAACCTCATAAAGTGACAGTGGTCAGAATTGCAAAAATTGGCTCGGTCATTAAGTACCAAATTGGCTCTGTCACTAAGGGGTTAAGCCTCAATGTGCTGGATGAAAAAACTCTGGATTTTATATCACTGATGTCATTAAGCGTAGTGAAACATATCTCCCCTTCAACACTTTACCAGTGACTTCGTCACACCCCATATGAAGTTTAGCTTTTCTAGTAAGATTTTCTTTACATTGTCTGAGTTGCCTTTTGCAGCAAAAGCTATGGTAGATAAACAGCTTATTACACAGCTAAGGGATCTCATTGTTGAAGGTTGTCAGGAGAAGAGTACAAAAAATTTTTCAAAGCATTACATACACAATGGAATACTGTGGATAAGGTTATCAAAAAGTGGCTTAAATTTGACACAAAAATAAAATTACCTAGCACTGGACGACCGTCAAAAATAACAAAAAGACAAGAATTAAATGATCCAGGTGCTAAGAGTAGTACAGCAGCATTAAAGAATCTGCTGGAGTTTCTGGCAAGTACTGGTTGTATACTGCATGTGACAACAATCTCCTGTATTCTTCTTTCATATGTCTAACCTGTGGAAAAACATCCAAACTTAGTTGAGTATGTTTGGTACAAAACTAACACTGTACATCACCAAAAGAACACCATACTGATAGTAAAGCAGAGTGGAGGCAGCATTATGCTTTAGGGATGTTTTCTGGCAGCTGGAACTGGGGCTTTAGTCAAGGTGGAGGGAATTATGAACATTTTCAAATATCAGTCAATTTTGCAACAAAACCTTCAGACCTCTAACTAAAAACTGAAGATAGAAACCAAAAGGAAGAAACTGAAGTAAAGGCCAAATATGAATAATATGAATAAATAAATGTATCTGAACCTTATTAACCAAACAATTGGTGAGCAGGAGTAATGCAACAAGATAAAAGCGGGCATACATCAAAATAAAACAATATGAATTATCTAAAAACCACAAAAATGTATGTCAAAAGAAGCTGCTGAATACATCAATCAACTAATGCATTTGGCAAAGTTCAAATATGATGCCAACAATGCATATGCAAATGTGAAGGTGCACTGGCAATGGACTTTATGGAAATGAAAAAGAAATGGGATTCACCATAAGTCCTTAAGTTTTATGAATACAGATACTATTCAAAGATTGCGCGCGACCCTCAAGTGCATATGACACATGTGCAAAACTCAGATGCAGATGATTTGTGCATGGATATGCATTATGGATTGGAACATGAGAATATGGCTGCTGGTCTCCAAAATGGTTGACATGCATGCGCAAACATGCTTCAGTCTTCTCTTGTATTTTTACATTGCAGATCTCCAATATAGCGGACACGAATGTGCAGACATGCTTCAGTCTCATCTTGCTTTCCCTAGCATTTGTACATTGCAGGTCTCCAATATGGCCAGAACACATGTGCAGACATGCTAGGACCCTTCCTTTTTCACTTTAGTGCTGGTTTACTTTGATCATGTGCAGTTAGTAGTTCATCAATGATTTTGATAACTTCAATTGTGTAGCGGGTGAGTATTTTCATGAATATAATCATTGACACATGAGGATTTGTTCAATACGGTAATTAAGCTGGTTGCTCATGAATTATGATCAGTAAATTATGCATTTTGTTCTACTGTATATGGACTTACCATATACAGTTATATGAAAAAGTTTGGGCACCCCTATTAATCTTAAGCTTAATGTTTTATAAAAATTGTTTTTTTTTGCAACAGCTACTTCAGTTTCATATATCTAATAACTGATGGACACAGTAATGTTTCTGCCTTGAAATGAGGTTTATTGTACTAACAGAAAATGTGCAATCTGCATTCAAACTAAATTTGACAGGTGCATAAGTATGGGCACCCCACCAGAAAAGTGACATTAATATTTAGTAGATCCTCCTTTTGCAAAAATAACAGCCTCTAGTCGCTTCCTGTAGCTTTTAATGAGTTCCTGGATCTTGGGTGAAGGTATTTTTGACCATTCCTCTTTACAAAACAATTCCAGTTCAGTTAAGTTTGATGGTCGCCGAGCATGGACAGCCCTCTTCAAATGATCCCACAGATTTTCAATGATATTCAGGTCTGGGGACTGGGATGGCCATTCCGGAACAGTGTAATTGTTCCTCTGCATGAATGCCTGAGTAGATTTGGAGCGGTGTTTTGGATCATTGTCTTGTTGAAAGATCCATCCCCTGCGTAACTTCAACTTTGTCACTGATTCATGAACATTATTGTCCAGAATCTGCTGATACTGAAAGGAATCCATGCGTCCCTCAACTTTAACAAGATTCCCGGTGCCAGCATTGGCCACACAGCCCCAAAGCATGATGGAACCTCCACCAAATTTTACTGTGGTTAGCAAGTGTTTTTCTTGGAATGCTGTGTTTTTTGGCCGCCATGCATAACGCCTTTTTGTATGACCAAACAACTCAATCTTGGTTTCATCAGTCCACAGGACCTTCTTCCAAAAAGTAATTGGCTTCTCCAAATGTGCTTTTGCATACCTCAGCCGACTGTATGTGGCGTGCTTGCAGAAACGGCTTCTTTCGCATCACTCTCCCATACAGCTTCTCCTTGTGCAAAGTGCATTGTATAGTTGACCGATGCACAGTGGCACCATCTGCAGCAAGTTGATGCTGCAGCTCTCTGGAGGTGGTCTGAGGATTGTCCTTGACTGATCTCACCATTCTTCTTCTCTGCCTTTCTGATGATTTTCTTGGCCTGCCACTTCTGGCCTTAACAAGAACTGTACCTGTGTTCTTCCATTTCCTTACTATGTTCCTCACAGTGGAAATTGACAGGTTAAATCTCTGAGACAGCTTTTTGCATCCTTCCCCTGAACAACTATGTTGAATAATCTTTGTTTTCAGATCATTAGACAGTTGTTTTGAGGAGCCCATGATGCCACTCTTCAGAGGAGATTCAAACAGGAGAACAACTTGCAAGTGGCCACTTTAAGTAGCTTTTCTCATGATTGCATACACCTGGCTATGAAGTTCAAAGCTCAATGAGGTTAGAAAACCAAAAAAAAGGGTTTAGTAAGTCAGTAAAAAGTAGGTAGGAGTATTTAAAACAAGAAAATGATAAGGGTGCCCATACTTATGCACCTGTCAAATTTTGTTTGAATGCAGATTGCACATTTTCTGTTAGTTCAATAAACCTCATTTCAAGGCAGAAACATTACTGTGTCCAACAGTTATTAGATATATGAAACTGAAATAGCTGTTGCAAAAAAAACTCTTTTTTATAAAACATTAAGCTTAAGATTAATAGGGGTGCCCAAACTTTTTCATGTAATTGTATACTCGTGTATAAGCCGAAATTTTCAGCACATTTTTTGCTGAAAAAGACCCCCCTCAGCTTAAACATGAGTCATGGTCCCACTTGTTCTCCGCTGTAGTGCGGGTGTTCCCCATTCTCTCCTGGTTATCTCCACGCACCTGCAGCCGCTGCTTGCTCAGGCCTCCAGTATTTGCGATATTCACCACTTCCTTTCCACCGCTACGATGTCTTCCGCGTCCTCTGTGACGTTCAGGTCAGAGGGTGCGATGATGCGAGTAGAGTGCGCCCTCTGCCTGAACAGTCAGTGCAGAGAGACAGCGATGCTGAGGAGCAGCGGACAGTGGTGAGAGGTGAGTATTTAATTTTTTTTTTTTTGCAGCAGCAGCAGCAATATACAGTATATGGGGATCAGCATAAACTGTATCGAGCATTATATTGGCATCTTATGGGGCCCATCATGAACTTTATGGAGCATTATATGGGGCATATTTTATTTGGAGCATCTTATGAAGGCCCATCATCAACTTTATGGAGCATTTACCAGTAGCTGCTGCATTTCACATCCTAGGCTTATACTCAAGTCAATCAGTTTTTCGCAGTATTTTGTGGTAAAATTAGGGGTCTCGGCTTATACTCGGGTCGGCTTATACTCGAGTATATACGGTATGTACACTATATATGAATGTAAACAATATGTACACTACTCTGTATATAATTAATCTATTGTATTCTTTATGAATTATGGATATTGTATGTAACTGATGTATTGATTGATGCACCTTTCAATATTTTGGCATATCCACCTTAACACTGGCTGTTTCATTAACACCTGGCTGTTTCATTAGGTATTGCACCTGTGCATTTGCTATTTTGTTTGGGTCCGCTGCACCCTGCTTGTACATTTGTATTGAGGCCTATTTAGACAGGTAAGCATCTTTGCCTGTTTTTGGTGTTTTTTTCTTGAATTTGTCCTTTTTTGGTGTTTTTCATGTTAGAGTAGGACTGGCAATACGTAAGGACCCTTGGCGTGGGTTGCCAGCTTCCATATTATGACCCTAATATCAACTAATACCTTACATATATTTATATGTTTTTTTTGCACGTATATTTTTTGCAGGGTGCAGCTGGGCCCAAATTGTTCTGTACACTGTGGCCTCTGTTCACACGGGATGCATTTTAGCACTTGGCAGCCCGCCATAGGGCGTTATTAATAGGCTGTAGCCAGATACTTTGTATTCCTTGTGTGAACACGCCACATACAGAGTATTTTATCTTCATGCATTGGTGTACCACACGGCCAAACCCTTATTGAAGGCTGGCTGTTTCATTAGGTATTGCACATGTGCATTTGCTATTTTGTTTGGGTCCGCTGCACCCTGCTTGTGCATTTGTATTGAGGCCTATTTAGACAGGTAAGCATCTTTGCCTGTTTTTGGTGTTTTTTCTTGAATTTGTCCTTTTTTGGTGTTTTATCCACCTTAACACTGCTTGAGAAAGGTCCTCAATTTGACCTAAACATTGCCATCACTATGGGCTATTATTATATTTTTCTAATTTTCTATTTTGGGAGTGCTGCCTTCAATTTTTATAGATCTGTAGATAGACAGAGAGAGAGAGGGATAGATTAGATAGATAGAGATAGATATTAGATAGATAGATAGACATACAGATAGATAGATAGATAGAGAGGGAGAGATTAGATAGATAGATAGATAGATAGATTAGATAGATAGATACATAGATTAGATAGATATAGAGAGAGGGATTAGATATATAGATCTGTAGACAGAGAGAGAGATTAGATAGATATGTAGAGAGAGATTAGATAGATAGATAGATTAGATAGATATATATACATATAGAAAGACAGACAGAAGATAGATAGATAGATAGATAGATCTGTAGGTAGATGAATCTGTAGATAGATACAAAACAGACAAAGTAGAACAAGTCCAAGGAAATTATGGGTGCAATAATTTAGTTTCAAACCTCAAATTAGCATTAATATTGCAAAAAGGAAAAAAGAAGACAACAATCCATAGTAGCTATAAGTGCATTTTAAGCTTTTATGGAATGCTGTCTCTTTTTTGCATGTAATTATAAATCTGATTAGAAGTTGCTGTGCACACTTTGCGGAAAATCCGCTGCGGTTTTAAAGAAGTAGAATGCCACTTTTTTTTGTGAATCTGCAGCATTTTTGTACCCATTCCATTACAGAAAACCTCAGGGGTAAAAAACGCAGCAAATCCGCAGAAAAACCACAGCAAAAACGCACAAAAAACGCGACAAATCCGCAGGTGCGTTTTCTGCCAGGAGAGGCAGAATCCGCACCAGAAATTCCTAAGGCTAATCCGCAACGTGGGCACATAGCCTTAAGGTATATAACTATATATACAGAGTAGAACATTTACATTTATCAACATTTAACCGGGACGAGTGTGAAGCTTAAATCAGTCTTTGCATCCCCTTACAATGGTTTGAACGTTTGAATGACTGCAATGATCAACATGGACTATAATGTGTTTGGCTGCATCGGAGTAAGGGTACCGTCACACTGAAACGACGCTGCAGCGATACGACAACGATGTCGATCGCTGCAGCGTCGCTGTTTGGTCACTGGAGATCTGTCACACAGACCGCTCTCCAGCGACCAACGATCCCGAAGTCCCCGGGTAACCAGGGTAAACATCGGGTTACTAAGCGCAGGGCCGCGCTTAGTAACCCGATGTTTACCCTGGTTACCAGCGTAAATGTAAAAAAAACAAACACTACATACTTACCTTCCGTGTCTGTCCTCCGGCGCTGTGCTTTCTTCTGCACTGTCAGCGCCGGTCAGCCGTAAAGCAGAGCGGTGACGTCACCGCTGTGCTATCCGGCTGGCCGGCGCTCACAGCCAGTGCAGAGAAGCACAGCGCCGGAGGACAGACACGGAAGGTAAGTATGTAGTGTTTGTTTTTTTTTTACGTTTACGCTGGTAACCAGGGTAAACATTGGGTTACTAAGCGCGGCCTAGCGCTTAGTAACCCAATGTTTACCCTGGTTACCAGTGAAGACATCGCTGAATCGGCGTCACACACGCCGATTCAGCGATGTCAGCGGGAGATCCAGCGACGAAAGAAAGTTTCAAACGATCTGCTACGACGTACGATTCTCAGCGGGGTCCCTGATCGCAGTAGCGTGTCAGACACAGCGAGATCGTAAGGATATCGCTGGAACATCACGAATCGTGCCGTCGTAGCGATCAAAATGCCACTGTGTGACGGTACCCTAACTGTTGTTTCAGAGCTGACCACTCATTCAATGGTTGTTCATACATTAACCTTGATTACTTGTATCCAATGTGTATTACCACTGTTACTATACATGGACTGATGTAGTGCCACTGGACTTTGAACATTACTTTGTAAAACTTTGATAAAGCGGTGTTTATTTTTGTCACCAAGCAGATATATGTGTCAGAGATAAACATATTGCTCCATTCCCTGACAGCCAGCAGCCTGAATGGTATCTGAGTCATTCTATCTTCGGCATTGAATCCTGCATATATCTATATATGTTAGTCATCCTATTATGCATTTGTTTGTGTTTATAGATATTTAACTGACTTTTGCATGTCCTTACGCAGAGAGATCACATAACTGTTTCAAAGGGGTTTATGATCCATGTTGACCTGGACATTTGTTTATCTGATCACTACATTTGTGTCCTGCTGTCTCAACTGAGTTAGATTGATTATTAACGAGAGGGGAGAAAAAGAAAAAAAAGTGAGATCTAAGAGCTAGCCTTCTATAAATGTAGACATAGTTTGGGGAAGCATTCATGCAGGGGTGCATTCGTGCACTATTATTCGTGTATTTTTATTCAAAGTACTTTTTTTCTACATATTCGGCAGTTATAACATGGCAGTTAGACAGGGCAGGAGACGGGTAAGAAAAACTAAATATATTCACTATTCCCTTGAAACAGAACAAATACTCACCATATGCATTGGTATAATCTATATCCTGGCTGCTGCATTCACTCACATTCACCGCCCTTGCATTAACTCTCTACACTCCTTCCATATCGGCCCCTCTGTCCTTGCCTCTCCTATGTATAGCACTCATGCTCTGTTCACATTGCTTAACAGCGCAGATCCATTCAGTCCCACCATCCAACACAAGAGACGCTCTCACAAATCACTTAACCATCTGCTCACTCTTTCTATCCTCCTTCTCCTAGTCGCTGGAGACATCTCTCCAAACCCCGGCCCCCCATGTTATAGCCAGTCAAACCTCCCAATTGCTACACCCAGAAACCCCTCTAACCTTATTAATATTCCATGCATGCCTTATGTCTCTTTCAATTGTGCCCTTTGGAATTCTCGCTCTGTGTGTAATAAACTCTCCTTCATTCATGACTTCTTCCTTTCTAATTCTCTTAATCTCCTGGCTCTTACTGAAACCTGGATCTAGCAGTCAGACACCACCACTGCTGCTACTCTTTCATATGGTGGACTACATTTTTCTCATACCCCAAGATCAGACAACAGAGCAGGTGGAGGCGTTGGTCTGCTCCTTTCACCCAAATGTACTTTCCAAGTTATCCCCCAAGTACCCTCACTTGTCTTCCCTTCCTTTGAGGTCCATGCTGTCAGACTCTACGTCCCCTTCTCCATGCGAGTGGCGGTGGTGTATTGTCCTCCTGGCCCCTCTCATCAGTTCCTGGATCACTTTGCCACCTGGCTTCCACACTTTCTCTCCTGTGACACCCCCACCCTTATCATGGGTGATTTCAACATCCCCATTGCTTCTCCCCTCTCCCCACCTGCTTCTCACCTTTTATCTCTAACCTCCTCTTTCGGCCTCTCGCAGTATACTAAAGGTACCGTCACACTAGACGATATCGCTAGCGATCCGTGACGTTGCAGCGTCCTCGCTAGCGATATCGTCCAGTGTGACAGGCAGCAGCGATCAGGCGCCTGCTGTGATATCGCTGGTCGGGGAAGAAAGTCCAGAACTTTGTTTCGTCGCTGGATCTCCCGCTGACATCGCTGAATCGGCGTGTGTGACGCTGATTCAGCGATGTCTTCGCTGGTAACCAGGGTAAACATCGGGTTACTAAGCGCAGGGCCGCGCTTAGTAACCCGATGTTTACCCTGGTTACCATCGTTAAAGTAAAAAAACAACCACTACATACTTACCTACCGCTGTCTGTCCCCAGCGCTGTGCTTCTCTGCTCTGGCTGCTTTCCGGCCGCTGTGCTCACAGCCAGAGCAGAGAAGCACAGCGCCGGGGACAGACAGCGGTAGGTAAGTATGTAGTGGTTGTTTTTTTTACTTTAACGATGGTAACCAGGGTAAACATCGGGTTACTAAGTGCGGCCCTGCATCACTGCAGCGTTGCTAAGTGTGACGGTACCTTAACTCTCCAACGCATGAAGATGGAAACTCCCTTGACTTGGTCTTCTCCCGGCTTTGCTCAATGGATGATTTCACAAACTCCCCTCTCCCGCTCTCTGACCACAACCTTCTTTCATTCTCTATCACGAACTGCCATCCCACTCAGGTCACCCCCACTTTCCACACTTATAGAAACATACAGGCCATTAACACCCAGAAACTTATGAAGAACTTGCAGTCCTCATTGGCCCCAATCTTCTCCATCTCATGTGCTGATTTAGCTCTGAAGCATTACAATGAAACCCTGCAAAGTGCCCTGGATGAAGCTGCACCTCCTATACATAAAACAACTCAGCACAGACGGCGACAACCGTGGCACATGCTGCAAACACGTTTCCTGCAGCGGTTCTCCAGGTGCGCCGAACGTCTGTGGAGAAAATCTAATCTACCCGAAGATTTCATCCATTATAAGTTCATGCTAAAAACATACAACTCTGCCCTTCACCTCTCCAAACAAACCTATTTCAACACCCTCATCACCTCACTGTCAAATAACCCTAAACGTCTCTTTGACACATTCCAGTCCATACTCAACCCAAGAGTGCAGGCCCCAACCACAGGTCTCGGTGCTGACGATCTGGCCAATTACTTCAAAGAAAAAATTGAGCACACTCAACAGGAAATCATCTCCCAATCTCTTCATACCATGCACTGTCCTCCCTCCCCCACTGCATCTAGTTCACTCTCTGACTTTGAACCAGTTACAGAAGAAGAAGTAATCAGGCTCCTTGTATCTTCTCGCCCGACCACTTGCACCAGTGACCCCATTCTGTCACACCTCCTCCAGTCCCTTTCCCCGGCTGTCACCTCTCACCTAACAAAAATATTCAACCTTTCCCTCACTTCTGGTATTTTTCCCTCCTCATTTAAGCATGCCATCATACATCCATTACTTAAAACAACATCCCTCGACCAAAACTGTGCCGCTAATTATAGACCTGTCTCTAATCTTCCCTTCATCTCTAAACTCCTCGAACACCTGGTCCACTCCCGTCTTACCCGCTATCTCTCAGATAAAGATAACTCTCTTCTCGACCCTCTTCAATCTGGCTTCCGCTCTTTACACTCTACTGAAACTGCCCTCACTAAAGTCTCTAATGACCTACTAACCGCTAAATCTAATGGTCACTACTCCATGCTAATTCTCTTGGATCTCTCTGCAGCATTCGATACTGTGGATCATCAGCTCCTCCTCACTATGCTCCGCTCCATCGGCCTCAAGGACACCATTCTCTCTTGGTTCTCCTCCTATCTCTCTGACCGATCCTTCACTGTATGTTTTGCTGGTTCCTCCTCCTTGATTCCGAGCTTTCATTCACCCCCCACATCTGATTATTGGCTCACTCCTGTTATCTGCACCTGAAAAACATTTCTAGAATTCGCCCTTTTCTTACTTTCGACTCTGTAAAAACTCTTACTGTCTCACTTATTCATTCTCGTCTGGACTATTGTAACTCTCTACTAATCGGCCTCCCTCTTACCAAACTCTCCCCGCTCCAATCTGTCCTGAATGCTGCAGCCAGGATCATATTCCTCACCAACCGTTAGGCTATGTGCACACGTTCAGGAATTCATGCAGAAAATTCCTGTGGAAATCCGGACATTTCTGCCAGATTTCCGCATGAAATCCGCATGCGTTTTTTTGCATGGTTTTGACCCGGTTTTGACGCGGTTTTTGCGTGTTTTTTCCCAGACATTTCCCAGTGCATTAGACAGTGGGAAATCCGCGAATAAAATGCAAAATTAATGAACAGGTTCATTATTTTTCCACAATGCGTTTTTCATGCGGAAAAACGCACATCATGTGCACAGAAGTTGCGGATTCCATTATAAATGATGGGATGCTTAATGTATGCAGATTATTTGCGGTTTTATAGCGTTTTTATAGCGCAAAAACGCTAAAAAACCGCAAATAATCTGCAACATGTGCACATAGCCTTACACCGATGCCTCTACCTTGTGCCAGTCATTACACTGGCTACCCATCCACTCAAGATTCCAGTACAAAACTACTACCCTCATCCACAAAGCACTCCATGGCTCAGCACCACCCTACATCTCCTCTCTGGTCTGTCTACCACCCTACCCGTGCCCTCCGCTCCGCTAATGAGGTTAGAATCCTCAATAATCAGAACCTCCCACTCCCGTCTCCAAGACTTTACACGTGCTGCGCCGATTCTTTGGTATGCACTACCTAGGTTAATACGATTAATCTCCAATCCCCAGAGTTTTAAGCGTGCCCTAAAAACTCATTTGTTCAGACTGGCCTACCGCCTCAATGCATTAACCTAACTATCCCTGTGTGGCTTATAAAAAAAAAAAAAAAAAACATAATCAGGTTCCTCGCATCATGTTCTCATACACTTTAGGCAGTTAATAGCCCTCTGTTTCTGTACTGTTACATACTTAGGCAGTTAACTGGTTCATGCAGCTTTACATGAACACCCGAGCCTTACACTATGGCTGGTCCGAATAACTAAAGCAATTGTTACCATCCACCTCTCATGTCTCCCCTTTTCCTCATAGTTTGCAAGCTTGTGAGCAGGGCCCTCATTCCTCCTGGTATCTGTTTTGAACTGTGATCTCTGTTATGCTGTAATGTCTATTGTCTGTACAAGTCCCCTCTATAAGTTGTAAAGCGCTGCGGAATATGTTGGCACTATATAAATAAAAATTATTATTATTATAAGGCTTTCTGATTACACAGAGCAAAAAAATACAGTGCAGATTCATTGCTCTCTGAAGACTTCTGTATTATTAATGACTTGAATTGTGAAGTCATAGAGGAAATGTAAAATCTATAAAGGATATCTAGGGCCCAATTCATCATTTTTTGCCATTTTTTTTTCTAGTTTTGGGTGTTTCGTGGCTGTTTTTTCGTTCCACCATAGTCATCTGTTAATTTTTTTTATTGTTTAAAGTCACTTTTTAATGTGTTCATTTTTATTAGTTTGCTATTGTAGGCATGATTTAGGCTTTATCTATGTTTTGCCTGATTCATTATTGTGACTTTTTAAAAGTTGCAAAGTTTTTTGTACAAATATACTTTAGTGCCCCTCACCCACCAAAGTGATGTTATATATCCCAAATGTTGTTTTCTGATAAAAGAAGGGAAAGAATACCTGGGTAACTAGGTGGTTTCTGGCGCCCCAGGACTTTACTTTCCATGTGGAGCACAGGTCAGGGAGCTGGCATGGGAATGGGGATGCCCTGCCACTGGTGAAGTGACATAGGGCGTGCATGATGGCGTCAGTGATGTTAAACAGTCCTTCTGTGATCAGGATTCCTCCCGCTCACAGTTGACAGAACACACACAGTTCAGGTTCACAAGACCAAGCAACACTTTCCTGCAGTGCTCCCTCTCCAGGAACACCTTTGAACACTAAAGCTCGGGCCTTCAAGCATTTAAGCCCAGACCTTGTGACTCCTCCAGCATGTGACTAATCACAAGATCCTGACATCACACAGGTCCTGTCAGGACTCTGCATGTAGAGATATGGTGGACTGCCTTCCACTCGTTCTATGGAGGTCCACTAAAACCAGCCCATAACATAAGACGTAGTGTGTGGAGGAAACTACTCTGGTTTTACATTACTGATGCCATCATGCATCATATACATTGCCGTGTGAAAGTATTCGGCTCCCTGGATCTTTTCAACCTTTTCGCACATATCATGCTTCAAACATAAAGATACCAAATGTAAATTTTTGGTGAAGAATCAACAACAAGTGGAACACAATTGTGAAGTTGAATGAAATATATTGGTTACTTTAAATTTTTGTAGAAATTCAAAAACTGAAAAGTGGGGCGTGCAATATTATTCGGCCCCTTTAACTTAATACTTTGTTGTGCCACCTTTTGCTGTGCTTACAGCTGCAAGTCGATCGGGGTATGTCTATCAGTTTTGTACATCGAGAGACTGAAATTCTTGCCCATTCTTCCTTGGCAAACAGCTCGAGCTCAGTAAGGTTTGATGGAGATCGTTTGTGAACAGCAGTTTTCAGCTCTTTCCACAGATTCACGATTGGATTGAGGTCTGGTCTTTGACTTGGCCATTCTAACACTTGGATACGTTTATTTGTGAACCATTCCATTGTAGATTTTGCTTTATGTTTGGGTTCATTGTCTTGTTGGAAGACAAATCTCCGTCCCAGTCTCAGGTCTTTTGCAGACTCAAACAGGTATTCTTTAAGAATGGTCCTGCATTTGGCTCCTTCCATCTTCCAATCAATTGTAACCATCATCCCTGTCCCTGCTGAAGAAAAACAGGCCCAAACCATGATGCTGCCACCACCATGTTTGACAGTGGGGATGGTGTGTTCAGGGTGATGGGCTGTGTTGTCTTTACGCCAAACATATCGTTTGGCATTGTTGCCAAAAAGTTTGATTTTGGTTTCATCTGACCAGAGCACCTTCTTCCACATGTTTGGTGTGTCTCCCAGGTGGCTTGTTGCAAACTTTAAACAACACTTTTTATGGATATCTTTGAGAAATAGCTTTCTTCTTGCCACTCTTCCATAAAGGCCAGATTTGTGCAGTGTACGATTGTAGTGATTGTTGTCCTATGGACAGACTGTCCCACCTCAGCTGTAGATCTCTGCAGTTCATCCAGAGTGATCATGGGCCTAGTAGTTTGAACTAGATTCGTTGAGGAACTGGGAGCCAGTGGAGGGATTTGCAGAGGGGAGAAACAAGGGAGTAGTGAGGAGAGAGTTGGATTAGGCGGGCAGCAGAGTTGAGGACAGACTGGAGTGGTGCAAGAGAGTTAGCAGGGAAGCCACAGAGGTGGGTGTTGCAGTAGTCGAGGCGGGAGATGATGACGGCATGCACAAGAGTTTTACTAGATTGAGGGCTGAGGAAGGGACGGATTCTGGCAATATTTTTAAGTTGGAGGCAACAGGAGGTGGCAAGAGTTTGGATGTGCGGTTTGAAGGACATGGCAGAGTCGAGAGTTACTCCGAGGCAGCAGATTACAGGTGCTGGAGAGAGCATAAAGCCGTTTACCATAATAGATAGATAGGGTAGGGGAGATGCGCGAGGTGCAGGAAAGATGATGAGTTCGGTTTTGCCTACATTGAGTTTTAGGAAGTTAGAGGTGAAGAAAGAGGATATAGCTGATACGAAAGAAGAGAAAAAAGACTAGACTAATAATAGTGTGCACATTCACACAGTAAAATATAAGAAAAAAACCTTTATTGCACCTCAAGACAAAACAACATTTAAAAACATGTAAAATACATATAACATGACCAATAAACCATCACCCCCAAAAAACTAGGCCAATTAGGCATAAAGTGAAACAAATGAAGCAATCAATGTTATATTTATAAAAAGCTCAATAATGGCCCATGTACACCATAATATGGGTCTAGTCAGTAAGCACAAGCAAATATTAGTGGCAAGCCATACAACATCCCAAAAATAATGTGACCACAAAAGTATGTATAGTGAATAAAATACACCTTACATAGCATATATGCACACAATTGCTGTCACAAGTGTGCCGCATTGGGAAAACATATAATAATGCATCCGAACCCCCAGATCACTGGTGTGTTATTCTAAAAGTTATGGGAATAAAGTCCCACAATATGAAACACCATAGTTGGAAAGAGGAAAGGACAAGAAAAGTCCAATAATGGAATGTGCAGCAACACTGGGAAAAGGTAAATATACTGTAATGTGCTGCTGCAGTGCAGTATAGAGCAACCTCCACCAGGGGGTGCTGATTAAGGAAAGGAGGCTGGACACACAGCACAGCAACACTGAACAACAACACAGGTGTCACAGTTAATGAAAGGGACATGAAACAAGCCAAGGTCATACACGGAGATCGCAGCGCGGTACAGAAGGGGTGAGCATAGAATCGTCGGGGACAAGCAAGATGTCAGAACCTACCGGGGACGTGGTAACCAAAACGTGAGACGTAAGACGGAGTCGGGGTACAGGCCAAAGGTCAGAACAAGTAACAAATGGGTGGAGGCAGTCAGAGGCAAAGAGGAACACTAGAACAGGGATCCAGGTCAGGAGCTCAAACAGTGCAGGATGAACTATAGCTGACACTGGCCCACAGGCTGCAGAGGACTTAAATAGCTCAGCCAGCTCCAGGGTGAGGCAGATAGGATTAACCCCCACATGACCAGTCCAGAGACAAGAGAGCTGAACATAATCTCAGAACTGGATCATGACATATACAACCTGATAGATGATCACTCCAGGTGGAATAAAGATCAACAGAAAGCTACAATAGCCTATGGGATGTGAGTGGGTAAAACCACATTACCAACTAAGGAGAAAGGCTGTAAGATGGAGCCATGTTACCATGGAATCCTAATGAAAGATAAGAGGGGGTGAGCAGGATATTGCTGACAGACTTTCCGGGACTCTGGACAGCAGGGAGGTGACATCTGGGCCAGAGAGGTAGATCTGAGTGTCGTCCGCATACAGGTGGTACAGGAAGCCATAGGACTTTATGAGTTGTCCTAGGCCAAGGGTATAGATGGAAAAAGGGGGGCTCCAGGACAGAGCTTTGAGGGACACCAACAGAGAGAGGGAGGGATGA
This sequence comes from Ranitomeya imitator, assembly GCF_032444005.1. Lineage (NCBI taxonomy): Eukaryota > Metazoa > Chordata > Amphibia > Anura > Dendrobatidae > Ranitomeya > Ranitomeya imitator. Next base: position 343,119,211 of record NC_091286.1, on the reverse strand, counting down.
GGAGGTAGTGTGGGAGTGGGAAACGCTAAATGCACGGTCGGAAAGGTATTAGGCAATCCAGGACAGGGCAAGGTCTTTGATGCCAAGGGAAGAAAGCATCTGTAGCAGTAAGCAGTGGTCGACTGTGTCAAAAGCAGAGCACAGGTCGAGAAGGAGGAGGATGGAGAACTGTCTGTTGGTTTTGGCTGTAAGTCACTAGTAATTTTGGTCAGGGCAGTTTCGGTGGAGTGGAGGGGGCGGAAGATAGATTGGAGGTTGTCAAGGAGAGAGTTAGCTGAGAGGTGGGAGGAAAGTTGAGCATGGACATGCTGCTCAAGGAGTTTTGAAGCAAACAGGAGCAGTGATATGGGGCGATAGCTGGGCACAGCAGTTGGGTCAAGATTTGTTTTTTTGAGGATGGGTGTGATGGTGGCATGTTTGAAGGCAGAGGGGAAGAAAGCAGAAGATAGCGATAGGTTGAAGAGGTGGGTTAGGGCTGGAATGTGCGTGTTAGTGAGGTTGGGGAGAATGTTATGATCTGGTGGTTTAGGAGCAACATGGGATGAGCTCTGAAGGAGGTGGTACCTGTACTGACCGCAGTCCCTAAGCTCAACACAACACTAGAAGTAGCCGTGGGATGCTCCTGTCACTCCCTAGGCACCTCGTCACAGCCTAAGAACTAACTACCCCTAAAGATAGAAACAGGAAAACTATCTTGCCTCAGAGAAAATCCCCAAAGGATAGATAGCCCCCCACAAGTAATGACTGAGTGGAGAGGGAAAAGACATACACAGAATGAAACCAGGATGAAGCACAGAAGGCCAGTCTAGCTAGATAGATTAGACAGGATAGAATACTGTGCGGTCAGTATTAAAAACTACAAAGATCCACACGGAGTTTACAAAAATCTCCACACCTGACTAAAGGTGTGGAGGGTAAATCTGCTTCCCAGAGCTTCCAGCTTAACTGAATTAATCCATACTGACAAGCTGGACAAAACATAGAATGCACAGAACGAATAAGTCCACAACATGTGGACAGAAAAGAGCAAAGCAAGGACTTATCTTTGCTGAACTGGACAGGATATCAGGGAAATCCAAGAGAGATGTGAATCCAACCAGGAACCATTGACAAGTGGCACTGGTTGAAGGAAAGAGCCAGGCCTAAATAGCCGAGCAGAAAGACAATCAGTGGAAGCAGCTGCAGACTGCTAAATCCAAGGATCAGCCATACCACTTAAAACCACCGGAGGGAGCCCAAGAGCAGAACTCACAAAAGTGACTTACAACCACCGGAGGGAGCCCAAGAGCGGAATTCACAACAGTACCCCCCCCTTGAGGAGGGGTCACCGAACTCTCACCAGAGCCCCCAGGCCGATCAGGACGAGCCAAGTGAAAAGCACGAACCAAATCGGCGGCATGGACATCAGAGGCAACAACCCAAGAATTATACTCCTGGCCATAACCCTTCCACTTGACAAGATACTGAAGCCTCCGCCTCGAAAAACGAGAATCCAAAATTTTCTCAACCTCATATTCCAACTCTCCCTCAACCAACACCGGGGCAGAAGGATCAACCGAGGGAACAACGGGCACCACATATCTCCGCAAGAAAGATCTATGGAAAACATTATGAATGGCAAAAGAGGCTGGAAGAGCCAAACGAAAAGACACCAGATTGATAATTTCAGAAATCTTATAAGGACCAATAAACTGAGGCTTAAACTTAGGGGAAGAAACCTTCATAGGAACATGACGAGAAGACAACCAAACCAAATCCCCCACACGAAGCCGGGGACCAACACACCGACGGCGGTTAGCAAAACGTTGAGCCTTTTCCTGAGACAACGTCAAATAGTCCACCACATGAGTCCAAATCTGCTGCAGCCTGTCCACCACAGAATCCACACCAGGACAATCAGAAGGCTCAACCTGCCCTGAAGAAAAACGAGGATGAAAACCAAAATTACAAAAGAAAGGTGAAACCAAAGTAGCCGAACTAGCCCTATTATTAAGGGCAAACTCGGCGAATGGCAAGAAAGCCACCCAATCATCCTGATCAGCAGACACAAAGCATCTCAAATAGGTCTCCAAGGTCTGATTAGTTCGCTCAGTTTGGCCATTAGTCTGAGGATAGAACGCCAAAGAAAAAGACAAATCAATGCCCATCCTAGCACAAAGGTCCGCCAAAACCTAGAGACAAACTGAGAACCTCTGTCAGACACAATATTCTCCGGAATGCCATGCAAACGAACCACATGCTGAAAAAACAATGGAACCAAATCTGAGGAGGAAGGCAACTTAGGCAAAGGTACCAGATGGACCATTTTAGAGAACCGGTCACAAACAACCCAGGTAACAGACATCTTCTGGGAAACAGGAAGATCCGAAATAAAATCCATGGAAATATGCGTCCAAGGTCTCTCAGGGACCGGCAAAGGCAAAAGCAACCCACTAGCGCGGGAACAGCAAGGCTTGGCCCGGGCGCAAGTCCCACAGGACTGCACAAAAGCACGCACATCGCGCGACAAGGAAGGCCACCAAAAGGACCTAGCAACCAAATCTCTGGTACCAAAAATCCCAGGATGACCAGCCAACACTGAACAATGAACCTCAGAAATTACCTTACTTGTCCATCTATCAGGAACAAACAGCTTCCCCACAGGACAGCGGTCAGGCTTATCAGCCTGAAATTCCCGAAGCACCCGCCGCAAATCAGGGGAGATGGCAGAAAGAATCACCCCTTCCTTAAGAATGCCAACCAGCTCAAGGACTCCAGGAGAATCAGGCAAAAAACTCCTAGAGAGGGCATCAGCCTTAACATTCTTAGATCCCGGAAGATACGAGACCACAAAATCAAAACGGGAGAAAAACAGGGACCATCGAGCCTGTCTAGGATTCAGCCACTTGGCCGACTCGAGGTAAATCAGATTCTTATGATCAGTCAAGACCACAACGCGGTGCTTAGCTCCCTCAAGCCAATGTCGCCACTCCTCAAACGCCCACTTCATAGCCAACAACTCCCGATTGCCGACATCATAATTGCGTTCCGCAGGCGATAACTTTCTGGAAAGAAAAGCACACAGTTTCATCAAAGAACCATCAGAATCCCTCTGAGACAAAACGACCCCTGCCCCAATCTCAGAAGCGTCAACTTCAACCTGAAAAGGAAGGGAAACATCCGGCTGACACAGGGGCAGAAGTAAATCGGCGTTTAAGTTCCCGAAAGGCCTCAACAGCCGCAGAGGACCAATTCGTCACATCAGCGCCTTTCTTCGTCAAATCAGTAAAGGGCTTAACCACACTGGAAAAGTTGGCAATGAAACGGCAATAGAAATTAGCAAAGCCCAAAAATTTTTGAAGGCTCTTCACAGATGTGGGTTGAATCCAGTCATGAATAGCTTGGACCTTAACAGGATCCATTTCCATAGACGAGGGAGAAAAAATAAAACCCAAAAAAGAGACCTTCTGAACTCCGAATAGGCACTTAGACCCCTTCACAAATAAAGCATTATCACGAAGGATCTGGAATACCATCCTGACCTGCTTCACATGAGACTCCCAATCATCGGAAAAAATCAAAATATCATCCAAATATACAACCATGAATTTATCAAGATAATTGCGGAAAATATCATGCATGAAAGATTGGAACACAGATGGAGCATTAGAGAGCCCGAATGGCATCACGAGGTATTCAAAATGGCCTTCGGGCGTATTAAATGCAGTTTTCCATTCGTCACCCTGTTTAATACGAACAAGATTATATAACCCTCGGAGGTCAATCTTAGTGAACCAACTAGCCCCCTTAATCTGAGCAAACAAATCAGAAAGCAAAGGCAAGGAGTATTGGAATTTGACCGTGATCTTGTTTAGAAGATGATAATCTATACAGGGTCTCAAGGAGCCATCCTTCTTAGCAACAAAAAAGAAACCCGCTCCCAATGGTGACGAAGACGGCCGAATATGCCCCTTCTCCAAAGATTGCTTAACATAACTCCGCATGGCGACATGCTCTGGCACAGACAGATTGAAAAGTCGGCCCTTAGGGAACTTACAACCTGGAATCAAGTTAATAGCACAATCACAGTCCCTATGTGGAGGAGGGGAACTGGACTTGGGCTCATCAAATACATCCTGGAAATCCGACAAAAACTCAGGGACCTCAGAAGAGGGGGAAGAGGAAATTGACATCAAAGGAACGTCACTATGTACCCCTTGACAACCCCAACTAGTCACAGACATAGTTTTCCAATCCAGTACCGGATTATGTTCCTGTAACCATGGAAAACCCAGTACAACAACATCATGCAGGTTATGCAACACCAGAAAACGGCAATCTTCCTGATGTGCTGGAGCCATGTACATGGTAATCTGCGTCCAGTACTGAGATTTATCCTTGGCCAATGGTGTAGCATCAATGCCCCTCAAAAGAATAGGGTTCTGCAAAGGCTGCAAAGAAAAACCACAGCGCCTGGCGAATTCTAAGTCCATTAAGTTCAGGGCAGCGCCTGAATCCACAAATGCCATGACAGAAAAGGACGACAATGAGCAAATCAGGGTCACAGATAAAAGAAATTTAGGCTGTACAGTACTAATGGTAACAGACCTAGCGACCCTCTTAGTACGCTTAGGGCAATCAGAAATAACATGAGCAGAATCACCACAGTAAAAACACAGCCTATTCTGACGTCTGAATTCCTGCCGTTCTGTTCTAGTCAAAATCCTATCACATTGCATAGGCTCAGGACTCTGCTCAGAGGACACTGCCATATGGTGCACAGCTTTGCGCTCGCGCAGACGCCGATCAATTTGAATGGCTAGAGACATAGATTCGCTCAAACCAGCAGGCGTAGGGAAGCCCACCATAACATCTTTAAGGGCTTCAGAAAGACCTTTTCTGAAAATAGCAGCCAGAGCATCCTCATTCCATTTAGTGAGCACACACCATTTCCTAAATTTCTGGCAGTATAATTCTGCCACTTCCTGACCTTGACACAGGGCCAACAGGGTTTTTTCTGCATGATCCACAGAATTAGGTTCGTCATACAATAATCCGAGCGCTTGAAAAAATGCGTCTACATTCAGCAATGCCGGATCCCCTGATTCAAGGGAGAATGCCCCGTCCTGAGGGTCACCACGCAGCAAGGATATGATGGTATTAACTTGCTGAATGGGATCACCAGAAGAACGGGGTTTCAAAGCAAAAAACAATTTGCAGTTATTTTTAAAGTTCAAAAACTTGGATCTGTTCCCAAAAAACAAATCAGGAGTAGGAATTTTAGGCTCCAAAGCCGGAGTCTGGACAACATAATCTTGGATACTCTGTACTCTTGCAGCAAGTTGATCCACACGAGAAAACAAACCCTGAACATCCATGCCAGAGCATAAATCCTGAACCACCCAGAGATCAAGAGGAAAAAAAAGACAAAACAGAGCACAGAAAAAAAATGGCTCAGAATTTATTTTTCCTTCTTTTGAGATGCATTTAATTCATTTTTGGCCACTTGTACTATTATGATCTGGTGGTTTAGGAGCAACATGGGACGAGCTCTGAAGGAGGTGGTACCTGTACTGACCGCAGTCCCTAAGCTCAACACAACACTAGAAGTAGCCGTGGGATGCTCCTGTCACTCCCTAGGCACCTCGTCACAGCCTAAGAACTAACTACCCCTAAAGATAGAAACAGGAAAACTATCTTTCCTCAGAGAAAATCCCCAAAGGATAGATAGCCCCCCACAAGTAATGACTGTGAGTGGAGAGGGAAAAGACATACACAGAATGAAACCAGGATGAAGCACAGGAGGCCAGTCTAGCTAGATAGATTAGACAGGATAGAATACTGTGCGGTCAGTATTAAAAACTACAAAAATCCACACAGAGTTTACAAAAATCTCCACACCTGACTAAAGGTTTGGAGGGTAAATCTGCTTCCCAGAGCTTCCAGCTTAACTGAATTAATCCATACTGACAAGCTGGACAAAACATAGAATGCACAGAACGAATAAGTCCACAACATGTGGACAGAAAAGAGCAAAGCAAGGACTTATCTTTGCTGAACTGGACAGGATATCAGGGAAATCCAAGAGAGATGTGAATCCAACCAGGAACCATTGACAAGTGGCACTGGCTGAAGGAAAGAGCCAGGCCTAAATAGCCGAGCAGAAAGACAATCAGTGGAAGCAGCTGCAGACTGCTAAATCCAAGGAGCAGCCATACCACTTAAAACCACCGGAGGGAGCCCAAGAGCAGAACTCACAAAAGTACCACTTACAACCACCGGAGGGAGCCCAAGAGCGGAATTCACAACAGGAGAAGGTGGGAAGGGATGGAGTCAAGTGCACAGATGGAAAGGAGTTGAGCATGCTCTCCTTCAGTAATGTTGGAGAGGGAGGTTATTAGGGAAGTGCAGAGGTCCGATATATGGAGTGGTTGGGGTGGTGGAACAGTAAAGGTTTGCCTTGTTTGGTCAATTTTATTTTTGAAGTTGGTGGCAAAGTCCTCGGAAGAGATGAGGGGAGTTGGAGGTGGCAGTGGTGGGCGGAGGAGAGAGTTGAATGTGCTGAACAGTTGTTTTGGGTTGAAGGATAATGAAGATACAAGGTTTGGGAAATCGGTCTGTTTAGCAGAGGTGAGGGCTAATATGAAGGCAAGTGTAGCTTATTTGAAAGCAGTGAAGTCGTCTGGCAGGCATGTTTTCTTCCAATGCCGCTCTGCGACCCTGGATGCTTGTCAAAGTTTTTTTGTTAGATTGTTGTGCCAGGGTTGCCTATTGATTCATCGCACTTTGCCATGCATGAGAGGGGTGACTGAGTCTATGGCTGATGTGAGCGTGGCATTATAGAAAGCGGTGGCGCTGTCCATGTCGTGGAGTGAAGATATGGAGGACAGAGGTAGAAGAGAATCAGAGAGCCTGTGAATGTCCAGAATAAGCGAGTTTTCTGTGAGGATGTGCCAGGGGCTGGACTTGGGGAGTGGGGGAGGAGGACAAGGATGAGAAGGTGAGTAGATGGTGGTGAAATAGGGGGAAGGGAGAGGCTGTGAGATTAGATAGGGAACAAAGGTGGGTGAAGATGAGGTCTAGTGTATGTCCGTCTGTGTGGGTGGCTGTGGAAAACCACTGAGTAAGTCCAAAGGATGAAGTAAGGGACAGGAGTTTGGAGGCTGCTGGCTGACTGGTGTCAGTAGGGATATTAAAGTCACCAATGATGATGGTGGGGATGTCAGCAGAGAGAAAGTAAAGAAGCCAGATGGAGAATTGGTCAATGAAAGCAGTGCCGGAGCCCGGTTGTCGGTATATGACAGCCATTTGGAGATTAGAGGGAGAGTAAATACGGACAGAGTGAACCTCGAAAAAAGGGAGGATAAGAGAGAGAGAGTGGGGGTTGGATAGAGTTGAAGGAGCAGTTTTTAGAAAGAAGGAAACCCACTCCTCCACCATGTCTGTTGCCAGAGTGAGGAGTGTGGGTAAATTGCAGGCCACCGTAACTCAGTGCAGCAGGGGAGGCCGTGTCATTGAGCATCAGCCAGGTCTCAGTGAGGACAAGGAAGGAAAGGTTGCGGGACGTAAAGACATTGTGGATCACGTGGAGCTTGTTGCAGATGGAGAGAGCATTCCAAAGTGCCCCAGAGAGAGGAAGCATGGGGGTGAGGGTCAGTGGCACAGATTTTAAGTGTGAGGGATTGCGGTAGTTTCTCTTAGTGTGAGAAGGATAGGGGTGAGGATTAGTGGGATGTATGAGGCGGGGAGGGGGCAGGATTGGGGGATATGTGGCCAGCAGTGAGAAGGAGCAGAGAAAGGGAAAGCAGGTGGGTGAAGGAGAGTGATCGGCTTATATTATATTTTAGTAGGAGAGGTCTGAAGTTAAAAAGCAGGTCTGCAGATGAAGCGAGGTGGGAGGTAAGAGAGAGGGGAGATAGTTATTTGGTTCGAGGTTGCAGGGGTTTGGGGATAGCGAAGGAGAGTGAGGATTAGTGGAGCAAAAGCGGTGAGGGCAAATGTGAGCATGGTTAAAGAGCAGGGGAAGAAAAGAAAGGCAAGTAAAATTAGAAGACAGTGATTAGTCTTACTGTCTGGCCGATTTCTGGTATATTTCTGATGTTACTCTGGCGCCCCAGCATCCTGGTCGTCACAGTGGTATTGCTTTCCTCCCGGGGAGAGTGATGCTATGTTTGGAGGCAAGAAAGGATAACTGCATACAGGTATCACAAACATGCAACACATTCACACTCCAGGCCACCAGGAGGAGCTTCTGCTTCTATTTATTAGGTCACTCCCCATATATATATAACTGGTAGTCTGAAGGGAAAGCATTAAGCTACTTACTGGTAGCGGCATTTTTCGGAGGCCCATGACAGCACTACGAGAGAGGGGATCCGCCCTTCAGGAACAGGAAACCTAAAGATACAAAAGGGCGGTACCTCTCCCCATGCATCAGTTGTATATTAGAGCCTGAGAGGACTACCGCGGTTAGTAGCACACAAATATACATTATATACAGTTTATGTACAAAAATAATCCATCATATTGAACTATATACTACACGTGAGATCTATCTATCTCATTATATATACTATAGGAAGTGCAACCCCCACGTGAATAGGGAGGGAACTAAGGGTGCTGTCATGGGCCTCCGAAAAATGCCGCTACCAGTAAGTAGCTTAATGTTTTATTCGGACTCCCATGACAGCACTACGAGAGAATTACAGAGATGTAAACTACCTTAGGGAGGGACTATAGCCTGCAGCACCCTTAACCCGAAGGTGAGATCAGAAGAGAACCCCAAGTCCAACCTATAGTGTTTGAAAAAGGTGGAAGGGGATGACCACGTAGCCGCCTTACATATCTGGTCGATGGAGACTCCAGATCTCTCAGCCCAGGATGCAGCCATGGCCCGAGTGGAATGTGCCCTCAGATTCTGCGGAACAGGACCTCCACCTGCAGTATAAGCCAGAGAGATAGCCTCCCTAATCCACTTTGCTAACGTGCACTTTGACACTCTAAGACCTTTCCTGGGACCTTGGAAGGATAGAAACAACGCCTCCTCTCTTTTCCAAGCATCAGTGACTGATATATATTCTAAGAGACATCTCCTAAGATCTAACGTATGGAGTAACTCCTCTTTGGAATTAGAAGGATTAGGGAGAAATGATGGTAGAACTATCTCCTGAGATCTATGAAAATCTGAGACCACTTTAGGTAAATAAGCTGGATCTGGTCTGAGGACTACTCTGTCCTGTAGAAACTCTGTATAGGGGGAGAGCCTAGAAAGAGCCTGTATGTCTCCTACCCTACGAGCAGATGTAATTGCCACCAAGAATGCTGTTTTGAGGGATAGTAATTTAAGTGAGGCTGAATGTAAGGGCTCAAACGGTTCTTTAGTCAAGGCTGAGAGGACTAGGTTGAGATCCCAAGGCATTGACCTATTCCTGTGTATAGGTCTGGATCTACTAGCTGCTTTGATGAACCTTGATACCCAATAATTACCAGCAATGTTACAAGAAAATAGAGCCCCCAGGGCTGAGACTTGTACTTTTAGAGTACTTGTGGATAGATTTAGCTCTAGCCCCCTCTGCAGGAATTCTAGAATCTGGTTAATTGGTAAACCCTCTTCGATATTAAAATTCGAAGAGGCCAGAAACTTCCTCCAAGTTCTAGAGTAGATTTTAGTTGTTATGAGTTTTCTACTCTTCATAAGGGTATCAATGAGATTTGGAGAAAATCCTCTGTTTTTTAACAGTGACCTCTCAAAGACCATGCCGTCAAATGGAGACCCTTCACTTGTGGATGGTTGATCGGACCTTGATGAAGTAAGTCCGGAATGTCCGGCAGTACCCAGGGGTCTTCCACCGACATGGTCCTGAGCCAGGAGAACCAAGCCCTTCTGGGCCAGAACGGAGCGATCAGTATGATTCTCGCTTGATCCTCCCTTATCTTTCTGACCACCAGAGGCAACAGGTTTAGCGGGGGAAACGCATAAGCCAACCGGAAATCCCATCTGATCAGGAAGGCATCCACTGCCAGCGGATATTCCCTGGGATTTAAGGAACAGAATTTTTTCACTTTCCTGTTGTCCTTGTTGGCAAATAAGTCCACCTCTGGATGACCCCACCTGCGAACAATCTGGTTGAAGATTTTTGTGTTCAGAGACCATTCTCCTTGTCTTAAGGTGTTTCGACTTAGAAAGTCCGCCCTTATATTTTCCTTCCCTTTTATATGTACTGCTGTTAAAGATAGAAAATGGTTTTCCGCTATCTGGAGCAGGCGGTCCGCTATTTCCATCAGGGACTCGGAGCGTGTTCCACCTTGGTGATTCACGTAGGCAACTGCCACCTGATTGTCGGAGAGGATTTTGACATGGTGACCCTGTAGATACACGAGGAGTTCCTTAATTGAGAATTCAATTGCCATCAACTCCTTCTGATTGGAAGAGGCCGATGTCTGGGAGTCCCATAGACCCTGGACTACAACGTCACCCATGTGTGCCCCCCACCCCGTGGGGCTGGCGTCTGTTGTGATTACCTGAGTCACCCAGGGAACTCCTGCTGACAGATTGTCTTCCTTTAGCCACCATCTAAGAGATGCAAGAACCCCTGAACTCAATGTCATCTGACCCTGCAAGGAACCCTGTAAGACTCTATCATAATGTAGTACGTCAAACTGTAAAGGCCTGGAGTGGAATTGGGCACAACGGACGGCGGGGATACAGGAAGTTAGGGAACCTAACAAAGACATAGCCTGTCTAAGGGTCATGGATGGTTTATTAATTGCTTTTAACACCTGTTGTTGGATATGAAGTAATTTATCAGGTGGAAGACAGCATTGTTGAGACTCGGAATTTAACAGCAGCCCTAGGAACCTCTGGGTCTTTAGGGGTTGCAAACGGGACTTATCGTAATTTACGATCCAGCCCAGATTTTCCAGTTTAAATATAGCTGTTTTAACCTGAGCCAGGCAATGGTCTACTGAGTTCCCCACTATTAGAAAATCATCCAGATACGGGACAATGAGGATATCGGATTCACGTAAGTGCGCCATAACCTCCGCAACTACTTTAGTAAATACCCGGGGAGACGCTGAGAGGCCGAAGGGAAGGGCTCTAAATTGAAAATGGCGAACAATACCTCCCATAGACACCGCCACACGTAGAAACCTCTGAAAGTTTTCGTGGATAGGAACATGATAGTATGCATCCTTTAAGTCCACAACTACCATGAAGCAGTGTTTAAACAACATCTTTATTGCAGAACTGATTGACTCCATTTTAAACGTGGTATTAACCAGGTATTCATTAAGGGATTTGAGATTGATAATAGTCCTGAACGACTTGTCTGGTTTTTGAATCAGAAAAAGAGGAGAGTAGAATCCTCTTCCTCTTTCTGACTCCGGAACCTCAATCAGTACATTTTTACGGCATAAAGTCATGACCTCTGACTCTAGGGCCGTCTGGTCAATAGTGGAGGAACGCAAGGGGGTTAGCATAAATTTATCCCGAGGCCAGTGAACAAATTCCAATTTTAGGCCTTCCGATATAATACCTCGGACCCAGTCACTATTCGTGATGTTAGTCCATGCAGAAGAGAAGGTTGACAATCTCCCTCCCACAGGGATTGCTAGTCATTGGTCTGGTTTCTTACGTTCTTTTGAGGAACGGCGAAACATGTAACCCGTACCTTTCCTGCGTCTATCCTCCCATCTAAAATTTTCTCTAGAGGGTGAGGACGCGCGCTTCCTTCCACGACCAAATCTCCTCCTGTTGAATGGACGCCGGTAAGAAGCTGATGACAAATTAGGGAATTTTTTCTTATCATCCCCAGCCTTTTCGAGCAGCTCATCCAAAGTTGGCCCAAAGAGATATTCCCCTTTACATGGCATAGCGCATAACTTGGATCTTGACTGGATATCCCCCGACCAACACTTCAACCATAAGGCTCTACGAGCCGCGTTGGAGAGTCCTGCTGCTCTGGCTGCCATTCTGACCGAGTCCACCGATGCATCCGACAGGAAAGCCGCAGCATCCTGAATCACGGGAAGCGCACCTAGAATAGAATTCCTGGAAGCGCCTTCTTTAAGCTGGGATTCCAACTGTTCCAGCCAGACCATCAGGGATCTGGCTGTACAAGTCGCAGCCACTGCTGGCCTCAAAGATCCGGCTGCCATCTCCCAGGTACCTTTAAGGAAGGTATCCGCCTTCCTGTCAAGGGGGTCTTTAAGGGAACCCATGTCCTCGAAAGGTAATGCTGCTTTCTTAGATGCTTTCGCCACCGCAGCATCTAATTTAGGGGCCTTGTCCCAGGTATCCACAGCCGCATCTTCAAAGGGATACCTGCGCTTTAAAGCCGGTGGCAAAGAACCTTTCTTCTCCGGTTTTTTCCATTCCCGGAGAATCAGGTCTTGAATTTTATCATTCACCGGGAAAGATCTGCGTTTCTTGTGTTCCAAGCCGCTGAACATTAGCTCCTGACGGGAAGGCTGAGTCTTAGGCTCTTCTAGGCCCATCGTGCCTCTGACCGATTTGACTAGTTTATCCACCCGGTCTAGAGGCAGACAGAATCGGCCAGAGTCCTCTTCTGATGACGAGGAAGAGAGAATCGAGCCATAAGAACCCTCCTCTTTATCTTCCTCCGAAGAGTCTGAGATCACCGAAGCTCTTTGTTTTGAACTTCCCGCCTGGGACAAAGACCGCAGGGATTCCTTAACTTCCATACGGATCATCTCCTTTAGACTAGCCGTAGAAGCAGATTCTTCCGCTACCTAGGGGAGGACAATAAGGGAGATACCATCTATCTAGCCTGATGTCACTCAACCCCTCCACTCCTGTAGACCTCACCGTCTGTTGTATACAGGAGGCACACAATTTTTTAGGGTAGGAATCTGGTAAAGGAACTTCACATAGGGCACACTCCTTATGTTTCGACTTTGCACTTCTCTTCCCCTAGAATGACAAAGTATAAGGGGCCCGCGTCACTGAGTGAACATTCACGTAGATCACTTACCAGTGTACGCCAAAGAAAAAGGTACCGGAACACGAGGGGGCTCCTTGCCAGTCGAAGCTCTAGATCCTTGCCTGGACGAGCTTTTACGGCTGGACTGGTCACTTCTGATATGCTCCTTTCCCACGGCTTCCTGCCGCACTTTATCCAGAAGCTGAGGCTGCTGCTCACCATCATCTGCCATGATGAGACTGTGGCCAAAAGCAGGGTTCTATCGCCAACACCTGCTTATATCCCCTGTATTCCGGTCAGCAGGCCACCTGGCGTGTTCCCCATTGGTTCCTGATGATCAGGCTGCAGCTGGGATGTTAGCGGTGGTAATGCAGAAGAAACCGGCGACCGGACCATGGGCACCGCCATTTTGGAAAAGACCGCGCATGCGCAGCCCCCCGCAAACCGGAAGCGCCTGCCGGCTCCACCCCCCGACGCCCCAGCGTTCCGGAAACGCTCAGTGAGCGATGCAGGACGCCGGGAATGCCCAGCAGTGCTCCGGACGGCGCTCCACTTCCGACGCCGCAACTGTACCACCGCACCTCACCGCCGCCGCCTGACCCAGGGGGGGGAAATGAAACATACCAACGCCGGCTTCCGGAGACAAGGAATCCTCCGGACCCTGCTCCCTGCTGCCAACGCCACTGACGTGCAGTCCAGCCTGGACCACCGTGGCGTCTCCAGGACTTTCCGCACCGGTCGAGATAGGAGACCCCCCCGCTACCAGATTCGACCGGCCGGCCTGGGCTCCTTACGAGATGAAATCTGTAGGATCCTGTCCCTCCAGGAACAGGAAACCAACTGATGCATGGGGAGAGGTACCGCCCTTTTGTATCTGTAGGTTTCCTGTTCCTGAAGGGCGGATCCCCTCTCTCGTAGTGCTGTCATGGGAGTCCGAATAAAGTTAGTTAGTTGCTTGCTGAGCTGAGCTCAGTTAGTTCCAGATCGGAGTCTGAGGAGGACAGAGGGTTAACGGAGCTGTGCATGCCCTCAGAGCTGCAGCTCCCAGAAAGAGACATTGAGGGTATGTGCACACGTTCAGGATTGCATCAGGATTTGGTCAGGATTTTTCATCAGGATTTGTAGCCAAAACCAGGAGTGGGTGATAAATGCAGAAGTGGTGCATGGGTTTCTATTATACTTTTCCTCTAATTGTTCCACTCCTGGTTTTGGCTTACAAATCCTGATGAAAAATCCTGACCAAATCCTGATGCAATCCTGACGTGTGCACATACCCTGAAAGGCAGAATTGTATTTCAGCGAGCATGAAGGAAGTCGAAGCAAAGGAGAGGAAACTGGAAGGGGACCAGCCCCGCTCAGGCTGCCTCCTTCTGAGGCGCAGAATCCCGGTAGCTGGAACACCGAGGTAGTAAGGACCTCTATGCCTTATTTCAGAGACCGGCAGGACAGCTAATTGCAGGTTACCTGTCCGCACCTACACCCAGGAGGCACGGTGACACCCACAGAGCCGGGTTATCTAAGAGACCCTATAAACAGGCTCAAGTCACCAGTCAGATGGGTTTTGTCTTATCCTATACGGAGGACAGAGAGAGCAAAACACCACATCTGTGAGACCCTTATGTGAAGCCATAGGCAGTAAGGGACTACACCACCACAGCGCAAGGGAAGGCTACTGATTTCCACCTGGACAAGGGAACTCTGGACTTGCCTCCAAACCGGCCAGACTCTGCCTGCCCTGTGATCTGGTGCTCTGGACTGTGGACGCTGAAATCTTCAGTAAAGGTAAAGAGACTGCAACCTTGTGTCCTCGTTCTTCATTGCGCCATTCCCCATTCACCATCTACACACTGGGAAGCCCTGCGGATATACTTCCCCTGTGGGAAGGTATACCATCTAGCTGCCATAACATCACCCCAGTGGACCCCTTAAAGCAGCGTCGGTCATCCTGACCAAATACCACAGGTGGCATCACAAACATAAACTATATCACTTTAAAGACCTTTGCCTTTTACATGGGCGCCCTGGCCACGGACCGGGTCGCAGCCACCATGACATCCCCCTGTGAACCGCAGGACCTGGTACTGAGTACCCCTTGCCCGCGGGACGAATCATTACACTTAAAAGATGTCACTTCAAATTGATGTCACATCTGACCAAGGTCATATCTGACCTGCTCCATTCAACTTATACCATTCAAGTGTCCATGAAATGAAGCCAGGTGAGAGAGACAGAGAGAGGAGGAGGAAGGAGCAGGCAGACAGTTCACAGCAGGGATCAATTAACAGATTGCAGTTAATAGAACATTTAATTAGCATCAAAGCTGAAGAAAGAGACAGGCTTGTGTACTTTTATTAAGTATAAAATAACAAGATATAATAAGTTTGCAGTATAATCACAACAATGCTATGCTGACTAGGGTTGAGCGAAACGGGTCGAACATTTTCAAAAGTCGCCGACTTTTGGCTAAGTCGGGGTTTCATGAAACCCGATCCGACCCCTGTGCGGGGTCTGCCATGCGGTACGCGACTTTCGCGCCAAAGTCGCGTTTCAATGACGCGAAAAGCGCCATTTCTCAGCCAATGAAGGTAAACGCAGAGTGTGGGCAGCGTGATGACATAGGTCCTGGTCCCCACCATCTTAGAGAAGGGCATTGCAGTGATTGGCTTGCTGTCTGCGACGTCACAGGGGCTATAAAGAGGCGTTCCCGCCGACCGCCATCTTACTGCTGCTGATCTGAGCTTAGGGAGAGGTTGCTGCCGCTTTGTCAGAAGCAGGGATAGCGTTAGGCAGGGTCCATTAACCACAAAACCGCTTGTGCTGCAGCGATTTGCACTGTCCAACACCACCCTCGGTGTGCAGGGACAGTGGAAGTTTTTTTTTTTTTTTTTCCCCTCAGCGCTGTAGCTCATTGGGCTGCCCTAGAAGGCTCCCTGATAGCTGCATTGCTGTGTGTACGCCGCTGTGCAAACCAACTGCTTTTTTCAAAGCACAAATCCTCTTGTTCCTTCCTTTCTGCACAGCTATCTTTTTTGTTTGTCCACACTTTTTATTTCATTTGTGCATCAGTCCACTCCTTATTGCTGCCTGCCATACCTGGCTGAGATTACTGCAGGCAGGGAGATAGTAGCTGCCTGCCATACCTGGCTGAGATTACTGCAGGCAGGGAGATAGTAATTGTAGGACATTCCCTGTTTTTTTTTTTTTTTTTTTTTGGTGGGAGATTAAGATTGGCAATTTGGCATTTCTGCTAGAGTGCCATCCCTGTGTGTGCCATCTCTCTCACATAGTGGGCCATAGAAAGCCTTTTCATTTTTCTGTATTTTTTTTTGTGGGGTGTATAAATTCTCCCTGATAAAAATACAGTGGGAGATTAATATTGGCCTTTGGGCTTGTGTGCCAGTCCTGAGTGTGCCATCTCTCTCACAAATAGTGGGCCATAGAAAGCCTATTTTATTTTTTTTTGGGTTTTATAAATTCTCCCTGAAAAAAAGGGAGATTAATATTGGCCTCTGGGCTTGTGTGCCAGTCCTGAGCGTGCCATCTGTGCCAGCCCTGAGCGTGCCATCTCTCTCACAAATAGTGGGCCATAGAAAGCCTATTTAATTTTTTTTTTGGTTTTATAAATTCTCCCTGAAAAAAAGGGAGATTAATATTGGCCTCTGGGCGTGTGTGCCAGTTGTGAGCGTGCCATCTGTGCCAGTCCTGAGCGTGCCATCTCTCTCACAAATAGTGGGCCATAGAAAGCCTATTTAATTTTTTTTTTGGTTTTATAAATTTTCCCTGAAAAAAGGGAGATTAATATTGGCCTCTGGGCTTGTGTGCCAGTTGTGAGCGTGCCATCTGTGCCAGCCCTGAGCGTGCCATCTCTCTCACAAATAGTGGGCCATAGAAAGCCTATTTAATTTTTTTTTTTGGTTTTATAAATTCTCCCTGAAAAAAAAGGGAGATTAATATTGGCCTCTGGGGTTGTGTGCCAGTTGTGAGCGTGCCATCTGTGCCAGTCCTGAGCGTGCCATCTCTCTCACAAATAGTGGGCCATAGAAAGCCTATTTAATTTTTTTTTTGGTTTTATAAATTTTCCCTGAAAAAAGGGAGATTAATATTGGCCTCTGGGCTTGTGTGCCAGTTGTGAGCGTGCCATCTGTGCCAGTCCTGAGCGTGCCATCTCTCTCACAAATAGTGGGCCATAGAAAGCCTATTTAAATATTTTTTTGGTTTTATAAATTCTCCCAGAAAAAAAGGGAGATTAATATTGGCCTCTGGGCTTCTGTGCCAGTCCTGAGCGTGCCATCTGTGCCAGTCCTGAGCGTCCCATCTCTCTCACAAATAGTGGGCCATAGAAAGCCTATTTTTTTTTTTTTTTGGGTTTTAGAAATTCTCCCTGAAAAAAAAAGGGAGATTAATATTGCCCTTTGGGCTTGTGTGCCAGTACTAAGCGTTCCATCTCTCTCTCTCTCTCAGTCAGTGGGCCATAGAACGCCTATTTTTGGTTTTATTTGTTTTCTAAATTCTCCCTGAAAAAATCATTTTATTTTATTTGGTTTCTAAATTCTTCCTGATAAAATCATATTTTTTTTATTATTTTTTTTTCTAAAGTCTCCCTGAAAAAAAAAAAAAAAAAAACAAACAAAAAAAACAGTGGGAGATTAATATTGGCCTTTCTGCTTGTGTGCCAGTCTTGACTCCTGGGTGCGTCATCTCTCAGTCAGTGGGCCATAGAACGCCTATTTTTGGTTTTATTTGTTTTATAAATTCTCCCTGAAAAAATCATTTTATTTTATTTGGTTTCTAAATTCTTCCTGATAAAATCATATTTTTTTTATTATTTTTTTTTCTAAAGTCTCCCTGAAAAAAAAAAAAAAAAAACAAACAAAAAAAACAGTGGGAGATTAATATTGGCCTTTCTGCTTGTGTGCCAGTCTTGACTCCTGGGTGTGCCATCTCTCTCTCTCTCTCTCTCTCTCTCTCTCCAATTGTGGTCCATAGAAAGCCTATATTTTTTTTCCTTGATTTGGGTTCCAAAATCTACCAGAGAAAATAACTACATCAATCATTGGTAGAAAAATATTGGCCTCTGGGCTTGTGTGCCACTCCTGACTCCTGTGTGCGTCATCTCTCAGTCAGTGGGCCATAGAACGCCTATTTTTGTTTTTATTTGTTTTATAAATTCTACCTGAAAAAATCTTTTTATTTTATTTGGTTTCTAAATTCTTCCTGATAAAATCATATTTTTTTAATTATTTTTTTTTCTAAAGTCTCCCTGAAAAAAAAAAAAAAAACAAACCCAAAAAAAAAAAGGGAGATTAATATTGGCCTTTCTGCTTGTGTGCCAGTCTTGACTCCTGGGTGTGCCATCTCTCTCTCTCTCTCTCTCTCCAATTGTGGTCCATAGAAAGCCTATATTTTTTTTCCTTGATTTGGGTTCCAAAATCTACCAGAGAAAATAACTCCATCAATCATTGGTAGAAAAATATTGGCCTCTGGGCTTGTGTGCCACTCCTGATTCCTGTGTGCGTCATCTCTCACTCAGTGGCCCATAGAAAGCATATAGTTTGTTACATTTGTTTTCTAAATTCTCCCTGCAAAAATCTATTTTTTTTTTTTGGGGGGGTTTCTAAAGTGTTCCTGAAAAAAATAAAAATAAAAAAAAAATAATAGTGTGACATTAATATTAACATTTGTGCTTCAGTGACAGTCCTGCGTGTGGGGCATCTCTCTAATTTGCAGCCACCAAAAAAAGAGTGTGTAACATTGGGCCTGATTTTCGCTGTGGTCTCACCAACCTGTAAAGGGGTAGCTAAATCATACTGAAGTTATAGCTCACCGTGTAAGTTGTGTGACTGCAACAAATAACGTTAGTTTGGTTACGTTTTTAAAACAATGAGGAAGTCTAGTGGAAGAGGTCGTGGCCGGGGGCGTTCATTGTCAGCTGGTAATGAGGGTAGTGGTAGTGGTGGAGCATCAGGTGGTCGTGGGGGAAAAAATATTGCACCTAAGTCTGGAGCTGTGGAGCCAGGTTCGTCGTCCGGCTACAAAAGGCCTCGAACGCTCCCTTTTCTGGGATTAGGAAAACCGCTTTTAAAGCCGGAGCAGCAAGAGCAAGTTTTGGCTTATCTTGCTGACTCAGCCTCTAGCTCTTTTGCCTCATCTCGTGAAACTGGTAAAAGTAAAAGCAGCGCGTCGTTAGTGGATGTTCACGGTCAGGGACAAGTCACTTCCTTGTCCTCTTCAGCAAAAACAACAACAGAGAAGCATGCAGCAGGCGACACAACGGGTTACTCCATGGAGCTCTTTACACATACCGTCCCTGGCTTAGAAAGTGAAGCAGTTAACAGTCCATGCCCATTACAAATTGAATCTGACATGGAGTGCACTGACGCACAGCCACAGCCAGACTACTATGCTGGTCCTTTGACTCAGACCACAACATTGCCCTCGCAGGGTGCTGATCAAGAATCAGACCCTGATGAGACTATGTTGCCCCATCACGAACGCTATACCACCGAACGACACGGTGACACAGACGAAGTTGCGCAGGAGGTACAAGAAGAGTTATTAGATGACCCAGTTCTTGACCCCGATTGGCAGCCATTGGGGGAACAGGGTGCAGGCGGCAGCAGTTCTGAAGCAGAGGAGGAGGAGGGGCCGCAGCAGGCATCAACATCGCCACAGGTTCCATCTGCCGGGCCCGTATCTTGCCCAAAACGCGTGGCAAAGCCAAAACCTGGTGGAGGACAGCGTGGCCATCCGGTTAAAGCTCAGTCTGCAATGCCTGAAAAGGTATCCGATGCTAGAAAGAGTGCAGTCTGGCATTTTTTTAAACAACATCCAATTGATCAGCGCAAAGTCATCTGTCAAAAATGTTCTACTTCCTTAAGCAGAGGTCAGAATCTGAAAAGTCTCAATACTAGTTGCATGCATAGACATTTAACCACCATGCATTTGAAAGCTTGGACTAACTACCAAACGTCCCTTAAGGTTGTTGCACCCTCGGCCAATGAAGCTAGTCATCAACGCAACATCCCTTCCGGCAGTGTAGGACCACCATTTAGCGCACCACCTGCTGTATCTGTGCAGGTATCTTTGCCAGGCCAAAGCAGTCAGGGAATCACCAGTTTCGTAGTAGGAAACACTGCATCTAGGGCACCGGCGGCAACAATACCATCTCCCACCGTCTCTCAGTCTGCCATGTCCACCGGCACCCCCGCTAGTTCCACGATCTCCAGCTCTCCAGTCCAGCTCACCCTACATGAGACTATGGTTAGAAAAAGGAAATACTTAGCCTCGCATCCGCGTACACAGGGTTTGAACGCCCACATAGCTAGACTAATCTCGTTAGAGATTATGCCCTACCGGTTAGTTGAAAGCGAAGCTTTCAAAGACCTGATGGACTACGCTGTACCACGCTACGAGCTACCCAGTCGACACTTTTTTTCCAGAAAAGCCATCCCAGCCCTCCACCAGCATGTTAAAGAGCGCATCGTCCATGCACTCAGGCAATCTGTGAGCACAAAGGTGCACCTGACAACAGATGCATGGACCAGTAGGCATGGCCAGGGACGTTACGTGTCCATCACGGCACACTGGGTAAATGTGGTGGATTCAGGGTCCACAGGGGACAGCAAGTTTGGGACAGTTCTGCCTAGCCCACGGTCTAGTAAACAGTTGTCTGTAGCCGTTCGCACCCCCTCCTCCTCCTCCTCCTCCTCGTCCTCCTGCAGAAGCAAGAGCTCGTCCACAGACCGCAGTCGCACAAACACTCCATCCGCACCTGCCACTGTTGCACACCAGGTCTCCCATTATGGGGCAGCTACTGGCATACGTCAGCAGGCTGTATTGGCTATGAAGTGTTTGGGCGACAATAGACACACCGCGGAAGTTCTGTCCGAGTTCTTGCAGCAAGAAACGCAGTCGTGGCTGGGCACTGTAGATCTTGAGGCAGGCAAGGTAGTGAGTGATAACGGAAGGAATTTCATGGCTGCCATCTCCCTTTCCCAACTGAAACACATTCCTTGCCTGGCTCACACCTTAAACCTGGTGGTGCAGTGCTTCCTGAAAAGTTATCCGGGGTTATCCGACCTGCTCCTCAAAGTGCGTGGACTTTGCGCACATATCCGCCGTTCGCCTGTACACTCCAGCCGTATGCAGACCTATCAGCGTTCTTTGAACCTTCCCCAGCATCGCCTAATCATAGACGTTGCAACAAGGTGGAACTCAACACTGCACATGCTTCAGAGACTGTGCGAACAGAGGCGGGCTGTTATGTTTTTGTGGGAGGATACACATACACGGGCAGGCAGTAGGATGGCAGACATGGAGTTGTCAGGTGTGCAGTGGTCGAAGATTCAAGACATGTGTCAAGTCCTTCAGTGTTTTGAGGAATGCACACGGCTGGTTAGTGCAGACAACGCCATAATAAGCATGAGCATCCCCCTAATGCGTCTGCTGATGCAAAGTTTGACGCACATAAAGGATCAGGCGTCTGCACCAGAGGAAGAGGAAAGCCTTGATGACAGTCAGCGATTGTCTGGTCAGGGCAGTGTACATGACGAGGTACCGGGCGAAGAGGAGGTGGAGGATGAGGAGGATGATGGGGATGAGTATATTTTTAATGAGGAAGCTTTCCCGGGGGCACGGGAAATTGGTGGCGTGGCAAGGCCGGGTTCTGGTTTTTTGAGGGACACAAGTGACGTAGATTTGCCTGCAACTGCCCCTCAACCAAGCACAACCGCAGATTTGACAACGGGAACTTTGGCCCACATGGCGGATTATGCCTTGCGTATCCTCAAAAGGGACACACGCATTACAAAAATGATGAACGATGACGATTACTGGTTGGCCTGCCTCCTTGATCCTCGCTATAAAGGCAAATTGCAAAATATTATGCCACATGAGAACTTGGAACTAATATTAGCAACAAAACAATCAACTCTTGTTGACCGTTTGCTTCTGGCATTCCCTGCACACAGCGCCCGTGATCGTTCTCACACGAGCTCCAGGGGCCAGCAGACCAGAGGTGTTAGAGGGGCAGAAATCAGAAGTGGCGTTGGCCAGAGGGGTTTTCTGACCAGGTTGTGGAGTGATTTTTCTATGACCGCAGACAGGACAGGTACTGCAGCATCAATTCAAAGTGACAGGAGACAACATTTGTCCAGTATGGTTACAAACTATTTTTCATCCCTTATCGACGTTCTCCCTCAACCGTCATTCCCATTTGATTACTGGGCATCCAAATTAGACACCTGGCCAGAATTGGCAGAATATGCATTGCAGGAGCTTGCTTGCCCGGCAGCTAGTGTCCTATCAGAAAGAGTATTCAGTGCTGCAGGTTCAATACTAACAGAAAAAAGGACTCGTCTGGCTACCCAAAATGTAGATGATCTAACCTTCATTAAAATGAACCACAACTGGATTTCAAAATCTTTTGCCCCACCCTGCCCGGCTGACACCTAGCTTTCCTATGAAAAGGTCTTGCCTGTGGACTATTCTGAATGACTTTTCCAATCTCGTAATTTTCTTCACCTGATTGTCCAGCATACGACATGTTTCCACCTCACGAAATGGCCAAACTCCCCACACGGGGCCGTGCTATCGCCACTTTGCGCTTGGACCCTTGAGAGTGCTGTTTGTCTGAAGAGGTGGGTGTGGCCGCTTTTGGTCGACGGCACTGCCACTGGGTCCCTCATAGTACAATAAAGTGTCTCTGGCGGTGGTGGTGCGCACCCACCGTCAGACACACCGTTGTAATATGAGGGGCCCTGTGCCTGTACCGCCGGCCACAAGACAGTTCCCCCCCCCAGCTCAAACAGTGCTCTACCACTAGCAAAATTATCTCTCACAGCTTCACCAATGTGTAGTCTAGGCGCTGACATCCTTCAATGCCTGGCACTGACAATACCATTGTTTTGACATTTTTGTTATGTTAGGCCTTCGAAGCCTGTCTGCGGTCCCTTCTTTCTACAACTACTACACTGACCAGGCCACTGCTGGCCGTGTTACCCTGGAACCAATTTAAAAGTGCCTACAGTCAGCCCAATTTTGTTATGTTAGGCCTTCGAAGACTGTCTGCCGTCACTCCTTCCACTAGACTTCCACTGACCAGACCACTGCTGCCCGTGTACCCCTGGAACCAATTTAAAAGTGCCTACAGCCAGCCCAAGTTTGTTATGTTAGGCCTTGGAAGCCTGTCTGCGGTCACTCCTTCCACTAGACTTCCACTGACCAGACCACTGCTGCCCATGTACCCCTGGAACCAATTTAAAAGTGCCTACAGCCAGCCCAAGTTTGTTATGTTAGGCCTTGGAAGCCTGTCTGCGGTCACTCCTTCCACTAGACTTCCACTGACCAGACCACTGCTGCCCGTGTACCCCTGGAACCAATTTAAAAGTGCCTACAGCCAGCCCAAGTTTGTTATGTTAGGCCTTCGAAGCCTGTCTGCGGTCACTCCTTCCACTAGACTTCCACAGACCAGACCACTGCTGCCCGTGTACCCCTGGAACCAATTTAAAAGTGCCTACAGCCAGCCCAAGTTTGTTATGTTAGGCCTTGGAAGCCTGTCTGCGGTCACTCCTTCCACTAGACTTCCACTGACCAGACCACTGCTGCCCGTGTACCCCTGGAACCAATTTAAAAGTGCCTACAGCCAGCCCAAGTTTGTTATGTTAGGCCTTCGAAGCCTGTCTGCGGTCACTCCTTCCACTAGACTTCCACAGACCAGACCACTGCTGCCCGTGTACCCCTGGAACCAATTTAAAAGTGCCTACAGCCAGCCCAAGTTTGTTATGTTAGGCCTTGGAAGCCTGTCTGCGGTCACTCCTTCCACTAGACTTCCACTGACCAGACCACTGCTGCCCGTGTACCCCTGGAACCAATTTAAAAGTGCCTACAGCCAGCCCAAGTTTGTTATGTTAGGCCTTGGAAGCCTGTCTGCGGTCACTCCTTCCACTAGACTTCCACTGACCATACACTGCTGCCCATGTACCCCTGGAACAAATTTAAAAGTGCCTACAGCCAGCCCAAGTTTGTTATGTTAGGCCTTCGAAGCCTGTCTGCGTCCCGTTCTTTCAACTACAACTACACTGACCAGGCCACTGATGGCCGTGTTCCCCTGGAACCAATTTTAACTTGCCTACAGCCAGCCCTATGTTATTATGTTAGGCCTTCGAAGCCTGTCTGCGTCCCGTTCTTTCAACTACAACTACACTGACCAGGCCACTGATGGCCGTGTTCCCCTGGAACCAATTTTAACTTGCCTACAGCCAGCCCAATGTTAGGCCTTTGATGCCTGTCTGCCGTCACTCCTTCCACTAGGCCTCCACTGACCTGTCTATTGCTGCCCGTGTACCCCTTGAACCAACATCATTAAATATAAAAAAAATTAATTTGATTATAAAAAATAAGATCGTGTTGAGATCTCAAATGCAGACATTTTAACAATCAAAACAAACACACAACAAATATCTGGAACTGTACTACAAAGGTCCAACAGCTACAATTTCTTTCTCCTGCAAGAAGTTAACTGAAAGTTTTTTGGAGTTGTTAACACAGATATGGCATCCACCGAGTGTTGTCCTGTCGCGTCTCCTTTAAATTATTTCCAATAAGATGTTAAACTATTAATTTAATAAAATCAATAATTAAAAAAATAATTGAGTAAGTCAAAAGCACATTGCAAATAAACATTAATTACAAATCAAGAAGCATGGTGCGTCCGAGGGTGAGTAGATACCGAATAAGAATATAATCACCCTCGGACGCGCAATGCTTATTTAAAACAGCCTTCCTTCCTAAGAATCAGCCCTTCCGTGGTGTAGAGAGAGGTTGTGTTACACTCCAAGGTGTTCCCCAGGTTGCCTTTCCTGAGCTTCGATCTTCCGGCTCTCGTTTAGTAGCTGTTGGAAACTACGCTGCATTAGGCCTACTAATTGTGTATGGGTGAAACAGTGGCGCATCTGCGGTCCCTCCTTCCACTAGGCCTCCACTGACCTGTCTACTGCGGCCCGTGTACCCCTTGAACCAACCTAATAAAATATTTAAAAAATTAATTTGATTATAAAAAATAAGATCGTGTTGAGATCTCAAATGCAGACATTTTAACAATCAAAACAAACACACAACAAATATCTGGAACTGTACTACAAAGGTCCAACAGCTACAATTTCTTTCTCCTGCAAGAAGTTAACTGAAAGTTTTTTGGAGTTGTTAACACAGATATGGCATCCACCGAGTGTTGTCCTGTCGCGTCTCCTTTAAATTATTTCCAATAAGATGTTAAACTATTAATTTAATAAAATCAATAATTAAAAAAATAATTGAGTAAGTCAAAAGCACATTGCAAATAAACATTAATTACAAATCAAGAAGCATGGCGCGTCCGAGGGTGAGTAGATACCGAATAAGAATATAATCACCCTCGGACGCGCAATGCTTATTTAAAACAGCCTTCCTTCCTAAGAATCAGCCCTTCCGTGGTGTAGAGAGAGGTTGTGTTACACTCCAAGGTGTTCCCCAGGTTGCCTTTCCTGAGCTTCGATCTTCCGGCTCTCGTTTAGTAGCTGTTGGAAACTACGCTGCATTAGGCCTACTAATTGTGTATGGGTGAAACAGTGGCGCATCTGCGGTCCCTCCTTCCACTAGGCCTCCACTGACCTGTCTACTGCGGCCCGTGTACCCCTTGAACCAACCTAATAAAATATTTAAAAAATTAATTTGATTATAAAAAATAAGATCGTGTTGAGATCTCAAATGCAGACATTTTAACAATCAAAACAAACACACAACAAATATCTGGAACTGTACTACAAAGGTCCAACAGCTACAATTTCTTTCTCCTGCAAGAAGTTAACTGAAAGTTTTTTGGAGTTGTTAACACAGATATGGCATCCACCGAGTGTTGTCCTGTCGCGTCTCCTTTAAATTATTTCCAATAAGATGTTAAACTATTAATTTAATAAAATCAATAATTAAAAAAATAATTGAGTAAGTCAAAAGCACATTGCAAATAAACATTAATTACAAATCAAGAAGCATGGCGCGTCCGAGGGTGAGTAGATACCGAATAAGAATATAATCACCCTCGGACGCGCAATGCTTATTTAAAACAGCCTTCCTTCCTAAGAATCAGCCCTTCCGTGGTGTAGAGAGAGGTTGTGTTACACTCCAAGGTGTTCCCCAGGTTGCCTTTCCTGAGCTTCGATCTTCCGGCTCTCGTTTAGTAGCTGTTGGAAACTACGCTGCATTAGGCCTACTAATTGTGTATGGGTGAAACAGTGGCGCATCTGCGGTCCCTCCTTCCACTAGGCCTCCACTGACCTGTCTACTGCGGCCCGTGTACCCCTTGAACCAACCTAATAAAATATTTAAAAAATTAATTTGATTATAAAAAATAAGATCGTGTTGAGATCTCAAATGCAGACATTTTAACAATCAAAACAAACACACAACAAATATCTGGAACTGTACTACAAAGGTCCAACAGCTACAATTTCTTTCTCCTGCAAGAAGTTAACTGAAAGTTTTTTGGAGTTGTTAACACAGATATGGCATCCACCGAGTGTTGTCCTGTCGCGTCTCCTTTAAATTATTTCCAATAAGATGTTAAACTATTAATTTAATAAAATCAATAATTAAAAAAATAATTGAGTAAGTCAAAAGCACATTGCAAATAAACATTAATTACAAATCAAGAAGCATGGCGCGTCCGAGGGTGAGTAGATACCGAATAAGAATATAATCACCCTCGGACGCGCAATGCTTATTTACAACAGCCTTCCTTCCTAAGAATCAGCCCTTTCGTGGTGTAGAGAGAGGTTGTGTTACACTCCAAGGTGTTCCCCGGGTTGCCTTTCATGAGCTTCGATCTTCCGGCTCTCGTTTAGTAGTTGGTGGAAACTACGCTGCATTAGGCCTACAAATTTGGTATGGGGTGTAGAGACAGGTTGTGTTACACTCCAAGGTTTTCACCAGGTTGCCTTTCCTGAGCTTCGATCTTCATGCTCTCGTTTAGTAGTTGTAGAAAAGTACGCTGCATTAGGCCTACAAAATGGGTATGGGGTGGAGAGAGATGGTGTGTTACACTCCAAGGTGTTCCCCAGGTTGCCTTTCCTGAGCTTCGATCTTCATGCTCTCGTTTAGTAGGTGTCGGAAAGTAGGCTGCATTAGGCCTACAAATTGGGTATGGGGTGGAGAGAGATGGTGTGTTACACTCCAAGGTGTTCCCCAGGTTTCCTTGCCATTGCTTCGGTCTTCCGACTCTCGTTTAGTAGTTGTAGAAAAGTACACAGCATTAGGCCTACAAAATGGGTATGGGGTGGAGAGAGATGGTGTGTTACACTCCAAGGTGTTCCCCAGGTTGCCTTTCCTGAGCTTCGATCTTCATGCTCTCGTTTAGTAGGTGTCGGAAAGTAGGCTGCATTAGGCCTAAAAAATGGGGAATGGGGTGGAGAGAGATGGTGTGTTACACTCCAAGGTGTTCCCCAGGTTTCCTTGCCATTGCTTCGGTCTTCCGACTCTCGTTTAGTAGTTGTAGAAAAGTACACTGCATTAGGCCTAAAAAATGGGTATGGGGTGGAGAGAGATGGTGTGTTACACTCCAAGGTGTTCCCCAGGTTGCCTTTCCTGAGCTTCGATCTTCATGCTCTCGTTTAGTAGGTGTCGGAAAGTAGGCTGCATTAGGCCTACAAATTGGGTATGGGGTGGAGAGAGATGGTGTGTTACACTCCAAGGTGTTCCCCAGGTTTCCTTGCCATTGCTTCGGTCTTCCGACTCTCGTTTAGTAGTTGTAGAAAAGTACACAGCATTAGGCCTACAAAATGGGTATGGGGTGGAGAGAGATGGTGTGTTACACTCCAAGGTGTTCCCCAGGTTGCCTTTCCTGAGCTTCGATCTTCATGCTCTCGTTAAGTAGGTGTCGGAAAGTAGGCTGCATTAGGCCTAAAAAATGGGGAATGGGGTGGAGAGAGATGGTGTGTTACACTCCAAGGTGTTCCCCAGGTTTCCTTGCCATTGCTTCGGTCTTCCGACTCTCGTTTAGTAGTTGTAGAAAAGTACACTGCATTAGGCCTAAAAAATGGGTATGGGGTGTAGAGAGAGGGTGTGTTACACTCCAAGGTGTTCCCCAGGTTGCCTTTCCTGAGCTTCGATCTTCCGGCTCTCGTTTAGTAGTTCTTGGAAACTACACTGCATTAGGCCTACAAATTGGGCATGGGGTGGAGAGAGATGGTGTGTTACACTCCAAGGTGTTCCCCAGGTTTCCTTGCCATTGCTTCGGTCTTCCGACTCTCGTTTAGTAGTTGTAGAAAAGTACACTGCATTAGGCCTACAAAATGGGTATGGGGTGGAGAGAGATGGTGTGTTACACTCCAAGGTGTTCCCCAGGTTGCCTTTCCTGAGCTTCTATCTTCAGGCTCTCATTAAATTGTGGTTAAATGGAACAACTGCATTTGGCGTACTAGTTGGTTTGGGGCCTACTATCGGTGTCTGCCACTCCTTGCTGTTCTCCTGGTTTCCTGTCCTGAAATTCCATTTTCAGGCTCTCGTTAAGTAGTTGTTAATGTTAGACTGCATTTGGCCTACTAGTTGGGTTGGGGCCTACTATCGGTGTCTGCCACTCCTTGCTGTTCTCCTCCACTGAACAAAGCTGTGCCGCCTGTTTACTACGGTTGCCAATTTTGAACTGCATTTCGACTACTTACTGATTTGGCCCTACTCTCTGTGTCAGCCTCTCATTCCAGTTGTCCTCCACTGCAATGCCCCCTGGTTATTCCTGTGTTACCAATTTTGAACTGCATTTAGCCCACTTTATTCTTTGGGCCTATATCTGTGTTTCCACTTCATCGTGCCCATTGCCCAGCCAGTGATAGATGAGTCTGCTGGTACATTGACCCATAACGCAACATTCCCCGTGCATGCTACACAACAACATTGTGACCCTGCTGAAAGTCAGGTTGCTCTTCCCGCATACCATACCACCTTACACGGGGACAAAGAGGAAGGTGCAAATGAAAGTGCAGGTTCCTTCATCAGGTGGCGGGAGGAATACTAGTTGGCGACGTCACTGGCACAGGGCCTCTCATAGTACGCAAAAGTGTTGCTGCCGGTGGGAGGCGCCCCCGCCGTGCAAACACACCGCTGTACTTTGAGGGGCCCTGTGCCAGAGCCAATGCCAACAAGTGGGCCCCCCCTGCTTGCTCAGGATCACAGCACTTGCAAAGTTGAAATACTTACCTCTCCCTGCTCCACTGCCGTGACGTGGTCCAGATTTCCTGGGCCCACTAATTACTTGAACCAGCCCTACCCCACACAACTTTAGCCAAATGACCCCCAATTTCAAATGCCTTCCAATTATTATAAGGTAAATTACGCTTGACAAGCTTCATTAAGAAGAATGGATGGTTTTGACATTAAAATGGGCACTCTAGGTGTTTTCCTGGCCCCCACTCACTGCCGACTATGCTGCCCCATTGACTTGCATTGGGTTTCGTGTTTCGGTCGATCCCGACTTTACGTCATAATCGGCCGATTTCACTCGACCCGACTTTGGACATAGTCGGGTTTCTCAAAACCCGGCTCGACTCTAAAAAGGTCAAGGTCGCTCAACTCTAATGCTGACTACTCTGCTTACCAGGGCTGGCTCCAGGTTTTTGAGGGCCCCGGGCGAAAGAGTCTCAGTGGGCCCCCCTTTAACACATACCACGACTCATGATGCCCAGATACAGCAGAGAATTATAGCTATATAGTACAATGCCAGATTTCACTTCTTACATGAGTGATAGCTATTGTAAATTCTGCAGTGTATATATACAGGACAGGAGGAGTGGTACTGTGCAGTGTATATATACAGGACAGGAGGAGTGGTACTGTGCAGTGTATATATACAGGAGGAGTGGTACTGTTCAGTGTATATATACAGGAGGAGTGGTACTGTGCAGTGTATATATACAGGACAGGAGGAGTGGTACTGTGCAGTGTATATATACAGGAGGAGTGGTACTGTTCAGTGTATATATACAGGAGGAGTGGTACTGTTCAGTGTATATATACAGGACAGGAGGAGTGGTACTGTGCAGTGTATATATACAGGACAGGAGGAGTGGTACTGTGCAGTGTATATATACAGGACAGGAGGAGTGGTACTGTGCAGCGTATATATACAGGACAGGAGGAGTTGTACTGTGCAGTGTATATATACAGGACAGGAGGAGTGGTACTGTGCAGTGTATATATACTGGACAGGAGGAGTGGTACTGTGCAGTGTATATGGACAGGAGGAGTGGTACTGTACAGTGTATATATACAGGACAGGAGGAGTGGTACTGTGCAGTGTATATACAGGACAGGAGGAGTGGTACTGTGCAGTGTATATATACAGGAGGAGTGGTACTGTGCAGTGTAGATATACAGGAGGAGTGGTACTGTGCAGTGTATATATACAGGACAGGAGGAGTGGTACTGTGCAGTGTATATATACAGGTCAGGAGGAGTGGTAATGTGCAGTGTATATATAAAGGACAGGAGGAGTGGTACTGCGCAGTGTATATATACAGGACAGGAGGAGTGGTACTGCGCAGTGCATATATACAGGACAGGAGGAGTGGTACTGTGCAGTGTATATATACAGGACAGGAGGAGTGTTACTGTGCAGTGTATATATACAGGACAGGAGGAGTGGTACTGTGCAGTGTATATGTACAGGAGGAGTGGTACTGTGCAGTGTATATATACAGGAGGAGTGGCACTGTGCAGTGTATAAATACAGGACAGGAGGAGTGGTACTGTGCAGTGTATATATACAGAACAGGAGGAGTGGTACTGTGCAGTGTATATATACAGGCCAGTAGGAGTGGTACTGTGCAGTGTGTATGTACAGGAGGAGTGGTACTGTGCAGTGTATATATACAGGAGCAGTGGTACTGTGCAGCGTATATATACAGGACAGGAGGAGTTGTACCGTGCAGTGTATATATACAGGACAGGAGGAGTGGTACTGTGCAGTGTATATGGACAGGAGGAGTGGTACTATGCAGTGTATATATACAGGACAGGAGGAATGGTACTGTGTAGTGTATATATATATAGGAGGAGTGGTACTGTGCAGTGTATATATACAGGACAGGGGGAGTGGTACTGTGCAGTGTATATATACAGGACAGGGGGAATGGTACTGTGCAGTGTATATGTACAGGACAGGGGGAGTGGTACTGTGCAGTGTATATATACAGGACAGGGGGAGTGGTACTGTGCAGTGTATATATACAGGACAGGGGGAATGGTACTGTGCAGTGTATATGTACAGGAGGAGTGGTACTGTGCAGTGTATATGTACAGGAGGAGTGGTACTGTGCAGTGTATATGTACAGGAGGAGCGGTACTGTGCAGTGTATATATACAGGAGGAGTGGTACTGTGCAGTGTATATATACAGGGGACTGGTACTGTGCAGTGTGTATATATACAGGGAAGTGGTACTGTGCAGTGTATATATACAGGGGGAGTGGTACTGTGCAGTGTATATACTTCAGCAGCAACCCAGCCCAGGCCCCCAGCACCTGTCCTGTATATATATTATATATACTGTATCTATACAGGCTGTATAGATAAAGTATACACATATACAGGACAGGTGCTGGGGACCTGGGCTGGGCGGCTGCTGAAGTATATAATATACTTCAGCAGCTCAGCTGCAGCCGCCCAGCCCATGGCCGGCCCAGCTCACCCAGACTGTCAGAATACAGCAATATCATTGCACTCACTCAGGCATGGGTAGGAGCTCCTGCAGAATCTGCCTGATAAGGTCAGCACTGCAGCCAGGGGCGGGAGAGCAGAGCAGGAAAACGTGCTCTCTCCGCCCACAAACAGTCACTCTGGCTGCGTTCTTAACCCCTATGTGCCTGGCCCTACACTGACTGAGAAGATACTTGTGCCAGCTCCTACTGCCCGCACCTGTAAGACCGCCGTGCCCGCAAATTGATAGGGCAAGTGGCCAGATGGATCTATGACAGCGTGAGTGGGCCCCCCTCTCGCTAGGACCCGACACTTGCCCGTGTGCGCCAGGTGCTGACGCCGGCCCTGCTGCTTACTATATATTAATAGATGTAGCAGAACATCAAACTCAATAGGAAACCCACACTTAGTATTGTGCTGATTGTATGCATATGGTGATATAGTCACTGACCTACTAAGAGGATATGTGACAACAAAAGACCTCAGCTGTACAGTAAGTGGATCGCCCCCAGACACAGGGCCACGAGTTCTCGGTATCGGGCCTCTCTGCTTCGGTTTTGAGGCTGTCACGGTGGCTAGACCCGGTCCGTGAGCCTGCTAAGGGGCGTCCAATAAAAGGGGATAGGAGTCTGTCAAGGTTTCGTGATGCCACCTGTGGTACTCGGTCAGGGTGACCGACGCCGCTGTGGGGTCCGCTGGGGGTGATGGAATGGCAGCTAGATAGTATACCTTCCCACAGGTGAAGTGTGTCCCCAGGGCTTCCCAGTAAGGTGGATGGTAATGATGTGAGGTGCAGGCAATAACGAGGACACAAGGTTGCAGTCTCTTTACCTCTTTACTGAAGATTTCAGGATCCTCAATCCAGAGCACGATTAACAGGGCTTTCTGAGACCGGCCGGTCCGATGGGCACATCCAGAGTTCCCTTTGCAGGTGGAAATCAGTGCCTACCACTAGCGCCTGTGTGTTGTAGTTACTTCCGCGGTGTTCCGGCCACCGGCTACGCGCCTCAGTAGGATGTTGCCTCGGTCTCACGGCACGACTCCTACTGGCTCTCCTTTGTACTTGATCTCGTTTCTCACTGTTCCACAATGTCCTTCCCTTCGTGTCTCTTCCTTAGGATACCGCCGCGGGGTGTGCAAGCGCGGCTCCCTAACGTTCTGCTCTGTTCGCTAGGTACCTGCCAGGTTCCCACGCCCGACAGGGACCCCCTTGTGTCTTCTCCCTGCAACACCCCCTCCCACGGGATGTTGCCTGAATCCAACCCAGTCAGCTTCTGACTAACTTCCTATCCAACCCCTAGTTTTACCAGTGTGAGGAGTGGCCCAATAAATAAAGCCTTTTTCTCCCCCTAGTGGCCGGAGTGTGAAGTGTAATGTGTGCTGGTGATACCTGGTCAGTAGAATTCCTTCAGTGCCATCAGACGTACCATCACTCCCCTTAGCGGCAGAGTGTCATACTGCAACGACCAGATCTCAGGGGCGCTGCACTCCCCCCCGGTTAAATCCAGTACTCCTGGACTGGGAAGAAGAACAACAATACATATCAGCAAAAGACATACAAAATTTTGAAATGCTTGAAACGAGGAAATATAACAAGGCTTCCTTTTATGGGAGGTGAGGACACTTGAACGTTACAAACAAAAACAAGATTAAATATTTTTAAATAACATTATGACTATAAATAACTCCTAGTACCCTGCCGGGTATTCTACTAAGTGCAAATTCTGAACAATAATTTAACTTTTCCTTTAAGGGCGTATAAGCTGAACCCACTAAAGACCTACTATAAAATACTATAAAATAACTCAACTCTTCTTTCTAGCTTCACCAATGCAGGACCGCCTAGCTCCTTGGCTGGGCCCACTGTCATTGTCTTTCTGTCAGTCTACAGTTCTCAGGAGGACTCTCTCTCTAACCCCTACGGGTTCACTTTCAACCTTTCTTGTCCTCAATTTCTAACAACATTATCAAACTTTTCTAAATCACAACATTATTAACATTTTAACTTTTCTTAAAGCAACATGTGAACATTCCCTTTAAGAGGGAACCAAGTCTCTATGAGGTAGTGCAGATTCTCTCCGTCTGCAAGTCCAACGAAAGCAAGACCTTCTGCGTCATGTCCAAAAACAATCCAGAGCACGATTAACAGGGCTTTCTGAGACCGGCCGGTCCGATGGGTACATCCAGAGTTCCCTTTGCAGGTGGAAATCAGTGCCTACCACTAGCACCTGTGTGTTGTAGTGCTACCCTGCTGAGCATTCGAAATAGTCCTCACAACTTCTGTTCTCGTTCGTTCTCTCTAATTTTCTCTCTCGTGCTCCAGATGTTACTAGTTTCTCGTCCCCCAGGTATGTTATGGCTAGGATGCACCCGTATGACGGGAAGGCTCGGAGCTCTTCCGGGACCCTAGAGACGCCCCTCTCCACGCGTTGCCCCCTATGTCTTCGTAGGAAATTTAAGGTAGACAGCCAACCTATAATTAA
This sequence comes from Ranitomeya imitator, assembly GCF_032444005.1. Classification (NCBI taxonomy): domain Eukaryota; kingdom Metazoa; phylum Chordata; class Amphibia; order Anura; family Dendrobatidae; genus Ranitomeya; species Ranitomeya imitator. Next base: position 343,085,086 of record NC_091286.1, on the reverse strand, counting down.
CTGTCCTGCGGAGTTCGAAGTAAGGCCTAGAGTCAGTTACTTCCGCGGTGTTCCGGCCACCAGCTACACGCCTCAGTAGGATGTTGCCTCGGTCTCACGGCACGACTCCTACTGGCTCTCCTTTGTGCTTGATCTCGTTTCTCACTGTTCCACAATGTCCTTCCCTTCGTGTCTCTTCCTTAGGATACCGCCGCGGGGTGTGCAGGTGCGGCTCCGTAACGTTCTGCTCTGTTCGCTAGGTACCTGCCAGGTTCCCACGCCCGACAGGGACCCCCTTGTGTCTTCTCCCTGCAACACCCCCTGCCACGGGATGTTGCCTGAATCCAACCCAGTCAGCTTCTGACTAACTTCCTATCCAACTCCTAGTTTTACCAGTGTGAGGAGTGGCCCAATAAATAAAGCCTTTTTCTCCCCCTAGTGGCCGGAGTGTGAAGTGTAATGTGTGCTGGTGATACCTGGTCAGTAGAATTCCTTCAGTGCCATCAGACGTACCATCACTCCCCTTAGCGGCAGAGTGTCATACTGCAATGACCAGATCTCTGGGGCGCTGCATAAGCATAAACAGGAAAAATTACTAAATATTTCTCAACCTTTGGCCATAGTGAAAGCAGACCCCAGAAAACACCTCAACGCACATTTCACCACATGCTGCAGTTTCGTCAGGAGGTCCAACTTATGTTCTTTATATGCCGTCCAACTTATGTTTTTTTGTTTCCTGAACCTAGGTTCACATTGCGTTAGGGCAATCCGTTAAGCGGATTGCGCTAACGCAATGTTTATTTTGGGTCCGCGTTCGCCATCCCTGCTAGCGTAGATCCCGGTCTGCGCTAGCGAGGGACGGACCTCAGACGCACCTCGGACACTGCAAGCAGCGTCCGAGGTCCATCACAAAAGAACGGCACATCGCTAGCACGTGCCGAAAATGGCATGCGCTAGCGATGCGCTACAGGCACAAATCACATTGCTGTCAATGGGTGCGCTAACGGACCCGTTGCACGGCGTTAATTGCAACATTTTCGACGTGCAACGCAGTCCGTTAGCGTTAACCCATTAACGCAATGTGAACCTAGCCTAACATTAAGATACGTAAAGAATGAGTCAATTATGTTGCTAGAGTAGAGATTTTTGCAGCCAGAAAAAGCAGTGATAATTCGTTGTAAATCACTTCTGTAATCAGCTTATACTTCTGTTAACACTGACTTCCCAGCTGAGCCTCACCAACAATCCAACAATCAGGGGGCGCCTCACAGTTTGAGGAGCACTACTCTATGCCTCATTCAGACATTTGGGTTGTTTCACGTACGAAAAGAAACTGACAGTGTCATCAGTGTTTTGGATCCAAGTTTCAGCAGTTTTGGTCAGTCTGCCAGTTTTTACCATCAGCGATTTTCATGTATGGAAAAATAAAAAAAATTACAAAGCTTCTCTTATCCATAGGCAGCACGGTGGCTCAGTGGATGGCACTGCAGCCTTGCAGTTCTGGAGTTCTGGGTTCAAATTCCACCAAGTAAAACATCTGCAAGGAGTTTGTATGTTCTCCCCGTGTTTGCGTGGGTTTCCTCAGGGTTCTCCGGTTTCCTCTCACATTCCAAAGACATACTGATAGGGAATTTAGATTGTGAGCCCCATTGGGGACAGCGATGATAATGTCTGTAAAGCGCTGTGGAATATGTTAGCGCTATATAAAGATTATTATTATCCATTACAATATTAGTCTAGGACAGCACACATATTGTACACTAATGCCATTTGTGTGCTGTCCGTGATTTTCACCCACAAACTTGTATTGGTATTTTTCATCTGTAAGGGCAGTCTCACACGTCCAGATAATTCCCGTACCGGAAAAATCTGTACCGGAATTATCCGTGTCCGTGTGCTGGTGCGTACGTGTGCCGCCCGTGTGCCCAATGGGTACCACACGCACCATGCTGGGTACCACACGCACCAGCATCTGGTGCTGAAGCCGCGATTCATATCTTCCCTGCAGCAGCGTTTGCTGTAGAGAAGATATGAATAATCGTGTTTAAAATAAATATCCATGTGCCCAACCCCCTCCCACCCCCTGTGCGCCCCCCCCCCCCGCTGTTGTTAAAATACTCACCCGGCTCCCTCGCTGGCGCTGCTTCCTGTCCTGGCCGCACCTTCTACTGTATGAGCGGTCACGTGGGGCCGCTCATTTACAGTAATGAATATGCGGCTCCACCCCTATGGGAGGTGGAGCCGCATATTCATGATTGTAATGGGCGGCCCCACGTGACCGCTCATACAGTACAAGATGCGGCCAGGACAGGAAGCAGCGCCAGCAAGGGATATGAATCGCGGCTTCAGCACCAGTGGGGGGGGACAGCGCTTACTGTAGCGCTGTCTCCTGCACAGCACACGGACTGCACACGGACCCATTGACTTTAATGGGTCCGTGTAATCCGTGCGCTCCCACGAACACTGACATGTCTCCGTGTTTGGCACATGGAGACACGGTCCGCAAAAAATCAATGACATCTGCACAGATGCATTGATTTTAATGTGCCTACGTGTGTCAGTGGCTCCGGTACGTGAGGAAACTGTCACCTCATGTACCGGAGCCACTGACATGTGAAACCGGCCTAATGCTGGTAAAAAACAGTCATGTCTCCTAGATTCTTGCATGGACTCATGACCCACAAAAAAACAAAGACGTGATCAGCCCCATATACTATAATGGCTATGCGTGTCAAAAATGCAAGACTATAACAGCTATCTGTGTAAAGCACAGATAGAACACGCATGTGAAAAATGGACATCTGCATAAGGTCTTAGAGTGTCTGATAAACATTTACATCACCTATTAGTTGGCTTACTTTTGGACCACTTTTTAAAACATTTCACTGGAGTACCCCTTTAGTAAATATTGCTCAATGTACTAACACATTTGGCCACATAGATGATTGTTTAGACATCTATATACATAATTGTCTAAGGGGTACTTCTGTCTGTCTGTCTGTCCTTCTGTAACGGTTATTCGTTCGTTGATTGGTCTCGGCAGCTGCCTGTCATTGCTGCCGCGACCAATCAGCGACGCGCACAGTCCGAAAGAAAATGGCCGCTCCTTACTCCCCGCACTCACTGCCCGGCGCCCGCATACACCCCTCCAGTCTGCCCTCACACAGGGTTAATAGCAGCGGTAACGGACCGCGTTATGTTGCGGTGTAATGCACTCCGTTACCGCTGCTATTAACCCTGTGTGACCAAGTTTTTTACTATTGACGCAGCCTATGCAGCGCCAATAGTAAAAACATTGCATGTTAAAAATAATTTAAAAAATAAAAAATGATTATATACTCACCTACGCCGCCTTTCCCGCTCCTCGCTATGCAACCGGCACGTTCCGGTCGCACGGATGGTGTGGCAGAAGGACCTGCCACGACGTCACGGTCATGTGACCGCGACGTCATGACAAGTCCTGTGCGCCTGCGCGAAAAGGACCTGCCGTGACATCACGGTCATGTGACCCCTACACGGTCATGTGACCGCGACGTCACGGCAGGTCCTGCACCACAAGGACCTTGCCGCTTGCAATGCAACGGTCGCGGGAGCGTGGCGAGGATCGACAAAGGCAGCGGATGGTAAGTATAGCAGGACTTCCAACGGGCCTTCGGAAGGTGAGTATAGGTTTTTTTTTTTTTTCCGTCTCTATGCTACGTGGCTCTCCGCTGGGCAATATACTACGTGGCTGGACAATATACTCCGTAACTGGGCAATATACTACGTGGCTGGACAATATACTCCGTAACTGGGCAATATACTACGTAACTGTACGTGGCTGGGCAATATACTATGTGGCTGGGCAATATACTGCGTGGCTGGGCAATATACTACGTGACTGGGCAATATACTACGTAGCTGGGCAATATACTACGTGACTGGGCAATATACTACGTGACTGGGCAATATACTGCGTGGCTGGGCAATATACTGCGTGGCTGGGCAATATACTACGTGGACATGCATATTCTAGAATACCCGATACGTTAGAATCAGGCCACCATCTAGTCTACTATATTATTGTCTAAGGGTCACTTCCGTCTTTCTGTCTGTCCTTCTGTCTGTCACGGAAATCCCAAGTCGCTGATTGGTCGCGGCAAAACGGCCACGACCAATCAGCGACGGACGCAGTCCGGCGGCAAAATGGCAGCTCCCTACTCTCCTGCCATCAGTGCCCGCTCCATACTCCCCCCCCAGTCAGCGCTCACACAGGGTTAATAGCAGCGTTAACGGACCGCGTTATGCCGCGGTGTAACGCACTCCATTAAAGCTCCTATTAACCCTGTGTGACCAACTTTTTACTATTGATGCTGCCTATGCGGCATCAATAGTAAAAAGATATAATGTTAAAAATAATAAAAAAATAAAAAATCATTATATACTCACCTTCCGTGGGCCCGCGGATCCAGCCGAGGCCTTTCCCGCTCCTCGTGACGCTCCTGTGACCGGTCCATGCATTGCGGTCTCGCGAGATGATGATGTAGCGGTCTTGTGAGACCGCTACATCATCATCTTGCGAGACCACAATGCACTCTTGGGACCGGAGCGTCGCGAGGAGCATCGGTAAAGGCCTGGCCTGAATCCGGGGGGCCGACGGAGGGTGAGTATATAACTATTTTTTATTTTAATTCTTTTTTTAACAGGGATATGGTGCCCACATTGCTATATACTACGTGGGCTGTGTTAGATACTGCATGGGCTGTGGTATATACTACATCTGTGCTATATACTATATGGGCTGTGCTATATACTAGGTGGCTATGGTATATATTACGTGGCTGTGCAATATACTACGTGGCTGTGCAATATATTATGTGGCTGGGCAATATACTATGTGTCTGTGCTATATACTACGTGTTTGTGCTATATACTACATGTCTGTGCTATATACTATGTGTCTGTGCTATATACTACATGCCTGGGCAATATACTACGTGGCTGGGCAATTTACTACGTGTCTGTGCTATATACATCGTGTCTGTGCTATATACTACATGGCTGGGCACTATACTACGTGTCTGTGCTATATACTATGTGGCTGGGCAATATACTACGTGTTTGTGCTATATACTACTTGTCTGTGCTATATACTACGTGGCTGTGCTATATACTACGTGTCTGTGCTATATACTACGTGGATGGGCAATATACTACGTGGCTGGGCAATATACTACGCGGCTGGGCAATATACTACCTGTCTGTGCTATATTCTACGTGTCTGTGCTATATACTATGTGGCTGGGCAATATACTATGTGGCTGGGCAATATACTATGTGGCTGGGCAATATACTATGTGGCTGGGCAATATAGAAAGTGGCTGGGCAATATGCTACGTGGCTGGGCAATATACTATGTGGCTGGGCAATATACTATGTGCCTGGGCAATATAGTACGTGGCTGGGCAATATACTACGTGGCTGGGCAATATACTACATGGCTGGGCAATATACAACGTGGGCTGGGCTATATACTACATGGCTGGGCAATATATTACGTGGCTGTGCTATATACTACGTGGCTGTGCTATATACTACGTGGCTGTGCTATATACTACGTGGCTGTGTTATATACTATGTGACTGTGCTATATACTACGTGGCTGTGTTATATACTACATGGGCTGTGTTATACGCTACTTGGCTGTGCTATATTTCTGTGCTGTATCTGTATATCATGAATTGTGGTATGTGTTAAAGAGGGGAGTCCATTGAGACTTCTTTCGCCCAGGGCCCTCAAAAACCTGGAGCCGAAACGGGCTTCACTGATTTGTCACGCCCGGCCATGAACAATCAGCGACAGGTGCAGTCCGGCCGCGAGTTGACGCGGAATTTGAACCTCGCTTCGCTAATTGGTCGCCGCTGGCCGGCTGAATCCTGTGTATAAATTGCATTATTCTGAAAACTTCATAAATAAACTACATACATATTCTAGAATACCCGAGCCACCATCTAGTTTTACTGTATATAAGTGTCGAGTAACACACAATGTCTAACACCTTTAATAAATGTGAAACAATGCATGTGCATCAGATCTGGCTCAATTTGAGACAGACTTTATTCTAACATTGTGTGTGACAAATCTACTCTATAGGGGGATAAAGAATCCCAGGAAACCCCTTTCATTATTTTCTAGTTTATTTTCGATATAGAAAAGAATAAGACATGTGCACAGTGTACGGTATTTTGTATTCTGTTCTCCGCCGTCTATAGTGAATGTTCTCCTTCCCCTCCTCTGCAATTCCACAACAATGACAGATCTGGCCAGGCCTACGAATCATGTGACTGTTCTCCAAGAGACGGAAGAAGAAGAGGAGTAGACTGAAGTTACATACTTTAGCTACAACTACCAGGCGTCAGCTGGAAGGAACAAGTCAGGAAGAATCATGAGCTTTATGCCAAGTCTCTCCCCTGGCAGCTGGATACTGCTGGCAATCCTGTTACTATTGTTTGTACTGTGAGTAAAAAAATACATGTATATTGTACAGTTACTTATACTATTGCTGCAAAATGTTTAATGTCAATTTTCTGCTATAATCTATTAACTTATCTTCCCTGTTCTTTCATATTAAGGCTATGTGCACACGTTGCGGATTAGCCTTAGGAATTTCTAGTGCGGATTAGTTGCGTTTTTTGTGCTGTTCCGCAGTGGCTTTTTGTGCGTTTTTGCTGCGGTTTTCTTGCGGATTTGCTGCGGTTTTTACCCCTGCGGTTTTCTATAATAGAATGGGTACAAAAACGCTGCAGATTCACAAAAAAGAAGTGACATGCTACTTCTTTTAAACCGCAGCGTTTCCGCAGTGGATTTTTCGCAAAGTGTGCACAGCATTTTTTTTTTCTCATTGATTTACATTGTACTGTAAATCAATTGCGGATCTGCAGTGTTTCTGCACCTCAAAAAACGCTGTGGATCCGCAGAGAATCCGCAACGTGTGCACATACCCTTAGACCTGAAAATATAAGGGTAGGTGCACACGGTCAGTAATTGGCAATGCTTTGGATGCAGCACATGTTCGCTGTGTCCAAAGTGTTGCCGGCTTTTAAATGCAGGTGGTTCCGTATGTGTTCACTGAACGGTGCGGAATCACCACGTCCAATACTTTGTATGATGATAAAGAGTGGTATTCACCTGCGCTGTCTACAAAAACGAACAATAAAATGAAAAATAGATGAATAAATGAATAAGAGAGCATTTACTTAATGAGTAATCATTGGTTATGCAGTGGATGTTGCAATGGGTCCTTAAAGTACTACCAGAATCTTAGGGGAATGAGGAGAGAAAAAAAAAAAAAAAAAAAGGGGTAAATGTTTGTATTGGTGAATATAGTGAGACTAAATAGATTTATAATATATACTCACTCAGATATTAAATGGAAATGTGCAATGAAGAGACGTGATCCCTGTGTATCTGCAATTGATGCGGGTATTGTGATGACCACGGTTGCTTAATCTTCAGAGGTTTATAGTAGATGCCCCTGCTTAGATAAATGTACAACCTTTATAGGTAATGGTGGTTTTAAATAAATGTGGTCTAGTTTTCCCAGTACACAATAAACTTACTGCTGGTGGGAGTAGCGCAGGATTCCGTTAGGTTAAGGTAGTAAGATGACCATCAGATGCTGGCTGACAAGGATTACTGTGATTAGAATTGATTGCCCATATGTTGAGATGAGGAGAAATGCTCCCCTAGTATGTTGGAGCACTAATATGCCACAATTGCTATGTGCACATAAAATATGCTATACTCACTGTGGTGCTGAGTGCGGAGGGAAGCGGTTTCCGGAAAGTCTGAGCCACCGCTAGGTGTACCACTATGACAGAGCGGTGGGTTAAGGAGAGAGTGGCGGCAGAAGCCGTGCGACCGCGAAACCTTGCGTGCCCCGGCCGGATGCAGCGCTGAGGTAGCGGTCGGAGAGGGTGGGCAGAGCTGCTGGTGACGTCACCACGCTACGGGGCTAAAGAGGACAGGTGTGCTAGTATAGCTAGTCAGCAAACCAATGCATTTCAAGGGCTCAGGCCCTCTTCATCAGGGTTAATGCTGACCGCATGTCTTCCTGCTTCTTTTATAGCAAAATGCCCTCCCCTCCTATGTGTAATTGCTGCCAGTGCTGATTTCAATTAGTGAATCGTATCTTTAATTGGATGATTGTTTGTGCACCAATGCAGAAAGTTGTTGATCTGTAATTAGGTATTGAGCTGTGGAACTCAATTGAATTGTCTGTTGGTTGGGAATTAAAGTGTATAAACAGGTGAATTAAGAACTGGGAAAGTATTTAAAAGGGGGAAAAAAAAAATCTTTATTGATTATAGTAAAAAGCTTAAAAAGTAAATCTGCATATACTGCATTTAAAAATGAAAATACTAATAAAATCTTGTCTCTTAATTAGACTGACTGAACATATAACCACATCAGTATGTGTGGAGTTATAAATGTACACAAATATTAAGAATACATAAAATGTGTCATTTTATGTATGAAATATAAAATATTAGAGCTCTATAACCCTTGTTAGACAATTGCCTCTATGTATAGTCACCCATTAATAATGTTAGCCTGGGGTATTCGTCGAGCTCCATCGTTTTAGCCTGTGTACAAAACGGATGATGTTATTATTGACCCAGCTACTGTTGCCAGCCTCATGAGGGTCAGAATTTGGCCAAATGACACGTCAAAAAAAGGCATAAAGTTCAATTTCCTGATTTAGCCCTTTGGGTGCCAGGCTGTCAAGGGAGAAGATCCATTTAGATTCAATTCTTGACATGGTTTTGATGTAGTGGCCACCCCTTGGGTTCTTAGGTACAGTTTGGATACCGTAAAAGGAGATCCCCTCACATGATTTATTGTGTTTCTCATAGAAGTGTCGAGATAAGGGATGACCTTTAAAACCCTTTTTGATATTGTTTAGATGTTCCTTTATGCGGACCTTTAGGGGTCTTTTCGTGCGCCCGACATAAATTTTCTCGCATGGGCAACTAAGGATATAGATGACCCCTACAGAATCACATGTGATTGAGGATTTAATGGGATATTCATGAGTGTTATTTGCGTCTGTAAAAGACATGTATATTTTTCTGCCACATTTTGTGTGCTTGCAGCAGAAACATTTGCCACATGATTTGAACCCCATAGTTTTAGTAGTTGATGCCCTGTTTGTATTTGTGAGATTGCTTAATACTGGTTTAGTGGTGGGAGCAAGCAGAAGGCCCAAGTTTTGGGCTTTTGTATATACGAATCTTGGATTTTGCGGTAAAAGATCCCCAATATGTTTATCGCCCTGTAATATAGGCCAATGTTTCCGGATTATATTATTGAACTTTTTATACCCGGGATAAAACTGGGTGACTATGGGTAATTTACATATCTGCTCCTGAAGCGTGGATGGACCAGGATTTTCATATGTTTTGAATATCATCGATTCCCTTGACATATGCATTATTTCATTTTTGGATTGGTGTAAGGCCAGTGGGTTATACCCCTTTTCCTCGAACTCGGCTGTCAGACGATCGCTTTCTATGTTATAATCCTCTGTGTTGGTACAGTTCCGTCTGATTCGCATATATTGGCCCCTTGGGATGTTTGTCAGCCAAATGGGTAAATGGCAACTGGTCATATGAATAAAGCTATTGGAGTCCACATCCTTACGAAAACACTTTGTAATTATTTTTCTGTTTTCCACACAGATGGTTAAATCTAGAAAATTTACACTGGTTTTACTTACAGTCGGTGTGAACTCCAAGCCATAATTGTTGTCATTTAATTTTGAGATGAATAGTTGTAAAGTTTTAAAATGAACTCGATGCTGATGCAAATTTGTCTCGCTATGTGGATTCACATCTACAACGCTGTATGCCATTAATACCGGCATACCTGAAAGACACCAACCACACGCTGCAAATTTTAGACCAATTAGAATGGCAGGAGAACTTCACCTTAGGCACTCTTGATATAAAATCCCTGTACACTATAATTGACCATGATAAGGGTTGCCAAGCAGCAAAGTTTTATCTCCAGGCACTTGGTTTATACAAAGAACCACAAATTGAATTCATTACGGAGAGCATCGAGTTCATTTTAAAACACAATTATTTTAGTTATGAACAACAGTACTACCTCCAAACGCATGGGACCGCGATGGGTACGCGCTTCGCGCCCGGTTATGCTAATATATATGTAGGTAAATGGGAGCATGATCACATATATAAGAATGGCAAACTGCGGGATGGACTAATACTATGGCGTCGCTTCATTGATGACATCATATTTATTTGGAACGGCCCATCCACAACTTTACAACTATTCATCTCAAAATTAAATGACAACAATTATGGCTTGGAGTTCACACCGACTGTAAGTAAAACCAGTGTAAATTTTCTAGATTTAACCATCTGTGTGGAAAACAGAAAAATAATTACAAAGTGTTTTCGTAAGGATGTGGACTCCAATAGCTTTATTCATATGACCAGTTGCCATTTACCCATTTGGCTGACAAACATCCCAAGGGGCCAATATATGCGAATCAGACGGAACTGTACCAACACAGAGGATTATAACATAGAAAGCGATCGTCTGACAGCCGAGTTCGAGGAAAAGGGGTATAACCCACTGGCCTTACACCAATCCAAAAATGAAATAATGCATATGTCAAGGGAATCGATGATATTCAAAACTTATGAAAATCCTGGTCCATCCACGCTTCAGGAGCAGATATGTAAATTACCCATAGTCACCCAGTTTTATCCCGGGTATAAAAAGTTCAATAATATAATCCGGAAACATTGGCCTATATTACAGGGCGATAAACATATTGGGGATCTTTTACCGCAAAATCCAAGATTCGTATATACAAAAGCCCAAAACTTGGGCCTTCTGCTTGCTCCCACCACTAAACCAGTATTAAGCAATCTCACAAATACAAACAGGGCATCAACTACTAAAACTATGGGGTTCAAATCATGTGGCAAATGTTTCTGCTGCAAGCACACAAAATGTGGCAGAAAAATATACATGTCTTTTACAGACGCAAATAACACTCATGAATATCCCATTAAATCCTCAATCACATGTGATTCTGTAGGGGTCATCTATATCCTTAGTTGCCCATGCGAGAAAATTTATGTCGGGCGCACGAAAAGACCCCTAAAGGTCCGCATAAAGGAACATCTAAACAATATCAAAAAGGGTTTTAAAGGTCATCCCTTATCTCGACACTTCTATGAGAAACACAATAAATCATGTGAGGGGATCTCCTTTTACGGTATCCAAACTGTACCTAAGAACCCAAGGGGTGGCCACTACATCAAAACCATGTCAAGAATTGAATCTAAATGGATCTTCTCCCTTGACAGCCTGGCACCCAAAGGGCTAAATCAGGAAATTGAACTTTATGCCTTTTTTTGACGTGTCATTTGGCCAAATTCTGACCCTCATGAGGCTGGCAACAGTAGCTGGGTCAATAATAACATCATCCGTTTTGTACACAGGCTAAAACGATGGAGCTCGACGAATACCCCAGGCTAACATTATTAATGGGTGACTATACATAGAGGCAATTGTCTAACAAGGGTTATAGAGCTCTAATATTTTATATTTCATACATAAAATGACACATTTTATGTATTCTTAATATTTGTGTACATTTATAACTCCACACATACTGATGTGGTTATATGTTCAGTCAGTCTAATTAAGAGACAAGATTTTATTAGTATTTTCATTTTTAAATGCAGTATATACAGATATACTTTTTAAGCTTTTTACTATAATCAATAAAGATTTTTTTTTCCCCCCTTTTAAATACTTTCCCAGTTCTTAATTCACCTGTTTATACACTTTAATTCCCAACCAACAGACAATTCAATTGAGTTCCACAGCTCAATACCTAATTACAGATCAACAACTTTCTGCATTGGTGCACAAACAATCATCCAATTAAAGATACGATTCACTAATTGAAATCAGCACTGGCAGCAATTACACATAGGAGGGGAGGGCATTTTGCTATAAAAGAAGCAGGAAGACATGCGGTCAGCATTAACCCTGATGAAGAGGGCCTGAGCCCTTGAAATACATTGGTTTGCTGACTAGCTATACTAGCACACCTGTCCTCTTTAGCCCCGTAGCGTGGTGACGTCACCAGCAGCTCTGCCCACCCTCTCCGACCGCTACCTCAGCGCTGCATCCGGCCGGGGCACGCAAGGTTTCGCGGTCGCACGGCTTCTGCCGCCACTCTCTCCTTAACCCACCGCTCTGTCATAGTGGTACACCTAGCGGTGGCTCAGACTTTCCGGAACCGCTTCCCTCCGCACTCAGCACCACAGTGAGTATAGCATATTTTATGTGCACATAGCAATTGTGGCATATTAGTGCTCCAACATACTAGGGGAGCATTTCTCCTCATCTCAACATATGGGCAATCAATTCTAATCACAGTAATCCTTGTCAGCCAGCATCTGATGGTCATCTTACTACCTTAACCTAACGGAATCCTGCGCTACTCCCACCAGCAGTAAGTTTATTGTGTACTGGGAAAACTAGACCACATTTATTTAAAACCACCATTACCTATAAAGGTTGTACATTTATCTAAGCAGGGGCATCTACTATAAACCTCTGAAGATTAAGCAACCGTGGTCATCACAATACCCGCATCAATTGCAGATACACAGGGATCACGTCTCTTCATTGCACATTTCCATTTAATATCTGAGTGAGTATATATTATAAATCTATTTAGTCTCACTATATTCACCAATACAAACATTTACCCCTTTTTTTTTTTTTTCTCTCCTCATTCCCCTAAGATTCTGGTAGTACTTTAAGGACCCATTGCAACATCCACTGCATAACCAATGATTACTCATTAAGTAAGTGTTCTCTTATTCATTTATTCATCTATTTTTCATTTTATTGTTCGTTTTTGTAGACAGCGCAGGTGAATACCACTCTTTTTCATTTTATATACTTTACAGATCTACACAGAACCTGTCACAATCACCAGCAGCACGCTACATTCAGCAATTTTGTTTCCCCACTAGGGACTATCAGGAGCGCCAGTGCTTTTTACTTTCTTTTTTACTTTGTATGATGATGTTTATCTTTTGCAGAGACCCATGTCTCCACAAGATAAATTGACATGCTATGGTCTGGAAAGATGCACCACATGTCCGTCTCCGCGAGTGACTCACAGGCGTCTCTGGACGCATAGTGGGTTGGACGCTGTGGTAGTACACAGAGTAAGACACAATGCATGTCAGTCTCCACGACTGACTCGCAGGCCTCTCTGGACGCATAGTGGGTTGGATGCTGTTGGAGTACACAGAGTAAGATGCACCGCATGTCCGTCTCCGCGACTGACTCGCAGGCCTCTCTGGACGCATAGTGGGTTGGATGCTGTGGGAGTACACAGAGTAAGATGCACCGCATGTCCATCTCCGCGAGTGACTCGCAGGCGTCTCAGGACGCATAGTGGGTTGGATGCTGTGGGAGTACACATAGTAAGACGCACCGCATGTCCGTCTCCGCGAGCGACTCGCAGGCGTCTCAGGACGCATAGTGGGTTGGACGCTGTGGGAGTACACAGAGTCAAACCCGCAGCGTTTACTGACCTTGTGCACCTACCCTTAGTTTTCTTTCTATAAATTCATCAAATATCTGTCCACAGTCTAAAAAAATAAAGGTCCAGCAGAATGGATGTAACCAAAGTCCCTCTCTGTAGACACTGTGGAATCAGGGTAGATAACTATCAGCGACACTACTGTTTCACTGTCCTTTACACCATATCTATATCCACCTCCATAGTTTGACCAGTCTTGTGTAATTAAAGCGTAATTGTTTAAAGGGAACCTGTCACCCCGTTTTTTCAGTAGGAGATAAAAATACCGTTAAATAGGGCCTGAGCTGTGCTTTACAATAGGGTATTTTTTGTCCCCTGATTCCCTACCTATGCTGCCGAAATACCTTACAAAAGTGGCCTTTTTCGCCTGTCAATCAGGCTGGTCAGGTCGGATGGGCGTGGTCACAGCGCTGTTTCTCCCCCACATCTTGCTTATGTTCCCGTTGGTGGCGTAGTGCTTCTCTCATGCGCAAGTGCCGAATGCACTGCGCAGCTGTAGAAAAAGAGCGCGCTCGCCGCTATTCAGCGGTTTCTCGGTGGGAGCGGCCATCTTCCTGAGGCCGCGCGTGCGCAGATGGAGTCTCCTGCTTCCCGGGGATTCAGGAAAATGGCCGCGGGATGCTGCGCGTGCGCAGATGGACATCGCGGCGGCCATTTTCCTGAAGCCGAGTTCGAATCTACGCAGGTCCCTTCATCAGGCAATACTAATAGAAATTCTGAAGAATCACATATTTATGCACAACACAGCACAGAAATAATGCCATAGATAAGACAGGTGATGTGAAGGAGAACTACCATTATGTGAGTAATAAACAGTTATGTCCATAAATATTGGAACAGTTAATAGATAAGGAGTGTGAATGTTTTATTGTCCTCTGATTGGGGTTTGGTTCTATGCTATGATGTCCCCACACGGTCTGAGGAGCAAATTCCTTAATTGATGTAAAAAGACATAAATCCATGCGAGACATTCATTCCTGCACTGTGTGTGTCAAAGGTGTTCATCATCAGCTTATATTTCCAGACTCTTCTGTCTCTCTGAGATTTGAAGTTACTTTTTAATACAAGTAATTTCATGTCCATAATGCTGTGATCAGGGAGACAAAAATGTATTGCCACATTGTTTTTTCTCTTATTGTCTGGCGATGAGAGTTCATTCATGTTCTAAGCTTTTGCCCTGTCTCCCCCACATACAGACCCCCAGTTGCACATTTAGTACAAATAATTTGGTACACCACATTAGATGTGATGCAGCTGAAAGTACCTGGGATCTTGAAATCCTGATGTGAATTGGGGATCTTTATCTTGTCCGTGGTCATTATAAATGGACAGCTTCTGACAATGATACTTCTTAGATTTGGGGGCTGCCTAAAACACAGTATTGGGGGTCTGGGAAAATGGATTCTAAGCGCGCATCTTTTTGCAGTAAAGGTTGTAATTTCCGTGCAGCTCCCCTTAGCACCTCCAGATTTGGATTGTAGGTGACTACTAGAGGCACCAGATTATTTTCTTCTTTAGCTTTTTAATGTAGCAGGTGATTCCTTGATACAGTCATGGCCAAAAGTATTAACACCCCTGCAATTCTGTCAGATAATACTCAGTTTCTTCCTGAAAATAATTGCAAAAACAAATTCTTTGGTATTATTATCTTCATTTAATTTGTCTTAAATGAAAAAACACAAAAAAGAATGAAGCACAAAGCAAAACATTGATCATTTCACACAAAACTCCAAAAATGGGCCAGACAAAAGTATTGGCACCCTAAGCCTAATACTTGGTTGCACAACCCTTAGCCAAGATAACTGTGATCAACCACTTCCGGTTACCATCAATGAGTTTCTTACAATGCTCTGCTGGAATTTTAGACCATTCTTCTTTGGCAAACTGCTCCAGGTCCCTGATATTTGAAGGGTGCCTTCTCCAACTGACATTTTTAGATCTCTCCACAGGTGTTATATGGGATTCAGGTCTGGACTCATTGCTGGCCACCTTAGAAGTCTCCAGTGCTTTCTCTCAAACCATTTTCTAGTGCTTTTTGAAGTGTGTTTTGGGTCATTGTCCTGCTGGAAGACCCATGACCTCTGATGGAGACCCAGCTTTCTCACACTGGGCACTACATTATGCTGCAAAATTTGTTGGTAGTCTTCAGACTTTATAATACCAAGCACACGGTCAAGCAGTCCAGTGCCAGAGGCAGCAAAGCAACCCCAAAACATCAGGGAACCTCCGCCATGTTTGACTGTAGGGACCGTGTTCTCTTCTTTGAATGCCTCTTTTTTCTCCTGTAAACTCTATGTTGATGCCTTTGCCCAAAAAGCTCTAATTTTGTCTCATCTGACCAGAGAACATTCTTCCAAAACATTTTAGGCTTTTTCAGGTAAGTCTTGGCAAACTCCAGCCTGGCTTTTTTATGTCTTGGGGTAAGAAGTGGGGTCTTCCTGGGTCTCCTACCATACAGTCCCTTTTCATTCAGACGCCGACGGATAGTACAGGTTGACACTGTTGTACCCTCAGACTGCAGGGCAGCTTGAACTTGTTTGGATGTTAGTCGAGGTTCTTTATCCAACATCCGCACAATCTTGCATTGAAATCTCTTGTCAATTTTTCTTTTCCATCCACATCTAGGGAGGTTAGCCACAGGGCCATGGGCTTCTTGATGACACTGCGCACGGTAGACATAGGAACATTCAGGTCTTTGGAGATGGACTTGTAGCCTTGAGATTGCTCATGCTTCCTTACAATTTGGTTTCTCAAGTCCTCAGACAGTTCTTTGGTCTTCTTTCTTTTCTCCATGCTCAATGTGGTACACACAAGGACACAGGACAGAGGTTGAGTCAACTTTAATCCATGTCAACTGGCTGCAAGTGTGATTTAGTTATTGCCAACACCTGTTAGGTGCCACAGGTAAGTTACAGGTGCTGTTAATTACACAAATTAGGGAAGCATCACATGATTTTTCGAACGGTGCCAATACTTTTGTCCACCCCCTTTTTTGTGTTTGGTGTGGAATTATATCCAATTTGGCTTTAGGACAATTCTTTTTGTGTTTTTTTTTAATTTAAGACAAATTAAATGAAGATAATAATACCAAAGAATTTGTGATTGCAATCATTTTCAGGAAGAAACTGAGTATTATCTGACAGAATTGCAGGGGCGTTAATACTTTTGGCCATGACTGTATTCTGGTGGCTCTTGTAATTTGGTTTTAAATTGGTCTTGGATGGTAGCCCTGATTCAAAAAGGTCTTTCTGAGGCGACCCAGGTGTTCATCTCTATCCATTGGGTTGGAACATATACGACTGTATCTGATGGCTTGGCTGTAGACAATAGAGTTTTTTATGTGTTTTGGATGGAAACTGTCCCATTTAAGTTATGTTGGGCGGTCGATTGGCTACTGATGCATGGCTGTTTCTGTTTCATTGTTCTGCAGCTTAATGATGGTGTTCAAAAAGTTAATTTCAGTGCAGGAGTAGTTGAGTGTTAAGTTGATGATGGGATGAAATTGATTAAACTGTCTTTAGCTGTTGCTCAGACTCCATACAGATGATTAAAATATCTTCAATATAGCAGTAGTAGGCTAGAGCTTCATGGGACATGAGGACGAAAAGTCGCTTTCAAGCTTGGCCATGAAAAGATTTGCATGCTGTGGGGCCATTTTACTTACCATTGCTGTGCCAGTCTCCTGTAGCTATATCTTGTAGTCAAATTCAAAGTAATTGTGGGTGTGGATGAATTTTATAAGTTTCACCACAGAATCAGCATCATTCCCTGTGTTTTCCAGGAAGAATTTGCAGGCATTTAATCCATCCTGGTGTGGGATATTAGAGTACAAAGATTCCACATCCATGGTGGCCAGGATGGTTCCCTCTGGTAGAGGACCTATTGCTGATAGTTTATTCAATAGGTCAGTTGTGTCCTGAATGTAGCTGGGTGTATCCTTTATTAGTGGTTTAAGAATACCCTCTACCCATCCAGATACCTGCTCAGTAAGGGTACCCACACATTAAATAATTGGTCTTCCTGTATTTCGAGATTTGTGGATTTTGGGAAGCATGTAAAATGTCTCTATTCTTAGACTTTCTGGTATCAGGTCATCGGCTCTTATGGATTCGTCAGTCAGACAAGATACCAACTTGTTTAGTTCCTTGTAATAGTCCTGTGTAGGATCCGACTCCATTTTTTTTGTAGTAGCCCTGGATAAAACTGACCCTCAAGGTTTGAGAGGATAGGATCCCCTGCTTCCCAGAAGGGGGTGATCCATCTCAAAGCATCTCCTGCTAGGTAGGATATTAGGAATCCCACCTTGGCCCTATTGGAGGGAAAATTGGATTCATTCCACTTAATGTACATCAAGCACCGCTCCAGGATCCCCATAGTAGCCGTTGGGAGGAGCTTTTCATAAGTCGCAAGTTGAGTAAATATCTCATCTGAGACTATGATTCGAGCTGGTGCAGAGACAGTCAGAATTTCAGATCGGGTAAAAAAAAATTTCGGTTGCTCATACTGGCAAGAAAAAAGTTCATCTGGCTCCAAGAGCGAAGGCCCATGGGACCATGGCCTGAGCAAACTGTAATGCTTGCACCCTGACTGGGTGGCAAAAGCGAGGATTATGGCCCCACTATGCCACAAACCTGACTACCCTGGAAGGGGCATGACTAAGCAGCTACCTTGGTGTTCACTGGAGCCTCTAGTGGTGAGGTAAAACTTGTGGGGCAGATAGCTGCCAGGTACGACTCCAGGGCTGTGTCTGGCTGCAGCAGCTGATCATACTGAGGGATGAAACACTAGTGACAGGTGCAAGCAAGTACAGAAGAGCATGACTGGTACTCTGGTGGGCACGGATGGCACTCTGGCAGGTAGGCGGGCACGGCTGGCACTCTGGCAGGCACTCTGGCAGGCAGGTGGGCATGGCTGGCACTGTGGCAGGCAGGAGGACATGGCTCCTGGCAGGCAGGCAGGCATGGAACACACTGGAGGAATCGTGATGGTAACGGGTAGGGCAGGAGCACAGGCAGGTACGAGTAGGGAACAGATAGGAGCCAGTTTAGAATGGAGGGACAGGAACTCTTAGGAACCAGTTCAGACTGGAGGGACAGGAACTGCTTCAGGAGACATGGGAACACAGGCAGGTACGAGTGAGATAAGGGAACGAGTAATAACAGTTCAGTTCAGACTGGAGAGACAAAGAGCCACGGAGTGTGGGGCAAGAGCAGAGCCACAGGATGGGAAGAACAGATCGGAGTAGAGCTTCAGGTTGCGGCGAGCAGAGCAGAACAAGCAGAGCCACAGGTTGCGGCAAGCAGAACAGAGCAGAGGGAGTGGACACAAGGATAAGCACAGTTGAGTGGGAAAGGCAGCAGACAAGGATATAAACAGGTACAGGTATAGACAAGAGTTCAGACAGGGATAGACACAGGAACAAGTACAGGACAAGGATTCAGGCCTGGGTATACAGCCCCCAGGGTGGCAGAAACAAGACACAAGAACACAAATACGGGCCTGGGTATGCAACCCCCAGGGTGGCAGAGACAGGACAGGACCTGGCAACTCAACAGCAAGACACTAACTGAGAAAGTTCATTGCTCAGGCATCTCCCAGTGGGTGGAGATGCCTTAAGTACCTGATGCCTCCTAGCAATAGGCTGGGGACATATTAGGAGAGTGCACACAGTCTCTATAAGAATCTAGAAGTGCCGGGACCGCTGCCCTGAACAAACAGCCACGAAGTATGCAGCAAGCAAGGACAAGACACCCAGAGCAAGGAGCTGGCAGAAGACAGAACTCATAACAGTATGGGGAGTTGGGAGGATGTGTAAGGAGGCAGTATGTCGAGTGAGAGGGTAAATAAATGAGGACACTGTATGGGGACACAGTGTGAGAGGATAGTGTGAAGAGGGGCCCTAGTATGTAGAGGAGAGGTAAGTGTGAGGGGCATGTCCCCTAAGAGCAACAGTGTGGGGGTCATATTTTGTGCATGGATTATAGTGGGGGGAAATTATTTATTCAGGGGCTCAGCGGAGGGCATATATTTTTATCCCGGAGCATTATAATAACACTGCTATTTTTAAGGGCATTGTGTGTGGATGTTCTTCAAAAGACCAGAGAAAATGGAAGTCTGCAGAGACAAGCTGTGGACGAAAAACATCATCATGTAGTTTGGACAAGATGAAGAAGAAAAGAAAGGCGACTACAACCAGAGACAACGTCATGTGTAACGTACCTGGATGTAAATGTTATTTGTGATACTGGCTAATTCTCATATGTTTCCTTATGTTAGGAGCATTAAATGGGTTGTCCAAGTTTATGATAAGTCTGCAGTTATTCTATATGACTGTAGATTCCTAAATTGTTACATTGTGCTCTGCATGCTGTCAGGATTCTCTGGTGCTGGCAATTTGCATACATGTAGTCACATGACGACTAGACATGCGTGGTCTCGCTAATTGAAAATGAACTGAGCGATGCTGGACACAGAATGTAGACAGAAGTATACAAACCACACACTTGTGCTGACATAACTGTCCACTCTTGCCACCGGCAAGGGAGAATCCTAAAAGTGTGCAGAGCATTAGCTGTGAGAATTCAGAAGCCTGCAGTCACATAGCGTGACTACAGACTTTCATCTGAAACCTGGACAAGCCCATTAATCATAAAATGAAGCCCTGTAGCCAATCCTAACAGTGGGTATATGCTCACTGCAGGATTGAGTTCTGCTTGCAGGTTCTAGCAGTCATCACATGGTCTCTTAACTCATATGCTATTTTCTTTCTTATGGTCCTGTGGTAACTAGTTTTTTTTCCTGCTTCTCTCAGTTTTTCACTGAACATTGAGAGAATTAGGGAGAGCAGCTCGATGGTACATCACTAAGTGTGAAAATCGCATATGTGCTTGGGGTAGGGGAGCGCCAAACTGAATTCTTGCCTCGGGTGCCAGAAGACCTAGATCAGTGTTCCCCAACTCCGGTCCTCAAGAGTCACCAACAGATCATGTTTTCAAGATTTCCTTAGTATTGCACAGGTGATTTGATGCTTGCCTGTCCAGGTGATGCAATTATCACCTGGGCAATACTAAGGAAATCCTGAAAAGATGACCTGTTGGTGGCTCTTGAGGACCAGAGTTGGGGAACACTGACCTAGATACACCTCTGGTGGGCACAACCTGATGGTAAAAACTGACACACTGACCAAACATCAATGGAGCTCTGATGGTAAAAACTGAAGCACTGAGCAAACATTGGTGATAATCCGATCTAAAACATTGATGAACGGGGCGTGGCCTGGACAGCATGTGAAGAAGTGTTCTACACAGCTCCTGCTTTCCATCCTGAAAGATCCTCAGTTACCCGGCTTTAGACTCACTCCTGGAGAACAGAGCAGACCAGTATGTCTCCCCTAACTGCGGTCTGTGCTGCAGGGACATCGCTGAGGAAATAAATCATGACACGCAGCAGGAAAGTGGGCGGGAAGGAAACCCGTCCGAGAGAAGATGAATCCTCCAACATGGTTCTGACACAAGGTACTATAGCCTGAGACAGAACAGCAGATGCAGCTGCAAGACTAGAATGTTTTGCAAGAGTCTCTGTGACTGCTGCAACTTGAGGCACAATCAGGCTTTGAGGATGCTCACAATAGCACTGAGCTTGCAACTGTTGTTAAAGCTCAAAATGAGTACACTTCTAGACTAGTCTCTGACACTGGGGTCATGGTTACAGAGGATGGAGATATTCTCCACACTCTGCATAATTACTTTTCTAGAATGTATTCTTCTAGAAGCATCACCAATTCAGAAGAAATAGAGAACTTTTTAACACCCATTTCATTACCATAATTCTCAAATCTTGAGAGGGATATACTAGACAAACCAATTGAACTTGAGGAATTGGAAGAGGCCATTCAAGGGTCCTAAAATGAGAAGGCCCCAGGCTCAGATGGGTTAACGGGAATTCTTCAAAACATATCAAGAAATATTGCTTCCAAATTTATTGGCAGATTTTCAAGAAAATATTAGAATTGGTAACCTCCCAGAATCTATGAAAGAGGCCGTGGTGGTTTTGATATTGAAACCTGGAAAGGATCCATCCTTGCATGATTCTTATAGATCCATCTCCCTCCTCCAAACCAATGTCAAACTGCTGGCTAAGATTCTTGCAAATAGATTATCCAAGGTGATTACAAGGGTAATACATGATGATCAAATGGGATTTATTCCAAACAAGTCCACTTCAAATAATGTAAGGTGGTTATGTATGGGGATGCGGCTCAGTTCAAAATCCATGGGAACAAGGGTGATCCTTTCCTTAGATGCCACCAAGGCATTTGACAGCGTTGAATGGGACTTTTTGTGGGCTGTGTTAAAGGGCATGAGATTCGGGGATAAAATTATTTCAATGATCCAGTTATTATATTGTTCTCCTAGCGCAAAATTCTGGGTGAATAGTCATATACCGAGATCGTTTGATCTGGAAGGGAAACACAGCAGAGTTGTCCCTGTAACCCCTTCTTTTTGCAGTAGCCATAGAGCCTCTTGCCTGTTTGATACAAAATAATCCTGCAATCTCTGGCTTTCGGTGTGGGTCAATAGAGATGAAAATATCTCTATACACAGATGATGTGCTTCTTTTTTGGGGGAACCTAGGCACTTACTGTATATAGGTCCAGTAATGGGCATAATGAAAACACACGGGAAATGGTCGAGCCTTCTAATTAACTGGAACAAATCGGGACTTATGCCTGTTGATCCTCTTCCAGAGGAATACTCATTGGAGCATACACAAATTCAAATAGAAAACTCTTAATATTTGGAGGTAAAAGTCTCTGCTAACCCTTAAAATTTAGGTCTAAGGTGGATATATGGTGTTGCCTCCCGATGTCTCCAGTGGGATGAAGTAATCCTTTGAAAATGATCCTTATGCCACAACTCCTTTATTTTCTTCATAATACTCCGATTTGGATTCCTATGTCTTTCTTTCATGAAATACATGGGCTTTTTTGGAATCTCATCTGGAAAAAACAGCAACTCAGAATTAAACTTGAAACCCATGCAAAGGGGAAAGGATAATGGGGGTCTAGCAGTTCCAAACATTTGGTCATACTTCATAGCCTTGCAGCTACAGCAGTTTCAGGGCTGGGGTACAACTGACCACTGTGGAGCATCGGGACAGCTAATAAAGGAGGGCACTAAATGGGAGATACCTTTATTAGCTCATGGGGCTGGTTTTGCTCAGGGAAAATGACTCAACGGTTCACACCTCAAAATTGATCTATAAAATCTAGGATAGGGGAAAGGACATTCTCCATATCAAGGTATTCACAAACTATTCCCCTCTGCAGCACAATTCTAAACTAAGCAAAATGGCTAAACTAGAGGGCTTCGGTGAATGGGAACGCAGAGGGATTTTGCTATTGACCCAAATAATACGTGACGGATTAATCCAAAGTTTTGATCAGATTCGCTCTGGATTTTGCATTCCACATAGAGCCTTCTATCAGTATTTGCAGCTTCATCATGCCATCCAGACACAAACTCAGACTACTAAGGTAGATATCACTACTCACTATATCTTAGGTTTATTCGCTACAACATCTAATACAAAAGGCCTTATTTCGTCCATTTACAGGATATTATTACCCTTGTATCTAGATAAACATCCCATGTTGGTCAGATCAAAGTGGGAAGAGAATGTTGGCCCCATATCTGAAGAACAATTGAATGAAATACTAGAAACAACACCTATACTATATGGCCGGTTTCACATTAGTGTTTCTTTGTGCAGCATAGGCAACATGTTGCCTTAGGCGGACACGTCAAAACGACGCACGGGGACGCTTTCACATATAACGCATGTCCCTGCATAGGCAATGTTAAGTATAGGTACGCAAGACGCATGCAGATCTTAAGGAAAGAAGTACGCAGGCCTACGCTGTGCACAGAAACGCTAGTGTGAAACCGGCCTATCTGAGTCCCAAAGAATGTCCCAAATTTTCCTTATCCACAGGGTCTATAAGACACCTAATATATTGTTTAAAATTGGGGCTCGGACTGAAGACTCATGTCCGAAATGCGGTATGAATAGGGCCCATATGATGCATATGCTATGGGAATGTGTTGATATAGGCCACTACTGGGTGGGGGGGTGACCTCCCTGATTAAACGAGTATTCGGGATACACATACAACTTGATCCTAGGGTGTGCATACTGGGCCTTCTGGGGGGGTGGGGATAGATTTAAAATTCCCTGTGACTACCGCCATTCTGAGAATACTTTTTCTGGCCAGGAAATTGCTAACATTGCACTCGTTAAACCATAATCCCCCAACATTGGAGTAATCGAAAGCTAAAATTAATATTACCATATGCCTGGAGATAGGCACTTACATTAAAAGAAACTCAATAAAAAAGTTTATAAATATATGGGAACGGTGGCTGGTCAACCCTGTGGTGGCATCTGTGGACCTACTCAGAATAACTAGACCAGTACTAGACCAGATGGCTATTTTGGCTTTTTTCGCTTTGTAAGACGCTCCGGATTATAAGACGCACCCCAAATTTTGAGGAGAAAAATAGGAAAAAAACATTTTTTTAATAAATTGGTGGGGCGTCTTATAATCCATGCGTCTTATTACTCACCAGGGGTTGTGGCTGCAGCGGATCAGGGTCCCAGGGTCGGTGCTGGAGGCAGGAGTGGAGCATTGCTGCAGGCTGGGATGAGGGGGCTGCAGGGGGGCTCCTGTGCTGCAGGCTGGGATGAGGGGGTCTGCAGGGGGGCTCCTGTGCTGCAGGGGGGCTCCTGTGCTGCAGGGCTGTCTCCGGGGCTGCAGGGCTGTCTCCGGGGCTGCAGGGCTGTCTCGGGGGCTGCCTGTGCTGCATGGCTGTCTCCGGGGCTGCAGGGCTGTCTCGGGGGCTGCAGGGCTGTCTCGGGGGCTGCAGGGCTGTCTCTGGGGCTGCGGGGGGCTCTGGCGACATTTTGTGAAAGACCAGAGCCCCCCAGCAGTTCGTCCATGCGTTCCTGTATGACTGACTCCGGGAAAATGGCCGCCGGAATCTCGAGAGATGAGATCTCAGCGCTGAGATCTCATCTCTCGAGATTCCGGCGGCCATTTTCCTGAAGTCAGTCATACAAGAACGCATGGATGAACTGCCGGGGGGCTCTGGTCTTTCACAAAATGTCACCAGAGCCCCCCGCAGCACCGGAGTTTCCAGGATCTCCCGGTACAGCAGCAGGCAGCAGCGGACAACCACGGCAGCGGTGGCGGGCGATAGCGGTGGCGGGCGGCGGGCGGTGGCGGCGGCGGGCAGCAGCGGACACCCCCTCATCCCAGCCTGTAACGGTAAGCGGTATATCCGCTTTGTAAGACGCACCCCCATTTCCCCCCCAAATTTGGGGGAAATAAAGTGCGTCTTACAAAGCGGAAAATACGGTAGATACCAATTATTTTCTGTTCGCAAACATGTTGTTAGTTAGCATACAACCAATCCTAGTTTTGGTATAATCCCTGTATTTAATAACTTGTCACCAGTCTTTGGGAAAATCTTTATTTGGACAAAATTGATAACTTTGTTTGCCATGGACTACCTTGGCGGGTATAGGACTATATAAACTTTAAGGGTTACACTTGTTTATTAAGTTTACTAGATGGTGGCCCGATTCTAACGCATCGGGTATTCTAGAATATGCATGTCCTCGTAGTATATTGCCCAGCCATGTAGTATATTGCCCAGCCATGTAGTATATTGCCCAGTCACGTAGTATATTGCCCAGCCACGTAGTATACAGCACAGAGCATATTGCCCAGCCACGTAGTATATTGCCCAGTTATGTAGTATATTGCCCAGCGACGTAGTATACAGCACAGAGCCACGTAGTATATTGCACAGCCCATGTAGTATATTGCCCAGTCACGTACTATATTGCCCAGCTACGTAGTATATTGCCCAGTCACGTACTATATTGCCCAGCTACGTAGTATATTGCCAAATTACGTAGTATATTGCGCAGTGACGTAGTATACAGCACAGAGCCACGTAGTATATTGCACAGCGACGTATACAGCGAAGAGCCACGTAGTATATTGCCCAGCTACGTAGTATATTGCCCAGCCACATATGTCACAGGTTAAAAAATAAACATATACTCACCTTCCGATCCGAGGGCCCCTTGTAATTCTGTCGCCAGCTTCCGGTCCCAGGGTGTGATGACGTCGCGGTCACATGACCGTGATGTCATGGCAGGTCCTTCTCGTGTAGGCGCGCAGGACCTGTGATGACATCGCGGTCATATGACCGTGATGTTATGGAAGGTCCTTCTTACGCAGGCACGCAGGACCTGTGATGACGTCATGGTCACATGACCGTGACGTCATGGAAGGTCCTTGTCGCATACCATCCTTCGCACCGGAACGTCACGAAGAGCGGGAAAGGCATCGGAGGGTGAGTATATGATGATTTTTTATTTTTTTAATTATTTTTAACATTAGATCTTTTTACTATTGACGCTGCATAGGCAACATCAATAATAAAAACTTGGTCACACAGGGTTAATAGCGGCGGTAACGGAATGAGTTACCCGCAGCATAACGTGGTCCGTTACTGCTGGCATTAACCCTGTGTGAGCGGTAACTGCGGGGAGTATGGAGCGGGTGCCGGGCACCTGACTGCAAGGGAGTAGGGAGGGACTAATCGGACTGTGGCCGGCACTGATTGGTCGCGGCAGCCACGATAGGCAGCAGGCGAGACCAATCAGCGACTTGGATTCCATGACAGACAGAGGCCGCGACCAATGAATATCTGTGACAGAAAGACAGACAGACGGAAGTGACCCTTAGACAATTATATAGTAGATTGTGTTTGTGCTATAATGTATAAGGTATGTAATGGTTATAAAATCAAATAATCAATAAAAATGATCTTACTTAAAACATTGATGCACAACGGCACGTGTTTTTAGATAAAAAAAACTCATTTGAATGAGACGTTAAACGCGCAGAGGTCTGACCAAAATTTGCAAGTGTGAATGAGGCCTATGGGGATATTTTAGAATTAGAAAGCTGCAGAACATTTTCTTTATGATTTTATGATTACGATTTGAAAGGTCTGGCTTTATTCTTTCATGCTTTTGATATCATATGTCACAACTGCCGCACTGTACAATGTAAAATCTCTTTTCCCTGGTAGTGTTAACATGTACACAAGTGATTCCATGCACCCCCCAGACAAGCTAATGTTTCGAGTGATTACATGTGATATCACGCACTGACTCACTGCAATCACACAGTGAAATACATGTGGATCTGTGTTGTTGAGTTAGAGCTTTAAATTGTAAGTCTGATGTTATAAGGCAACTTTGGCCGCAACACATATCACATTGCCCAAAGAGCGTGCTATGTTGCTGCTACAATGCACCAGAAGGGAAGTGAATGTCATTGCATTGTGACTTGTAATTAACTTTTCAAAACCCAATAGATTGTACTGTGACCCAATTCACTTGCAATACGCAGCAGTATAGCGCAATACTTAGGTGTTGTAGTTTGTCATGGACGAAGTCTTCTTGTATACCCAGCCCAGGAACGGAGGTTCAACATGGTGACAACCCTATAGGACTCACATAACTGGCATTGAACTAAGTGGTCCTGTCCTGAGGCTGTTGATGAAAATACCACATTCTATATTCTGGCCTTGGTCTTTGCACAATGGCTTTCACTGCTCTCAATAAGGAAAACTGAGACTTGAACCAACTGCCTTGAAAGTTTTTGTTGCCTAATTATTGCTTTAAAACAGTATATTTATTTTTCATAGATTTCCAAATATTCAGGTGACGACATCACCACAGCGCCTTCATTTTGCCCCCTGGATTTCCATGATTGATTCTTTGTTCACACGTGAGAATATAGGTGACATGTGGTTGCAGGAGATTGTGCACAGTGGATATATGGCTGCATATAGAGTCGCAGCAGCTCTGCACTACGAGGTCTAAGACACCCTAGGTGCTATGCTGGACTGTGATGCTCATTAGTTGTAGAGGAGATTTACTATCTAATATGGCATGCAATGCCTTTTTTCTCTTTACAAAAATCTACAAATGCTTCCATATGAAATCAGAGGCATATAGAATTGCAGTAGGGTTCCATACATGTACTGCTATCACTTGGAGGTGTAATACACTCTTAAGAATGAGACATAAAGTAAATAAGAAAAACAAAAAATAAATACGTTAATCAAATGTCGGTCAATTTTATTGCATTGAATATAAATTTATCTATAAATTCTGATGTTCACTTTTCTCCTCAGTTATGGAATATATCCTTATGGCATATTCAAGAAGTTGGGAATTCCTGGACCCAGTCCAATACCATTTATTGGAACATTTTTGGGTTACAGAAAAGTAAGGAGATTATATTATTGTGGAATATAGAAAATGTGTAATAGTACAGAGTGATCTATGTCAGTGTTTATTTCTGTTAATGTTGATAATTATGACTTACAGCCAATGAAAACCCAAAAGTCATTAACTTTTGCATCAATTACTGCATCAATTCAGCGTGGCATGGAGGCAATCAGCCTGTGGCACTGCTGAGGTGTTATGGAAGCCCAGGTTGCTTTGATAGCAGCCTTCAGCTCGTCTACATTGTTAGGTCTGGTGACTCTCAGCTTTCTCGTGACAATACTCCATAGATTCTCTATGGGGTTAAGGTCAGACGAGTTTGCTGGCCAATCAAGCACAGTGATATAGTTGTTTTTAAACCAGATATTGGTACTTTTGGCAGTGTGTACAGGTTCCAAGTCATTCTGTAAAATAACATTTCCATCTCCAAAAAGCTTGTCAGCAGAGGGAAGCATGAAGTGCTCTAAAATTTCCTGGTAGACGGCTGCGCTGACTTTGGTCTTGTAAAACACAGTGGACCTACACCAGCAGATGACATGGCTCCCCAAACCATCATTGATTGTGGAAACTTCAACTAGACGTCAAGCAGCTTGGATTGTGTGCCTCTCCACTCTTCATCCAGACTCAGGGACCTTGATTTCCAAATGAAATGCAAAATTTACTTTCATCTGAAAACACCTTGGACCACAGAGCAACAGTCCAGTTCTTTTTCTCCTTGGCCCAGGTCAAATTATTCTGGCGTTGTCTATTGGTCATGAGAGGCTTGACACAAGGAATGCGACACTTGTAACCCATGTCCTTGATACGTCTGTGTGTGGTGGCTCTTGAAGCAATGACTCCAGCAGCAGTCCACTCCCTGTGAATCTCCCCCAAACTTTTGATTGTCCTTTTCCTAACAATCCTTTCAAGGCTGCGGTTATCCCGGTTGCTTGTGCATCTTTTACTACCACGCTTTTTCATTTCACTCAACTTTCCATTAATATGCTTGGATACAGTATATTGGATTCTAGATTGTGAGCCCCATCGGGAACAGCGATGATAATGTGTGCAAAACTGTAAAGCGCTACTGAATATGTTAGCACTGTATAGAATAAAGATTATTATTATTTAAAGATTATTACAGCACTCTGTGAACAGCCAGCTTCTTTAGCAATGACCTTTTGTGCCTTACCCTCCTTGTGGAGTGTGTCAATGACTGCCTTCTGGACATCTGTCAAGTCAGCAGTCTTCCCTATGATTGTGGAGCCTACTGAAACAGACTAAGGGACATTTTAAATGCTGAGGAAGCCTTTGCAGGTGTTTTTAGTAATTATTATACCGTAACTTACTGAGATTATGACTTTTGGGTTTTCATTTGCTGTAAGCCATAATTATCAACATTAACAGAAATAAACACTTGAAATAGGTCACTCTGTTTGTAATGACTCTATAGAATGTATGAGTTTCACTTTTTGTATTGAAGAACTGAAATAAATTAACTTTTTGATGATGTTCTAATTTTGTGAGAAGCACCTGTATGTACACACGTTAAGTGTTTGGTTCAGAAATTTCTGCACCATTTCTGTACCTCTTGGCAGGCAAAACACTATGTAAAATAGGTGTCTTTTTGCTGCTTTTTTGCATGTGCTTTTGGTGCAGATTTTTCCCCACTTACTGTATTATGCTACATTCCCACAATTTTGGTGAATTTTGTGCACTGCATATTTTCGAGAAAAAAAAATGCACGTACCTATTATACTTGATGGGTTCAGAAATGGTGCAGAAAATCTGAAACCTCAAAAATTAATCAAAAGTTCATTGTGGGAATGTAACCTGAAATTGGCTGCAAAATGCTGAAAGACTGAAAAAAAACAGAAATGTAGAAATTTTTACAAATTCATTAAAAAAGAAAAACTGAAATATCACATGGTCATAAGTAATCAGACCCTTTGCTCAGACACTCATATTTAAGTCGCGTGCTGTCCATTTCCTTATTATCCTCCTTGAGATGCTTCTACTCCTTCATTGGAGTCCAGCTGTGTTAAATTAAACTGGTAGAACTTGATTTGCAAAGGCACACACCTGTCTATATAAGAGCTCACAGCTCACAGTACATGTCAGACCAAATGAGAATCATGAGGTCAAAGGAACTGGCCAAACAGCTCAGAGACAAAATTGTGGCCACGGTTGAAAAAGAATTTCTGCAGTACTCAAGGTTCCTAAGAGCACAGTGGACTCCATAATCCTTAAATGGAAGAAGTTTGGGGCCACCAGAAGTCTTCGTGGACCTGACCGTCCAGCCAAACTGAGCAATCGTGGGAGAAGACCTTTGGTGAGAGAGGCAAAGAAAAACCCCAAGATCACTGTGGCTGAGCTCCACAGATGCAGTAGCGAGATGGAAGAAAGTTCCACAAAGTCAACTATCGCTACAGCCCTCCACCTCAGTGCAAGACATATGAAAGCCTGCATAGAGTTTGCTAAACACATGAAGGACTCCCAGACTATGAGAAATAAGATTCTCTGGTCTGATAATTCTAAGCGGTATGTGTGGAGAAAACCAGGCACTGCTCATCACCTGCCCAAAACAATCCCAACAGTGAAACATGGTGGTGGCAGCATCATGCTATGGGGGTGTTTTTCAACTGCAGGGACAGGACGACTGGTTGCAATTAAAGGAAACATGAATGCGGCCAAATACCGAGATATCCTGGATGAAAACCTCGTCCTTAATGCTCTGGACCTCAGACTTGGCCGAAGGTTCACCTTCCAACAAGACAATAACCCTAAGCACACAGCTAAAATAACAAAGGAGTGGATTCAGAACAACTGTGTGACCATTCTTGACTGTCCCAGCCAGAGGCCTGACCTAAACCCAATTGAGCATCTCTGGAGAGACCTGAAAATGGCTGTCCATCAACGTTCACCATTCAACCTGACGGAACTGAAGAGGATCTGCAAGGAAGAATGGCAGAGAATCCCCAAATCCAGGTGTGAAAAACTTGTTGCATCATTCCCAAGAAGACTCATGGGTGTACTAGCTCAAAAGGGTGCTTCTACTCAATTCTGAGCAAAGGGTCTTAATACTTATGACCATGTGATATTTCGGTTTTTCTTCTTTAATAAATTTGAAAAACTTTCTACATTTCAGTTTTTTTTTTCAGTCAAGATGGGGTGCAGAGTGTACATTAATGAGAAAAAATGACCCTTTTAAAATTTACCAAATGGCTACAATGAAACAAAGAGTGAAAAATTTAAAGGGGTCTGAATACTTTCCATGCCCACTGTATTCCAGAAGTCTCATACATACGTTGCTATTTTGTTCCTTGCAGACTTGCAGCAGATTTAAATCTGCATTACGTCAATGTTTTCAGCGTTGTTGTTGCAGATTTCGCCCACCTAATTGGGAAAAATCTAAAACAGAAACACATGTAAAAAAATGACTTAGAAACGCAACAAAAACACGCATATTTTACGTAGTGTTTTTTCTGCCAAGACAGAAATGTTTTCTGCCAATACTTAAAGTGTGCATACACCCTTAGGTGCTAACATGATCCTGTTTTTATGCGGTTTTCTACCTAATGTAACAGGCAATGATTTATTTTTTAGGGTGTAGCCCAATTTGATATGGAATGCTTCAAGAAATATGGAAAATTGTGGGGGTAAGTTTAAATACACGAAGTAAATATTTTCTTGTGATTATGTTTGGCTGCCTATATAAGGGTACAAGGCTAAACACACACTCATTTAGACATCAGGATTTTGCTTACAAGTTCGATCCATGTTTTCCACAGATAGAGTCCGTACCTATTATCGTATTTGGAGCTCTTAAAATTTTTGCGTATTTTTGCAGATTGAGTATCTGCACAAATGCAAGGAGACTAAAGACCGCATGCACATTAGACCAATGTCAGCTGAACCTGCCGATATCGACTGGCTCAACTGAAGGGCTATTGTGTATCGGGGCGCCAGCCAACTGATGGTCGGGAGAGATGTTGATCAGGCATCATATTTTTCACCCTGATATAAGCTGCTTGTCAATATGCCATTCAGTGGCTTTCTTATAGAGAATATAGTAGTGCTCCACCAAATGAATGCTACTGTATATGGGAGTGTCAGTTTACATGACTGTGGGCCGAATGATTGGCCAAAGCATTGATCAGAAATCTAATGTGTATAGAAAGCCTTAGGTGTCTTGGATAATGCTGATAATGCAATTGCATAGGTCCATTAAAAAAGCAGTTAGATGCGATTTGTGTGCTGTCCTTTTTTCACATGCGGCTTGATATGAGAATCGTGAGGAACCTCCATTAGTTCATTTTTTTCATCTGAGAAAAACTGATGAAACTGATGGTAAAGAATGAAACACAGACCAAAACTCTGATGAAACTCTGATAAGAAACCCTAATGAATCTCAGTCCGATTTTTGCATACAATAAAAATCACTGATGTCTGTGTAACAGTGGTGGGAGCTGATGGATTGCTCCCTGACACTCAAAGGTTAAATGTATTTGATCCCCCTGTATGTGATAAAGGTATTATACCCACTGGGGCTGTAGGTGGCTTGGACAGGGTTAACTGTAGTGTCAGCCCACTTTGGGAGGAGGAACTGAGTGTTAGTGGCAAGCAGGGCTGCCACTAGAAATTTCGGAGCCCCCTTGAGACTCCACCCAGGCTCCACCCCAGCCCCGCCTCCACTCTCCACCCCTCAAACTGTCCACAGTCCCACCGCTCTCTCTTGGAAAAACTCCACTTCTCACCTATCACACATTAACAGTTCCCATCACCAGATCACACATATAGCCGGCAGCTTTTGTTTTGTCCAAAAGATTTTTTAAGCCGCCACCATAACATGGTAAACACTTTTGGCTGGGCCCTATTCTGCTGTAACCTATTAATATTTGTTAAAATATGCAATACAATTTAGGTATATTTTTATTTATTTTTCAATTTTTAAAATGACCAATAATATCACATACAAAGAACAAATACCACAGCACTATGACCAGACCACATATTACCACCACAGTGATCGAATAATATCACATACAAGGAACAAATACCGCAACACCATGTCCAGACCACATATTACCACCACATAGTGACTGAATACTACAATTCTGATCAGTAATTAAAAAAAAAGCACCATACTATCACCATAAGTGCCATTATGCACAGGAGATCTGTACTTAGTATGCTGTGTCTGTGTACAGATAATACAGTGATCACTAGTGAAATTATACACAGGAGCTCTGTATACAGTATACAGTGTATAGTGTCAGTGTATAGGTAACACACTGACTCACCAGTGACGTCTCTAGGTGAAGTCCTTCATCTTTCATCCAGCACAGACCGCCATCATTTCATTCAGCCAGGACTTCTCTCTGCAGGAAATAACACAGTTATGTCGAGCTCCGCTTGTAGAATACATTACTTAATTTTTCCCAACTTCTACATTACACCACATGAAGAAAAAGAGGCGACTAAGGTAACGTTCACACTAGCGTTACGCTAATTTGCGTCGGGCGACGCAGCGGCGACGCATGCGTCATGCGCCCCTATATTTAACATGGGGGACGCATGCATTTTTTTTGTTGCGTTGTGCGACGCATGCGTCTTTTTTGCCGCAAGCGTCGGACCAAGAAAACGCAACAAGTTGCATTTTTCTTGCGTCCGAATTTCGGCAAAACACGACGCATGCGTCGCAAAACGCAGCGTTTTTGCGTGCGTTTTGCCGTGTTTTTGCATGCGTTGTGCGTTGCGTCGCCGACGCAGCGGCACACAACGCTAGTGTGAACGTAGCCATAGTGTCACTCTACACAGTAACAGGACCGCCCCTGTTGTGAATTCCGCTCTTGGGCTCCCTCCGGTGGTTGTTAGTGGCATTTTTGTGAGTTCTGCTCTTTGGCTCCCTCCTGTGGTTTTGAGTGGTATGGCTGCTTCTTGGATTTAGCTTCAGCAGCTGTTTTCACTGATCGTCTTTCTGGCTCGGCTATATTAGTCTGGCCTTATCCCTCATTCAATGCCAGTTGTCAATTGTTCCTGCCTGGAGTCATTGCTCTTAGGACTTTCCTGAAACTTTGACCAGTTCATCAAAGCTAAGTCCTTGCTTGTCCTTTTGCGGTTCTCTTGTTGTGGACTTGTTGTTCAGCACTTTCTTTGTTTTTGTTCTTTTGTCCAGCTTTTCAGTATGGATCTATTCAGCTAAGCTGGAAGCTCTGGGCAGCAGAGTTTGCCCTCCTGCGGTGGACTTTTTCTAGTTTTTATTACTGACCGCACAACGTTCTGTCCTGTACAATTTTCTATCTAGCTAGAAGTTGCCTCCTGTGCTAAATCTTGTTTCATACTACGTATGTCATTTCCTTCTCCTCTCGCAGTCATTATTTGTGGAGGGCTAATCTATCCTTTGGAGATTTTCTCTGAGGCAAGATAGTTTTCCTGCTTCTATCTTTAGGGGTAGTTAGCTCTTAGGCTGTGATGAGATGCCTAGGCAGAGTTAGGAGCATTCCACGGCTGCTTCTAGTGTTGTGTTGAGCTTAGGGACTGCGGTCAGTATAGTTGCCACCTGCTCAGAGCTAGATGCATGTCGCTCCTTAATCACCAGATCATAACAGTACAACTGGCCAAAAATGAGCTGAATGCCTCTCAAAAGAAGGAAGAGAAAGAGTTCTGAGCCATTTTTTTTTCTTTAGTTTGTTTTGTCTTTTTCCTTCCTCTTGATCTCTGGGTGATTCGGGATTTGGATGCAGGCATGGATGTTCAGGGTTTGTTTTCTCGTGTGGATCAGCTTGCTGCAAGAGTACAGAGTATTCAAGATTATGTGGTTCAGACTCTGGCCTTAGAGCCTAGAATTCCTACTCCGGATTTGTTTTACGGGGATAGATCTAAGTTTTTGAACTTTAAAAATAATTGCAAATTGTTTTTTGCTCTGAAACCCCGTTCCTCTGGTGACCCCATTCAGCAAGTAAAGATAGTTATTTCTCTTCTGCATGGTGACCCTCAGGACTGGGCATTCTCACTTGAGCCAGGGAATCCAGCATTGCTTAATGTAGATGCACTTTTTCAATCGCTCGGATTATTGTATGACGAACCTAACTCTGTAGAGCATGCTGAGAAAACACTGTTGGCCCTGTGTCAGGGTCAGGAAGCGGCAGAATTATACTGCCAGAAATTTAGAAAATGGTCTGTGCTCACTAAATGGAATGAGGAGGCTCTGGCAGCAATTTTCAGAAAGGGTCTTTCTGAACCCCTTAAAGATGTTATGGTGGGGTTTCCCACGCCTGTTGGTTTGAGCGAATCTATGTCTCTGGCCATTCAGATTGATCGGCGCCTGCGCGAACGCAAAGTGGTGCACCATATGGCAGTGTCCTCTGAGCAAAGTCCTGAGCCCATGCATGTGATAGGATTTTGACTAGAGCGGAACAGAGGGGATACAGACGTCAGAATGGGCTGTGTTTTTACTGTGGTGATTCTGCTCATACTATTTCTGATTGCCCTAAGCGTAGTAAGAGGGTCGCTAGATCTGTTACCATTAGTACTGTGCAGCCTAAGTTTCTCCTGTCTGTGACCCTGATTTGCTCATTGTCATCTTTTTCTGTCATGGCATTTGTGGATTCAGGCGCTGCTCTGAACTTAATGGACTTAGAATTCGCTAGGCGCTGTGGTTTTTCTTTGCAACCTTTGCAGAGTCCCATACCCTTGAGGGGTATTGATGCTACACCATTGGCCAAGAATAAACCTCAGTACTGGACGCAGATGACTATGTACACGGCTCCTGCACATCAGGAAGATTGCCGTTTTCTGGTGTTGCATAATTTACATGATGTTGTTGTACTGGGTTTTCCATGGTTACAAGTACACAATCCAGTGCTGGATTGGAAATCAATGTCTGTGACTAGTTGGGGTTGTCAAGGGGTACATAGTGACGTTCCTTTGATGTCAATTTCCTCTTCCCCTTCTTCTGATGTTCCTGAATTTTTGTTAGATTTCCAGGATGTATTCGATGAGCCCAAGTCCAGTTCCCTTCCTCCACATAGGGACTGTGATTGTGCTATTGAATTGATTCCTGGCTGTAAGTTCCCTAGGGGCCGACTTTTCAACCTGTCTGTGCCAGAGCATGCCGCCATGCGGAGCTATGTTAAGGAGTCTTTAGAGAAGGGGCATATTCGGCCGTCTTCGTCACCATTGGGAGCGGGATTCTTTTTTGTTGCCAAGAAGGATGGCTCCTTAAGACCCTGTATTGATTATCGCCTTCTTAATAAGATCACGGTCAAATTCCAATACCCTTTATCTTTGATCTCTGATTTGTTTGCTAGGATTAAGGGGGCTAGTTGGTTTACCAAGATTGACCTTCGAGGGGCATATAATCTTGTTTGTATTAAACAGGGTGACGCATGGAAGACTGCATTTAATACGCCCGAAGTCCATTTTGAATACCTTGTGATGCCATTTGGGCTCTCTAATGCTCCATCTGTGTTCCAGTCTTTCATGCATGATATTTTCCGCAATTATCTTGACAAATTCTTGATTGTGTATTTGGATGAAATTTTGATTTTTTCGAGGATTGGGAGCCTCATGTGAAGCAGGTCAGGATGGTATTCCAGATCCTTCGTGATAATGCTCTATTTGTGAAGGGGTCTAAGTGCCTATTTGGAGTTCAGAAGGTCTCTTTTTGGGGGTTTATTTTTTCTCCTTCGTCTATAGAAATGGATCCTGTTAAGGTCCAAGCCATTCATGACTGGATTCAACCCACATCTGTGAAGAGCCTTCAGAAATTTTTGGGCTTTGCTAATTTTTATCGCCGTTTCATTGCCAACTTCTCTAGTGTGGTTAAACCCCTGACCGATTTGACGAAAAAAGGCGCTGATGTGACTAATTGGTCCTCTGAGGCTGTTGAGGCCTTTCAGGAGCTTAAACGCCGATTTACTTCTGCCCCTGTGTTGCGTCAACCGGATGTTTCTCTTCCTTTTCAGGTTGAGGTTGACGCTTCTGAGATTGGGGCAGGGGCCGTTTTGTCACAGAGGAATTCTGATGGTTCCTTGATGAAGCCATGTGCCTTCTTTTCCCGAAAGTTTTCGCCTGCGGAACGCAATTATGATGTCGGCAATCGGGAGTTGTTGGCTATGAAGTGGGCATTTGAGGAGTGGCGACATTGGCTTGAGGGAGCCAAGCACCGCATTGTGGTCTTGACCGATCATAAGAATTTGATTTACCTTGAGTCGGCCAAGCGGTTGAACCCTAGAAAGGCTCGGTGGTCCCTGTTTTTCTCCCGTTTTGATTTTGTGGTCTCGTATCTTCTAGGATCTAAGAATGTTAAGGCGGATGCCCTCACTAGGAGTTTTTTGCCGGATTCTCCTGTAGTCCTTGAGCCGGTTGGCATTCTTAAGGAAGGGGTGATTCTTTCTGCCATCTCCCCTGATTTGCGGCGGGTGCTTCAGGAATTTCAGGCTGATAGGCCTGACCGCTGTCCTGTGGGGAAGCTGTTTGTTCCTGATAGATGGACGAGTAAGGTGATTTCTGAGGTCCATTGTTCAGTGTTGGCTGGTCATCCTGGGATTTTTGGTACCAGAGATTTGGTTGCTAGGTCCTTTTGGTGGCCTTCCTTGTCGCACGATGTCCGTGCTTTTGTGCAGTCCTGTGGGACTTGTGCCCAAGCCAAGCCTTGCTGTTCCCGCGCTAGTGGGTTGCTTTTGCCTTTGCCCGTCCCGGAGAGGCCTTGGACGCATATTTCCATGGATTTTATTTCGGATCTTCCTGTGTCCCAGAGGATGTCTGTTATCTGGGTGGTTTGTGACCGGTTCTCTAAAATGGTCCATTTGGTACCTTTGCCTAAATTGCCTTCCTCCTCTGATTTGGTTCCATTGTTTTTTCAGCATGTGGTTCGTTTGCATGGCATTCCAGAGAATATTGTGTCTGACAGAGGTTCCCAGTTTGTTTCCAGGTTTTGGCGGGCCTTTTGTGCTAGGATGGGTATTGATTTGTCTTTTTCTTCGGCGTTCCATCCTCAGACCAATGGCCAAACTGAGCAAACTAATCAGACCTTGGAGACCTATTTGAGATGCTTTGTGTCTGCTGATCAGGATGATTGGGTGACTTTCTTGCCATTGGCCGAGTTTTCCCTTAATAATCGGGCCAGTTCGGCTACTTTGGTTTCGCCTTTCTTTTGTAATTTTGGTTTCCATCCTCGTTTTTCTTCAGGGCAGGTTGAGCCTTCTGATTGTCCTGGTGTTGATTCTGTGATGGACAGGTTACAGCAGATTTGGACTCATGTGGTAGACAATTTGACGTTGTCCCAGGAAAAGGCTCAGCGTTTTGCTAACCGCCGTCGTTGTGTTGGTCCTCGGATTGGTTCTTGGATTTAGCTTCAGCAGCTGTTTTCACTGATCGTCTTTCTGGCTCGGCTATATTAGTCTGGCCTTATCCCTCATTCAATGCCAGTTGTCAATTGTTCCTGCCTGGAGTCATTGCTCTTAGGACTTTCCTGACACTCTGACCAGTTCATCAAAGCTAAGTCCTTGCTTGTCCTTTTGCGGTTCTCTTGTTGTGGACTTGTTGTTCAGCACTTTCTTTGTTTTTGTTCATTTGTCCAGGTTTTCAGTATGGATCTATTCAGCTAAGCTGGAAGCTCTGGGCAGCAGAGTTTGCCCTCCACACCTTTAGTCAGGTGTGGAGATTTTTGCATTTCTCTGCGGTGGACTTTTTCTAGTTTTTATTACTGACCGCACAGCGTTCTGTCCTGTACTATTTTCTATCTAGCTAGAAGTGGCCTCCTGTGCTAAATCTTGTTTCATACTACGTATGTCATTTCCTTCTCCTCTCACAGTCATTATTTGTGGGGGGCTAATCTATCCTTTGGGGATTTTCTCTGAGGCAAGATAGTTTTCCTGCTTCTATCTTTAGGGGTAGTTAGCTCTTAGGCTGTGACGAGATGCCTAGGCAGAGTTAGGAGCATTCCACGGCTGCTTCTAGTGTTCTGTTGAGCTTAGGGACTGCGGTCAGTATAGTTGCCACCTGCTCAGAGCTAGACGCATGTTGCTCCTTAATCACCAGATCATAACATGCCCCCCCATTTAAAACCGTGTCTGCAAAAAATAAAATAAATACATCACTGCAGTAATACTATCCCTAAATTAGCCCCTATGGTAATAATATTCCCCATCCTGGCCACCGTGTGTCTCATTCCTGGCGTCAGCCATATGTTCTCCCATCCTGCCCTCATGAGTATCCATTCTGCCCCATATGATCTCCCCATCCTGCCCCATATGATCGCCCCATGTGATCTCTCCATCCTGCCCCATCTGTCTCCATCATATCCATCCTGCCCCATGATCCTGCACGATCTGTCTCCAATTCTGCCTCCAGTGTCTCCAATCATGCCCCGTGTCTCCATTCTGCCCCCTATGTCTCCAACCATGGCCCCCATGTCTGAAATCCTGCCACTTGTCTCCAATCATGCCCCATGTCTCCATTCTGCCCCCTATGTCTCCAACCATGCCCCCATGTCTGCAATCCTGCCACTTGTCTCCAATCATGCCCCCTGTGTCTCCATTCTGCCCCATCTGTCTCCAGTCCTCCCCCATCTTTCATCCTGCCCCGTGTCTCCAATCATGCCCCATGTCTCGCATTCTGCCCCAATGTCCAGCATTCTGCCCGTGTCCAGCATTCTGCCCCCGGGTCTCACAGTCTGCCCCTGTGTCCAGCATACTGCCCCTGTCACTGTGTCCAGCATTCTGCCCCTGTCACTGTGTCCAGCAATCTGCCCCTGTCACTGTGTCCAGCAATCTGCCCCTGTCACTGTGTCCAGCATTCTGCCCCTGTCACTGTGTCCAGCATTCTGCCCCAGTGTGTGTCTAGCATTCTGCCCCAGTGTGTGTCCAGCATTCTGCCCCAGTGTGTGTCCAGCATTCTGCCCCAGTGTGTGTCCAGCATTCTGCCCCAGTGTGTGTCCTGCATTCTGCCCCAGTGTGTGTCCAGCATTCTGCCCCAGTGTGTGTCCAGCATTCTGCCCCAGTGTGTGTCCAGCATTCTGCCCCAGTGTGTGTCCAGCATTCTGGCCCAGTGTGTGTCCAGCATTCTGCCCCAGTGTGTGTCCAGCATTCTGCCCCAGTGTGTGTCCAGCATTCTGCCCCAGTGTGTGTCCAGCATTCTGCCCCAGTGTGTGTCCAGCATTCTGCCCCACTGTGTGTCCAGCATTCTGCCCCACTGTGTGTCCAGCATTCTGCCCCACTGTGTGTCCAGCATTCTGCCCCCCGGGCCCCCCTGGATTGCCACTCTGAAAGAAAACAAAACAAAACACGAGTTCTTACCTGGCCATGTTCCTGCGCCGGGCAAAGCTCCCTCCAGGCTCCACGCAGACGCACTCGCCGGGCCCGGTGGCTGAGAATGACGTCAGACGCCGGCGAGTGCGCACTGCGGCCCCATTCAGCTGAAAGCCTCAGATTGGCTGGCGGCTGTTAACTATTGACGTGCGCGGGCCCCCTCTGCTCACCGGGCCCCATACGCCAGTCACGGCTGTAATGCCCTGATGGCGGCCCTGCTGGTGGAGCGGGGTCACAGGGGGTGTTTGTTGGTCCGGCGATGATAGGACCCAGACTAGTGCTGCAGGTTCGGAGGTGCTCGTGGTGCCGTCATTTTGTGAAAGCCCGGAGCTCCCGCATATCCATTGCTGTGATGCGTGTTGTGAATTCCGCTCTTAGGCTCCCTCCGGTGGTTGTAAGTGGCACTTTTGTGAGTTCTGCTCTTGGGCTCCCTCCGGTGGTTTTAAGTGGTATGGCTGCTCCTTGGATTTAGCAGTCTGCAGCTGCTTCCACTGATTGTCTTTCTGCTCGGCTATTTATGCCTGGCTCTTCCTTCAGCCAGTACCACTTGTCAATGGTTCCTGGTTGGATTCACATCTCTTTTGGATTTCCCTGTTATCCTGACCAGTTCAGCAAAGTTAAGTCCTTGCTTGCTCTTTTCTGTCCACAGGTTGTGGACTTATTCGTTCTGTGCTTTCTATGTTTTTGTCCAGCTTGTCAGCATGGATTAATTCAGTTAAGCTGGGAACTCTGGGAAGCAGATTTACCCTCCACACCTTTAGTCAGGTGTGGAGATTTTTGTAAACTCTGTGTGGATTTTTGTAGTTTTTTATACTGACCGCACAGTATTCTATCCTGTCCTATCTATCTAGCTAGACTGGCCTCCTATGCTACATCCTGGTTTCATTCTGTGTATGTCTTTTCCCTCTCCACTCACAGTCATTACTTGTGGGGGGCTATCTATCCTTTGGGGATTTTCTCTGAGGCAAGATAGTTTTCCTGTTTCTATCTTTTGGGGTAGTTAGTTCTCAGGCTGTGACGAGGTGCCTAGGGAGTGACAGGAGCATCCCACGGCTACTTCTAGTGTTGTGTTGAGCTTAGGGACTGCGATCAGTACAGGTACCACCTCCTTCAGAGCCCGTCCCATGTTGCTCCTAAACCACCAGTTCATAACAGATGCGGTGATCTCCGGGAAATCCCTTCCCAGACTGGTGCAGGTTCAGTGGTGCTCAGCGGTGCTCAGTGGTGCGGGGTCTCCGGCAACCTTTTGTGAAAGCCCCGAGCCCCCACACTTCCATTGCCTCGATGCTTTAGCCTCCGGGGAAATGGACGAGATCTCAATCTGCGCATGTTCTGACTCCGTCTCTGTCATTTTGCATCTTCAGATGCGCACCAGAGCACTTGTGTGTGAATCACGTCACCTATCACATGAACTATCAAAGGGGATCATGTGACATGTCACGTGATACATCAGTTACTGGGGGGAGCACATGCCTTCTAAACTGACTGGGGTCTAGACTACTCTTATTCTGTCCCTGGTAGCACTAGTAAACATAACTTAGCAGCTTAGGCTGGGGTCACACTTGTGAGTGCAATGCGAGAAACTCACGAGAGTCTCTCGCATCTATTCTATACCCGGCACTGCCGCTGGCACTCGGGACCAGAGTGTGCGGTTGCATAGAAATACATGCAGCTGCATGTTCCGGTCCCGAGTGCCAGCAGCAGTGCGGGGTATTGATGAGAGAGACTCGCGCTAATTTTGTGTGACCCCGGCCTTAAAGTGAACCTGTCAGCAGGATTTTGCAAAGTAAACTACAGGCATTGTCCTGTTGCCTCTGTTATACTGATTAAAATGATACCTGGGGTGAAGAAATCCATCTTTTGGTTCTTGTGTAATCAGTGTTGGAAGCTTTCAGTTAATGAGATGCCCATAATCCAAGGCGGGACTGTAGGCAGAGTCTTTTCTTCCTGCTCTAAACCAGAGAAACCAAGGAAAGACCTGACCACAGACCGCCCCAAAGCACAAACAATTTGTCTCTATGCTGATGAAATTTACAAAGCCATTTCTTTAGGGACCACATCACGTTTATAGTGACTTTGATGGGCCTATGTGACAGAAAATGCCCAAAAGTGACACCATTTTAAAAATTGCACCCTTCAAAGTCCACAAAACCACAAGACGTTTACCAACCCTTCAGGTGTTTTACAGGAATTAATCCAATGTGGAAGGAAAAAATTAAAATGTATATTTGTTGCGTAATTTCTCCTGAGTACTCCTGATAGCAGATATATGGTGGAAAACCACTGTTTGGGTAAACAAGGCTCGGAAGGGAAGGAGTC
Source organism: Ranitomeya imitator (assembly GCF_032444005.1). NCBI lineage: Eukaryota > Metazoa > Chordata > Amphibia > Anura > Dendrobatidae > Ranitomeya > Ranitomeya imitator. The sequence continues at coordinate 343,042,468 of NC_091286.1, read as the reverse complement.
TTTTGCATTGCAAAATTGGCTGGAATAGAGAGCAGACGCCATGTCGCGTTTGGAGAGCCCCTTATGTTCCTAAACAGTAGAAACACTCCTGAAATGACCCCATTTTGGAAAGTACACCCCGGAATTTATCTAGAGGTGTGGTGAGCATCTTAAACCCACAGTTTCACAGGATTTGATAATGTTGATCCGTGAAAATAAAAAATTACATTTTCCCCCAAAATATTGCTTTAGCCCAAAATTTTTCATTTTCACAAGTGCAGCAGGAGAAAATGAACCCCCAAAATTCTGTGCAATTTCTCTTGAGTTTGCGGATACCCATCTGTGGGAGGAAACTACTGTTTGGGCACACTGCTGAGCTGCGAAAGGAAGGAGCGACATTTTTGAGTGCAGACTTTGATGGAATGATCTGTTGGTGCCATCTTGCGTTTGGAGAGCCCCTGATGTGCCTAAACAGGTAGAAGTGGGAATACTTTCCTGCAACAAGGCAGAAAAATTATTTCCAGAGTTCCCCCATAGACAACATTGGTACTGCATACTGAAGGTCAAGAATTTGTTCTACTTATTTTTAGCACCGTTTCTTGTGTAGTAAAAGTGATTAGATAAAATTATTCTTCGTGTCGGTTCAATTACAGCGATACCCGACTTATATCTTTATCTATGTTTTGCTACTATCATACACTAAATTTTTTTTTTTTTTTTGCAAAAACTAGTATTTGCATCGCCAAATTTCAAGAATAATAATTCTTCTATATTTTTGCTGTCAGAGTTTTTATTCGTATCATTTTCGGGCACATGACATTTTTTTGATCGCTTTCTATTCCAATTTTTGGAAGGCAGAATGAGCAAAATCCAGCAATTCAGGATTTTTTTTTTATGGCGTTCACTGTGTGGTAAAAGTGATACAAGTAAATTAGGGAGACAAAAAGTGCATATAGGGTCTTATCCTCAGATTAAGTGTGTTTAACAGGGAGCTGCTCACCTGATGGTGTAAAGCAAAAGCATGTGCGCATCGGCTGCTGCAGATCTACGGGCCTCCCACACGACCTTCTCAGAGACGTTGTACAGGATAGTTTGTGGATTAAGTCCGCGCTGCCACAATAATACAGATTTGAATGTAATGAAGATCTCTGGTGGTTTATTCAACGCGTTTCAAAATCTATCTGACCCCATCATCAGGAAAATACCACAAAGCCATACCGTGTGTCTTTGTGGTATTTTCCTGATGAAGGGGTCAGATAGATCTTGAAACGCGTTGAATAAATCACCAGAGTTTTTCATTACATTCAAATCTGTATTATTGTGGCAACGCGGAATTGATCTATAAACTATCCTGTACAACGTAAAAGTGATACAGCAATACCACATTTATGTCTTGTTTTATGTTTTTCTGCTTTTACACAATAAAAACAATTTTATAGAACAAAAAAAAAGATTTTGTATTGCTAGATCAGTTCATCACACACAAGCAGGAAGCATATCACCTCCTGCTCTCAGAAGGAATTTACAGGCCACAGTACTTGGGTGATCGCACAGCCATCTTTTGGCCCGGGGTCACTATGGAGACCATCAGCACAATGCGATCACAATCACGGTGCACCGATCGGACAGAAAGGGAGCTCCCTCTATAAACCGATCTATGACAGCAGCATCAGAGGGGTTAAATGCCACCGATCGGCGCTAGCACCAATCGTGGGTGTTTTTGCAGGGTGCCTTACATGTACGGTGGTTTGCGAGAACACATCTCCCATGGCGCCATACATGTATGTCAGATGTAGTAAAGGGGTTAACCCTTTCACGACCTATGATGTATAGGTACATAATAGGTCGTATCCATCCTTTTGATGTTGAGCCTACATATTTCCCAGTACATAAAAGCTGATTTAAGTGCCTGTGCGAATATGTAATTCAAGGAATTGTATTCTCTTCTTGCTTGTTTGTCTTAATTTATTTGTTTTTGCAGACTGTATGATGGCAGACAAGCAGTGCTTGCAATTCTAGATCCAGTTATTATTAAAAACATTTTGGTGAAAGAGTGCTACACTAACTTCACAAACAGACGGGTAAGATTTCAGCAGAGTTAATGATGAAAATTACTACTTCTGCTATATGATACTCTACCATCGCAAAAATATTCTGAAAACTATCACTTTTGGGTCTATCTACATGGGCAAAAACAAAGAGGAAAATTTGCTGCAGGTCATGGCAGAGGTGCACTGTACATACAGTGCCTTGTGAAAGTATTCGGCCTCCTGGAACTTTTCAACCTTTTCCCACATATAATAATAATCTTTATTTTTATACAGCGCTAACATATTCCGCAGCGCTTTACAGTTTGCACACATTATCATCACTGTCTCCCGATGGGGCTCACAATCTAAATTCCCTATCAGTACGTCTTTGGAATGTGGGAGAAAACCCACTCAAACACTGGGAGAACATACAAACTCCTGGCAGATGTTGTCCAAGGCGGGATTAGACCCCAAGACTCCAGTGCTGCAAGGCTGCAGTGCTATGAAGAATCAACGACAAGTGGAACACAATTGTGAAGTTGAATAAAATTTATTGGTTATTTTATAATCTTATATATCCGCTTTTATGGAGGGGGTAATGGCTGTGATGGCGTGGGGTCCCAGGAGGCAGGGTCGCTGCTGCTGGAAGCTGGTAGCAGCAGGAGTGAAATAATACTGCGGGCGCCAGGTTGGGGGGAGGACGTGTTCAGCTCTACGAGGCTACAACAGGCTTCAGGCTTGCAGATAATATCCCCACACTTCCCATTGTTGTCACTACGGTTGACTTTGGCAAAATGTCCGCCAATGCCAGCTTCCTGCAGCAGCGACCCTGCCTCCTGGGACCCCACGCCATCACAGCCATTACCCCCTCCATAAAAGCGGATTATAAGATGCACCACCACTTCATTAAAAACAATTCCTATTTTTCTCCCCAAAATTTGGGGTGCATCTTATGGTCCGGTGCATCTTATAGTCCGCAAAAAATGGTAGTTATTGCACAGTTTATGTCGTTTGATAAAAACCTTCTGGGCATTGCTTAAATAGTTGCTTCCTGTGTGTATTCCTCAAGCGCTGCCGCGTGAATGGAAACTTTACAATACATATTACAAAATATATGATATGTATACAAAATAGACAGACTCTGCCCTTATGGTTTTACTTTCTTTCTATTTATAATAGTAGAAATTAGCACAGAAGGTCAGCGGCTGGCACTCTTGCTTTGCAACTCTGATGTCTAACTATTTAGGTAGAGATGTACAGTAGGTAGAGATTAAGAAAGGAGCACAGAAAAAGTGTCCTTTCCCTCTCCTGACTAAACGCTGTTGCAGCATGATACAAAGAGCATCTCCATAAATAAACATAAACATTAAGTTTTAGGAGGGTGAAAATTTGAGTTTCACTTTGAGCCGTTATTAAGCTGGGACTACACCTTAACTTTTGGCTGCAACACAGGTCATGCAGTGAAAGATTGCTCTGCACGGCTGCAATGTCACAGTGTGAGGCCGGCGTCACACTAGCGAGTTTTACGGACATATGAGCGCATAAAATACATCCGTAAAACACGCATTACACACGGCCCAATTATTCTCTATGCCCCAGCTCCTATCTGCTGTATTTTACTGATCCGTATTATACGGCTTTCTACGGCCGTAGAAAATCGCAGCATGCTGCGTTTGTCACCGTACTGCGCAAAAAAATCGCCAATGAAAGTCTATGGAAGCCCGAAAAATACGGATTACACTCGGACCAGCACTGTGACTTGCGAGAAATACGCAGCGGTGTTAGAGAGAAAAGACGGCAATTCAGTGCGGTGTACAGTAAAATCACACTGACAGCTTACAATAGAATAGGTAGAATAAATGTGTACACATATAATAGGTGTATATATATATATATATATATATATATATATGTCAGTGAGACACATGTATGTATGGTATAATATGCAAATAAATTGTTAAAAAAACAGACAATGTGATTTTCTGGATTTTTTTTTCTCAGTTTGTCTCCCATAGTTGAAGTCTACCTATGATGTAAATTACAGATGCCTCTCATCTTTTTAATTGGTGGAACTTGCACTATTGCTGACTGACTAAATACTTTTTTGCCCCACTGTATATATATTAATATTTCATACAGCGCTAGATAGCTTAAAAGCCGGTAATTCAATTGCCGGCTTTTGCTATCTCCTTCCTAAACCCGACATGATATGTGACATGGTTTACAAACAGTAAACCATGTCATATTCCCATTTTTTTTGCATATTCCACACTACTAATGTTAGTAGTGTGTATGTGCAAAATTTGGGCGTTCTAGCTATTAAATTAAAGGGTTAAATGGCGGAAAAAATTGGCATGGGCTCCCGCGCAATTTTCTCCGCCAGAGTAGTAAAGCCAGTGACTGAGGGCAGATATTAATAGCCTGGAGAGGGTCCACGGTTATTGCCCCCCCCCCTGGCTAAAAACATCTGCCCCCAGCCACCCCAGAAAAGGCACATCTGGAAGATGTGCCTATTCTGGCACTTGGCCACTCTCTTCCCATTCCCGTGTAGCGGTGGGATATGGGGTAATGAAGGGTTAATGTCACCTTGCTATTGTAAGGTGACATTAAGCCAGATTAATAATGGAGAGGCGTCAATTATGACACCTATCCATTATTAATCCAGTAGTCTGAAATGGTTAAAAAAAACACAAACACATTATTAAAAAGTCTTCTAATGAAATGCAAAACACAGGTTGTTTGAATATTTTATTATTCTGGTAATCCACCTGAAGACCCTCGCTCTGTGACAAAGAAAAAATAATAAACCAACAATATACATGCCTTCCGAGGATCTGACACGTCCCACGATGTAAATCCATCTGAAGGGGTTAATTTTTTTTACAGCCAGGAGCTCTGCTATAATGCAGCTGTGCTCCTGACTGTAAAACCCCAGCAAATGAATGGAAACTAGGTCAATGACCTGTAGTTACCTTCATTCGCGGTGAGGCGCCCTCTGCTGGATGTCCTTCGAGCGTGGGAAAAAATCTGAAAAGTTCCCAGGCTCGAGTTCATATGAGGACAACCAGCAGAGAACCTTTTAATTTGTAGTTACCTTCATTCACGGTGATGCGCCCTCTGCTGGATATCCTCATATGAACTCGAGCCTGGGAGCTTTCCAGGAAAGTTCCCACGCTCGAGGGACATCCAGCAGAGGGCGCCTCACCGTGACTGAAGGTAACTATAGGTCATTGACCTACATTACCTTCATTCCCTGGGGTTTTTCAGGCAGGAGCACAGCTGCATTATAGCAGAGCTCCTGCCTGTAAAATATTTTAACCCCTTCAGATGGATTTACATCGTGGGACGTTACAGATCAACGGAAGGTATGTATATTGTTGGTTTATTATTTTTTATTTGTTACAGAGCGAGGGTCTTTAGGTGGATTGAGAGAGCAATAAAATATTAAAACAACCTGTGTGTTTATTTCATTAAAATAATTTTTAATAATGTGTGTGTGTTTTTTTAACCATTTCATACAATTGGATTAATAATGGATAGGTGTCATAATTGACGCCTCTCCATTATTAATCTGGCTTAATGTCACCTTACAATAGCAAGGTGACATTAACCCTTCATTACCCCATATCCCACCGCTACACGGGAATGGGAAGAGAGTGGCCAAGTGCCAGAATAGGCGCATCTTCCAGATGTGCCTTTTCTGGGGTGGCTGGGGGCAGTTGTTTTTAGCCAGGAAGGGGGCAATAACCGTGGACCCTCTCCAGGCTATTAATATCTGCCCTCAGTCACTGGCTTTACTACTCTGGCGGAGAAAATTGCGCGGGAGCCCATGCCAATTTTTTCCGCCATTTAACCCTTTAATTAAATAGCTAGAGAGCCCAAATTTTGCACATACACACTACTAACATTAGTAGTGTGGAATATGCAAAAAAATGGGGATATGAGATGGTTTACTGTATGTAAACCATGTCTCATATCATGTCGGGTTTAGGAAGGAGATAGCAAAAGCCGGCAATTGAATTACCGGCTTTAAAGCTTTCTAGCGCTGTATTAAATATTAATATATATATACATATATGTGTCTCAATGACATATATATATATATATATATATATATATATATACCTATTCTATGTGTACACATTTATTCTACATATTCTATTGTAAGCTGTCAGTGTGATTTTACTGTACACTGCGCTGAATTGCCGGCTTTTCTCTCTAACACCACTGCGTATTTCTCGCAAGTCACACTGCTGGTCCGTGTGTAATCCGTATTTTTCTGGCCCCCATAGACTTTCATTGGCGGATTTTTTGCGCAGTACGGTGACAAATGCAGCATGCTGCGATTTTCTATGGCCGTAGAAGACCGTATAATACGGATCAGTAAAACACGGCTGATAGGAGCAGGGGCATAGAGAAGCATTGTACCGTATGCAATCCATATTTTCTGCACCTCTCTTACGTCCGTAAAACACGGTAGTGTGACGCCGGCCTAATGGTGGACAGTCTACCAGAATGTGCGAGCTGGAGAGATCTCATACTCTTTGTGGGTGGACGTATGCCTGCCGGAGTATCAGACGTATTTCTGCTGTAGTATTGACCTGGCATATGTACTGTACTTTCCTATTGTGTTTACCAGTGTGCCAGAGCTAATAAACCTTGCCTTGTTAGACTAAAAAGTTGCCTGTGTGAACGCTGCCTAATGCCTACGATGTACATGCCTGTACACAACTGTTAGCATCACTCCTTGGTAGTATTCTGCTATTTGGTGGCTACCCTTTGTATTGTTTTCGTATCGTCATTATTTTGTGTCTCTCATTGGCCTCCCCTTGCTTTCATTGTTTCTTGTTTTTACTATTAACTTTACAATTTTATTTTTATTGTGTAGATGTGTATCTTACTAAAATATTTATAGAATATATACATTTGTCTGATATCTGATTCAAATTGCAGTTACACTTATATGATATTTTACCCTTTTCTGTGTACTTTTATCTACTGTATATTAGGCCTGTCCCACATGTCCAGATAATTCCAATACCGGAAATATCCCTACCGGAATTATCCGTGTCGTGTCCGAGTGTCCGTGTGCTTACGTAGCACATCAGTGTGGCACACGTGCGGCAGCCGTGTGCCGCTCTTGTGCTGACTGAGGACCACACGGACCGTGCAGGAGACAGCGCTACAGTTAAGCGCTGTCCCCTGCATGCGGTGCTGAAGCCGGTATTCATCCCTTCTTCCCAGCAGCGTTCGCTGGAAAGAAGGAATGAATAATCTTTTTCTTTTTTTTCTTTCCCCCTAAAAATAAAGTCTTTGCGTCCCCTCCCGCCTCCAATCCCTTGTGCGCCCCCCCCCCCCCGCTTGCCAGGAAATACTCACCGACACCCAGCTCCAGCAATGTCTCCTCTCAGCGGCTGCAGCCTGTGCTGTGTGAGCGGTCACGTGGTCCCGCTCATTACAGTGAGGAATATGCGCATATTCCTCACTGTAATGAGCGGGACCACGTGACCGCTCACACAGGGCCTGCTGCAGCCGCTGAGAGGAGACATCACTGGAGCTGGGTGTCGATGAGTATTTCCTGGCAAGCGGGGAGGGGGGGGGGGAGGGCGCACAGGGGATGGGAGGCGGGAGGGGACTCACAAACTTTATTTTTAAGGGGAAAGAAAAAAAAAAGATTATTAATTCCTCCTTTTCAGCGAACGCTGCCGGGAAGAAGGGATGAATTCCGGCTTCACCATCACACGCGGGGGGGACAGCGCTTACAGTAGCGCTGTCTCCTGCACGGCACACAGACTGCACACGGACAGCATCCGTGTGCGGTACGTGTTTTACATGGACCCATTGACTTTAATGGGTCCGTGTGATCCGTGCGCTCCCACGAACTCTGACATGTCTCCGTGTTTTCCAAACGGACACACGGTCCGTGAAAACACGCTGACATGTGCAGAGACACATTGACTTTAATGTGTCTACGTGAGTCAGGGTCTCTGGTACGTGAGGAAACTGTCACCTCAAGTATCGGAGCCACTGACATGTGAAACCGGCCTTAGAATTACCTTTCGATTATAGGCATCTTTGAAGTCTGCTAGGGGTCACAATGAGATTCACCTGCATTGTGCTGTGATGTACCAGTAGCATAGAGCAATTTTTTGTCACGTGACCTGTGTTGGAATAAAAATCACTGTGTGGCCCTGCTTAGACTGTTGGGGAATTATAAACAAAAGGCAAAAAAAAATTTGACTTTGCTTTCTAAAAAATATGCCACACAGACACAATGTGTGAAAAAGGCCTTACATGATACTATGTTTTTATTCTAGAATTCTGGTCTCAATGGTCCCTTGGACTCTGCAATAACAATTGCTGAGGATGAGCAATGGAAGAGGATTCGCACAGTTCTGTCACCCACATTTACCAGTGGGAAACTTAAGGAGGTAATGGCAAATTTATCTAGAACAAATTTCTTTTCTTTTTCATTTACACTTTAACCCTTTCTGGGTTTATTTTTGTAGTTTTTTTTTTTTCAGCACTCTTTCTAAGGGTATGTTTCCACGTTCAGAAAACGCTGCGTGTTTGACGCTGCATAGAGACGCAGCGTCAAACACGCAGCGTCCAGATGTTACAGCATAGTGGAGGGGATTTCATGAAATCCCATCTCCACTATGCGTGGTAACACGCATCCGGCGGCCCTGCGATTCCGGACATGTGGCACGTCTTTTTAGATCGCAGCATGTCCGTTTACCTTGCGGCGACGCTGTGCCGCCGTAAGGTATAACACAGGGCCCTATGTGTGGGGTGCAATGATACCGGATGTGTGCAATGAACACATCCGGCATCATTGCGTCACCAGAAGGGGGCGGAGCTTTGGGCGGAGCAAATTCGCTGCTAGGTCAAAACCGCCAGCCATCCTGAACATGGACACTTACCCTTAGGCCGGCTTCACACTTGCGAGTTTTACGGACGTAAGAGCGCAGAAACTACGTCCGTAAAACTCGCAAAAAATACGACACAATTACTCTCTATGTCCCTGCTCCTATCTGCCGTATTAAACTGATCAGTATTATACGGCTTTCTACGGCCGTAGAAAATCGCAGCATGCTGCGTTTGTCACCGTATTGCGCAAATAAAACGCCAATGAAAGTCTATGGAAGCCCCAAACATACGGATTACACACGGACCAGCAGTGTGACTTGCGAGGAATACGCAGCGGTGTTAGAGAGAAAAGCCGGCAATTCAGTGCGGTGTACAGTAAAATCACACTGACAGCTGACATTAGAATAGGTAGAATAAATATGTACACATAGAAAAGGTATATATATATATATATATATATATATATATATATATATATATATATATATATATATATATATATGTAAGTGAGACACATATATGTATATATATTCTTACTTCATACAGCCGCGATATAGCAAAAAGCCGGTAATTCAGTTACCGGCTTTTTCTTTCTCCTTCCTAAAACCTGACATGATTTGAGACATGGTTTACATACAGTAAACCATGTCTTCTCTCCATTTTTTTTGCAGATTCCACACTACTAATGTCAGTAGTGTGTATCTGCAAAATTTGGCCGTTCTAGCTCTTAAAATAAAGGGTTAAATGGCGGAAAAAATTGGCGTGGGCTCCCGCGCAATTTTCTCCGCCAGAGTAGTAAAGCCAGTGACTGAGGGCAGATATTAATAGCCTGGAGAGGGTCCATGGTTATTGGCCCCCCCCTGGCTAAAAACATCTGCCCCCAGCCACCCCAGAAAAGGCACATCTGGAAGATGCGCCTATTCTGGCACTTGGCCACTCTCTTCCCATTCCCGTGTAGCGGTGGGATATGGGGTAATGAAGGGTTAATGCCACCTTGCTATTGTAAGGTGACATTAAGCCTAATTAATAATGGAGAGGCGTCAATTATGACACCTATCCATTATTAATCCAATTGTAGTAAAGGGTTAAATAAAACACAAACACATTATTTAAAATTATTTTAATGAAATAAAAACAATGGTTGTTGGAGTATTTTATTCTACGCCCAATCCAGTCACTGAAGACCCTCGTTCTGTGAAAGAAAAAACATAATAAACCAACAATATACTTACCCTCCGCAGATCTGTAACGTCCAACGATGTAAATCCTTCTGAAGGGGTTAAAACATTTTGCAGCAAGGAGCTTTGCTAATGCAATGCTACTCCTCGCTGCAAAACCCCGGGGAATGAGTCTAAATATAGATCAATGAGCTATATTTAGCTTCATTTGCGGTGAGGCGCCCTCTGCTGGATGTTCATAGATCGTGGGAACTTACCTAGAAAGCTCCCAGGCTTTCTAGGAAAGTTCCCACGATCTATGAACATCCAGCAGAGGGCGCCTCACCGCAAATGAAGCTAAATATAGCTCATTGATCTATATTTAGACTCATTCCCCGGGGTTTTGCAGCGAGGAGTAGCATTGCATTAGCAAAGCTCCTTGCTGCAAAATGTTTTAACCCCTTCAGAAGGATTTACATCGTTGGACGTTACAGATCTGCGGAGGGTAAGTATATTGTTGGTTTATTATGTTTTTTCTTTCACAGAACGAGGGTCTTCAGTGACTGGATTGGGCGTAGAATAAAATACTCCAACAACCATTGTTTTTATTTCATTAAAATAATTTTAAATAATGTGTTTGTGTTTTATTTAACCCTTTACTACAATTGGATTAATAATGGATAGGTGTCATAATTGACGCCTCTCCATTATTAATTAGGCTTAATGTCACCTTACAATAGCAAAGTGGCATTAACCCTTCATTACCCCATATCCCACCGCTACACGGGAATGGGAAGAGAGTGGCCAAGTGCCAGAATAGGCGCATCTTCCAGATGTGCCTTTTCTGGGGTGGCTGGGGGAAGATATTTGTAGCCAGGGGGGGGCCAATAACCATGGACCCTCTCCAGGCTATTAATATCTGCCCTCAGTCACTGGCTTTACTACTCTGGCGGAGAAAATTGCGCGGGAGCCCACGCCAATTTTTTCCGCCATTTAACCCTTTATTTTAAGAGCTAGAACGGCCAAATTTTGCAGATACACACTACTGACATTAGTAGTGTGGAATCTGCAAAAAAAATGGAGAGAAGACATGGTTTACTGTATGTAAACCATGTCTCAAATCATGTCGGGTTTTAGGAAGGAGAAAGAAAAAGCCGGTAATTGAATTACCGGCTTTCAAGCTGTATAGCGCTGGAAAAAATATTAATATATATACATATATGTGTCTAATGACATATATATATATATATATATATATATATATATATATATATATAGACAGTATATATATATATTTTTTTCTTTTTGGGACACATGGATCATTTCTATAGCGGTATGTTGGTTTTGCAAGCCTGCGAGAAAACCACGCAGTACGGATGCCATACGGATTACATACGGAGGATGCCATGCGCAAAAAACGCTGACACACCCTGCCTACGGAGGAGCTACGGACCACTATTTTCGGGACATTTCAGCGTATTACGGCCGTAATATACGGACCGTATTTTCATACGCTGAGTGTGAAGCCGGCCTTAGAGTACTAACTTTTGTATTTTTCTGTTGATATAGCTGTATGAGAGCTTTCTTTTTTTTGCAGTTCAATTTATTGTTTTGTTTTCCACCATTCGTTTTACAATACTATGTACTGAAAAACAGGAACAAATTCCATTGGGAGTGAAATTGTGAATTCCACCCTTATTTTCCCAGGTTTTGTTTTCACGGCATTTATTGGGCACTAAAATTATCTTGTATGATTTATTGAATGGTGATATCAAACTTATATAGTTTTTTCATAATTTATTAGTGAAAAAAATGTTTGTCTTTTTGCAAGTGACTGATTAAAACTGGGTGGTGATTTAATCTGTTATATTTTTTATTATTTTAAATATTTTTTTAACCCCTTTCTGACATCAGACATAATATTCTGTCCATATGCCCTGGGCCTATTTGACCATGGAAGGAATATTATGTCATCTCGATCGCCCGTGCATTTACTAAACATACAGTACATTTCAGTAGGCCAACATTTCAGATTTTAACCCCTTCATGACCTTGTGATTTTGCGTTTTTCCATGTTCGTTATTCGCTCCCCTCATTCCCAGAGCCATAACTTTTTATTTTTCCATCAATATGGTCATGTGAGGGCTTATTTTTTGCGGGATGAGTTGTACTTTTGAACGACATCATTGGTGTTAGCATGTCGCGTACTAGAAAACAGGAAAAATATTCCAAGTGCGGAGAAATTGCAAAAAAAGTGCAATCCCACACTTGTTTTTTGTTTGGCTTTTTTGCTAGGTTCACTAAATGCTAAAACTGACCTGCTATTATGATTCTCCAGTTCATTACGAGTTCGTAGACACCAAACATGACTAAGTTACGTTTTATCTAAGTGGTGAAAAAAAATTCCAAACTTTGCTAAAAAACAAAAAAATTGTGCCATTTTCCGATACCCGTAGCGTCTCCATTTTTCGTGATCTGGGGTCTGTTGAGGGCTTATTTTTTGCGTTCCAAGTTGACGTTTTTATTGATACCACTTTTGTGCAGATACGTTCTTTTGATCGCCCGTTATTGCATTTTAATGCAATGTCACGGCGACCAAAAAAACGTAATTCTGGTGTTTCAAATTTTTTTCTCGCTACGCCGTTTAGCGATCAGGTTAATGCTTTTTTTTATTGATAGATCGGGCGATTCTGAACGCGGCAATACCAAATATGTATAGGTTTGATATACGTATATATATTTTTTTACTGTTTTATTTTGAATGGTGCGAAAGAGGGGTGATTTAAACTTTTATATTTTTTTATTTTTTTCACATTTTTTTTAACTTTTTTTTTAAACTTTTGCCATGCTTCAATAGCCTCCATGTGAGGCTAGAAGCTGGCACAACTCGATCACCTCTGCTACATAACAGTGATCATCAGATCGCTGCTATGCAGCAGAAATGGAGGTGTGCTGTGAGCGCCGACAACAGGGTGGTGCTCACAGCTACCGGGGATCAGTAACCATAGAGGTCTCAAGGACCTCTATGATTACAATGCAGAAGCATCGCTGACCCGCGATCATGTGATGGGGTCGGCGCTGCGTGCATTTCCGGCTGCGCGGCCAGAAGCGGTAGTTAAATGCCGCTGTCTGCGTTTGACAGCGGCATTTAACTAGTTAATAGCGGCGGGTGAATCGCGATTTCATCCGCTGCTATTGAGGGCACATGTCAGCTGTACAAAACATCTGACGTGTCCCGGCTTTGATGCGGGCTCACCGCTGGAGCTGGGCTTCTGACCTCGGACATACTATCCCGTCCGAGGTCAGAAAGGGGTTAAAATCATTTCTCCAGCTGGTTTTATAAAGTACTCTAATTTACTGAGATAATGACTTTTGGGTTTTTATTGGCTGTAAGCCATAATTATCAACATTAGCAGAAAATAAACACTTGAAATAGATCACTCTGTCTGACATCTCTTATTTTTAGATGTTTCAGATCATGAACCACTATTCAAATACACTTGTGCGGAATATCCAGGTTTATGTCGACAAGGACGAGTCATGTGCCATGAAAGAGTGAGTCTGTTTTTGTAATATGTATGTTGAAGCCGAAGTTTATTACTTTAAAAACAGAATTATTGGATCTTGACTCAAGTGATGGTCTGAACTGTCTCCCAGGTAGCTGTCTCCTCACTCCTGAGGAGTGGAACTTGGCAGATTCTCCCAGTTGGCTTTACACTGACAGCCAGCTCCGAGAACAGGGAAAACACCGATGTCTGCTGTCTGTAATCAATTGCATTCACATCCTGCACACACACAAAAAATCGAGAACATGAGGGACACCAGCACGACAGAGGAGAAGCACTTATCATCCCCCTCCTGGACACAATGCTGTGGTTGCCATTACCGCGGTCTGCAGCGGACCGCACATGCGCACACATCGGGCTTCGTCTCACATGGTTTACACGGTTGGTGTATTGGGGTCAGATGAGGCGGTGTGTGCGGATGTCACGTATCTCCTCCTGCCGGTTCCCCTCATTACCTCCTCCCTGGCTCCCGCTGTTCTCCGTCCCTTTGTCAGCAGCCTCAGGCTGCAGTGCCGCCCCGGAGCACAGCCATGAAGCCTTCTTGCTGCGGATACTGAGCTGCTGCCTCTGCCACTGATGACACGCTGGTGGTACTGTGCAAGGACCTGGTACCACCAGCGGGTGCCATATTGGAATACCCATCACTTGGGTATTCCAATATGGCGGTCGGCGTACTCCCGATGCAGCGCGTGGATTGTGGGATTCAAGGATATCCAAACGGAAGTGGATGACAGACAATTTAAGGTAATTATATAAATAGATGTTATCTAGACAGAATGTATTATCTACTAATAAGAACCAACGCAAAAGACTATAATTTTTCCATGTTGAATGCTATATACCTGAAATACATATGTGTTTTGGGTCTATGCACTTCTTCTGCTGCGAAACCACAGATACCATTATGCCCTAGTCAAGCCTGTGCTATAGGACAGTAGTGATTTCATGGTTGCAGTAGAACCAAACTTTCCAAGTAGGCATTCAGCTTCGTCCCATATGCTACTATGGAACAGACACTCTAAAGACACAATCACACATTAATTTTTATTGTGTCCTTCAGCACAAAATACCCCATTTTTCTCCTTGCACCACAATTACTATGTGTTTTAGACACAAGTTGTGGCTCACATGACAAGTATCAAAAAATTGCGAAAGTGGTTGCACTCAAATGCGTTAAAGCATGTCAATATCAAATACATGAAATGTGAATAGCGTAATGGCTTTTGAATATTAGGAAAATTCATAAGAGACACTTAGCACAATATTTATCGTTGTTTATCAGCCATTCTGACAAAGTGGGCAAAACTTGGAAACTTGTCGAATAAACAATACATCATCTATACACCTCGGCCAAGAACCTACAACATCACGTCCCTCTGTGCTCTAGACCCTTTCTCTCAAAGTGTGTAAGTGCACCACCAAAAACATTAGGATCAGCCTAGCACTTAAAAAGCTAAGCAAAGGGAAAAAAGAAGTATGCAAATGCTATGGGATCACAATATAAAAACCCTTATTGTAAAGCGCTAAGTTGGACAAATATGACACAAAGGTTAAAAACATTCAAAAGTCAATCAATGGGCTACATAAATCTATAAATGGTAAGTCTCTAATAAGAATAACATTAAGCCTAACCAACCCAGTCAATAGGTCTGCTCAGGGGACTAAAGGGGTCCTTGTGGATTTTAGGTAGCAGATAGAATGTGGTGGCTACTCCACGTACAGTCGTCATCCACTTGCATGCAGTCAGAAGACGCGGCGTTTGAAATGACCGATGCGGTGCTGATTGCAATCTGGAAACACCCATTGTACCGGACATGCAGTGTGGGACAAGTATAACCCAATTTTCTGAGGGCTGCAGGGGCATGTCTGAAGATACAGTTATATGAAAAAGTTTGGGCACCCCTATTAATCTTAAGCTTAATG
The DNA here is from genome assembly GCF_032444005.1 of Ranitomeya imitator. Lineage (NCBI taxonomy): Eukaryota > Metazoa > Chordata > Amphibia > Anura > Dendrobatidae > Ranitomeya > Ranitomeya imitator. The sequence goes on along the minus strand of NC_091286.1, from coordinate 343,026,943 downwards.
TTTTATAAAAATTGTTTTTTTGCAACAGCTATTTCAGTTTCATATATCTAATAACTGTTGGACACAGTAATGTTTCTGCCTTGAAATGAGGTTTATTGTACTAACAGAAAATGTGCAATCTGCATTCATACAAAATTTGACAGGTGCATAAGTATGGGCACCCTTATCATTTTCTTGTTTTAAATACTCCTACCTACTTTTTACTGACTTACTAAAGCACTTTTTTGGTTTTCTAACCTCATTGAGCTTTGAACTTCATAGCCAGGTGTATGCAATCATGAGAAAAGCTACTTAAAGTGGCCACTTGCAAGTTGTTCTCCTGTTTGAATCTCCTCTGAAGAGTGGCATCATGGGCTCCTCAAAACAACTGTCTAATGATCTGAAAACAAAGATTATTCAACATAGTTGTTCAGGGGAAGTAAGCGATTAAGGCCATGTTCACACGTTCCTGATTTCCCTGCTGTTTTTTCTGCACTAAAAACCGCAGCTCTTGGCAGAAAACGCAGATGCGTTTTTTGGTGCGTTTTTGATGCGTTTTTTGATGCGGTTTTTAGTGCAGTTTTGTTATGCAGTTTTCTCTGCAGAGTCTGTGTGTTTTCTAGGAAGTTTTTTTTAGGGTTAAAATGGCTGAAAATACCCTACCCCTAACCCTAACCCTAGTTCTAACTGTAGTGGGGGAAAAAAAAAAATCTTTATTTTACTATTGTTACTACCTATGGGGGTGATAAAGGGGGGGGCATTTACCTTTTTTTCATTTTGATCACTGTGAGGTTATCACAGTGATCAAAATGTGCCTGGAACGAATCTGCCGGCCGGCGCAGTGCGCCCGCCATTTTGGAAGATGGCGGCGCCCAGGGAGAAGACGGCCGGACGGACACCGAGAGGCCCGGTAAGTAAAAGGGGGGGAGATTAGGGCACGGGGGGGGCGTCGGAGCACGGGGGGCTGGCATCGGAGCATGGGGGGGTGGGATTGGAGCACGGGGGGGCAGCCACACTCCGCCCACGCACTTCCTGCTGCAGCGGTTCTGCACCACAAACCGCAGAAAACCCGCAGATATTTTTTTTCGTCTGCGGGTTTGACCTCACAATGGAGGTCAATGGGTGCAGAACCGCTGCAGTTCCGCAAAAAGAAGTGACATGGTACTACTTTTTTACCGCAGCTATTCAGCGCGGCTTTTTTCGGGATTTTCCGCAATGTGGGCACAGCAGTTCCTGTTTTCCATAGGGTACATTGTAATGTACCCTGCATGGAAAACAGCTGCGGACCCGCAGCGGCAAAATCGCGGCGGTTCCGCATTAAAAAAAGGATTGTGTGAACATGGCCTAATAGGGGTGCCCAAACTTTTTCATAGAACTGTATAAAGGGTTGCAGAAACCCCATTCACATGATCTTAAAGGTGATGGCATAGTTTATAAGAGAACAACTGGTGACTTGTTCCCTTATTATTGAATAGCCTCTTATAACATTGTGACACATCTAACTGTTTGAAGGCTTCTGCTTCATACATCTGCTTCAGCCAGACCACAACATTCACCCACTTTTCTGCTTGTCTATTAACCACAACCCTCAAATCTTTCAGTTCCTTAGTAGTCCACGTAGTCCACTTCTGTGTATTTTGCCTGGGTCATACACGCAATTATTCTCTCATGGGAGAGAATCAGCTTGATCATGTAACTGAAGCTTATCTCAAACTCTGTCAGAGTTTGGGCCAAGTGTCAAGTTTACTGTGATTTGATTTTCTCACATGAGAGAATGGCAGCACAGGTAAGGAGAAGACAGAGAACTTAATTTCTATATCTTCTCGATTATCTGAGATGTCGGACTGCACTCAGATGACATCCAAGGGCAGTCAGATGTTTCACATTCACCTATAGACTTGAATGGGTGCGCATGATGCAAATGCCACTCGTAGCAGTCTGCAATTTTTCTCTCATGCTGAGTCAACATGAGAAAAAAATAGCAGATATGAACTGCCTCATAAAATAGCATTGGTCTGAGAGCTATCCAATAACACTTGTACGCTCATGTGAGCAAGTCAGATTATTATGAGTCACTCTCCTTGTGATATTGCAGAATTTCTATATAAAAAGATACATATGCTTGTTTTTCTCAATATCTGACATGAAATCAGAATAAACTTTTCCCGTTTTAGGTCAATTAGGATTACCATAATTATTAATATTTGCCAAATGCCAGAATAATGAGAGATAATGTTTTAAAGCATTTTTATTACTTACTGCCAAGTCAAAAGTTTACATACATTTCATTAGTATTTGGTACCATTGCTCTTAAACGGAATGACTTGGGTCAAATGTTTGGGATATCCTTCCACAAGCTTCTCACAATAGTTGGTTGGAATTTGGGCCCATTCCTCCAGACAAAACTGGTGTAACTGATCCAGGTTTGTAGGGCGCCTTTCTCGCACCTGCCTTTTCAGCTGTGCCCATAAATATTCAATAGGATTGAGATCAGGGCTTTGTGATGGCCACTCCAAAACATTGACTTTGTTATCCAAAAGCCACTTTGTTACCATTTTAGCAGTATGCTTCAGGTCATTGTCCATTTAGAAGACCCATTTCCGCCCAAGCTTTAACTTCTTAGCTGATGTCTTGAGATGTTGCTGCAGTGTTGCCACATAATCTTCTTTTATCATGATGCCATCTATTTTGTGAAGAGCACCAGTCCCTCCTGCAGCAAAACAACCCCACAACATGATGCTACCACCCCCGTGTTTCACAGTTGGAGATGGTGTTCTTAGGCTTCCAAGCTTCTCGCTTTGTCCTCCAAACGTAACGATGGCCATTATCCCCAAAAAGTTCAATTTTAGTTTCATCAGACCACTTTTCTCCAAAAATTAAGGTAATTTGCAAACATTAATCCGGCTTTTTATGTTTCTTTTGGAGTAATGGCTTCTTACTGGCAGAGTGGCCTTTCAGCTCATGTTGTTACAGTACTCCTTTCACTGTGGATATTGACACAATCTTACCAGCCTCCACCATCATCTTCATAAGGTCTTTTACTTTTGTCCTTTGGTTGTTATGCACATGTCCAACCAAAGCACGTTCATCTCTGGGACACAGAACCCATCTCCTTCCTGAGCAATATGATGGCTGGACATTCCCATCTTGTTTGTACTTGTGTATAATTGTGTGTACAGATGAACAAGGCACCTTCAGGTAACTTGAAATTGTACCCAAGGATTAGCCAGACATGTGTAAGTCCATAATTCTCTTACTGATATCTTGGCTGATTTCTTGAGACTTTCCCAAGATGCTACACAAAGAAGCAGGGTCTTTTAGGTGTTCATTAAAGGGACACTGTCACCTGAATTTGGAGGGAACAATCTTCAGCCATGGAGGCGGGGTTTTTGGGTGTTTGATTCACCCTTTCCTTACCCGCTGGCTGCATGCTGGCTGCAATATTGGATTGAAGTTCATTCTCTGTCCTCCGTAGTACATGCCTGCACTAGGTGCAATCTTGCCTTGCGCAGGCGTGTACTATGGAGGACAGAGAATGAACTTCAATCCAATATTGCAGCCAGCATGCAGCCAGCGGGTAAGGAAAGGGTGAATCAAACACCCAAAAACCCCGCCACCATGGCTGAAGATTGTTCCCTCCAAATTCAGGTGACAGTGTCCCTTTAAAATACATGCATAGGTATGTCTCTAATTAACTCAGATGTTGCAAAAAAAAAAAAACTATCAGAAGCTTCCAAACACATGACATCATGATATGGGCAGTCCAGAATTGTTTAAAGTCATAGTAATCTTAGTGTATGTAAACTTTTGACTTTGCAGTAAGTAATAAAAATGCCTTAAACATTCTCTATGTCTCATTATTCTGGCATTTAGCAAATATTATTAATTATGGTAATCCTAATTGACCTAAAATGGGAAAGGTTCATTCTGATTTCATGTCAGATATTGAGAAAAACATGCATATGTGTCTTTTTATATAGTGTACTAGCTGTACTACTCAGCTTCGCCCGGGTTAATAACTGCTGTTAGCAAAATAGAATGTGTTAACAAAAATGTATTCTGCACACAAAAACCAGATAGAAATGTAATTATTAAAAGGCAAAAACTAAGCTAATAGAAGTATTTCACAACATATATTTCAACACCAGAGATATTCCACACAGATTTAACTAAATTGGCCAAGTAATGTGAAGTAATCTTCTACTACTTATTCGAGAGCCTTTTGATAAACGACATTCTTAAGGTACCTTCACACATAACGATATTGTTAACGATATCGTTGCTTTTTGTGACGTAGCAACGATATCGTTAAGGAAATCGTTATGTTTGACAGCGACCAACGATCAGGCCCCTGCTGGGAGATCGTTGGTCGCTGAACAAAGTCCAGAACTTTATTTCGTCGCTGGATCTCCCGTGGACATCGCTGGATCGGCGTGTGTGACACCGATCCAGCGATATCTTCACTGGTAACCAGGGTAAACATCGGGTAACTAAGCGCAGGGCCGCGCTTAGTAACCTGATATTTACCCTGGTTACCATTGTAAAAGTAAAAAAAAAAAAAACACTACATACTTACCTACCGCTGTCTGTCCCCGGCGCTGTGCTCTGCACTCCTCCTGTACTGGCTGTGAGCGCCAGGCAGCCGGAAAGCAGAGCGGTGACGTCACCGCTCTGCTTTCCGGCTGCTGTGCTCACAGCCAGTACAGGAGGAGTGCAGAGGAGCTGAGCGCCGGGGACAGACAGCGGTAGGTAAGTATGTAGTGTTTGGGTTTTTTTACTTTTACGCTGGTAACCAGGGTAAACATCGGGTTACTAAGCGCGGCCCTGCGCTTAGTTACCCGATGTTTACCCTGGTTACCGGGGACTTCGGTATCGTTGGTCGCTGGAGAGCTGTCTGTGTGACAGCTCTCCAGCGACCAAACAGCGACGCTGCAGCGATCCGGATCGTTGTCGGTATCGCTGCAGCGTCACTTAATGTGAAGGGGCCTTTAGTTTTTCCTTCAGGTGCAAAGACTAACAGATTTTTGGCTGTTCCGACTCTTGAACAGGCCACATAAAGTTGACCATGAGAAAAGCATGGAGATTGTAAATCAATCCAATTATTTTCAAGGATGTCCCTGAGCCTTGTTGATGGACATAGCAAGTGCCAGTCAAAAAGGAAACAGGAGGCGTTTAAAATCAAAAGGCAAATCAGATGGAACTAGAGGAATTGTTGGAATGAAAACATCTTCTCCTGTGGCTCATCCTGTCAAAATGGTTGCCTCAATTACATATGGATACAGGTTCTTAATCAAGAGTCTTGTTCCATTACACAGCTTTGGTGGATCCAAATTTCTCAAGAGCAGAATAGGTGCTCCAGGTTTTAGAAAGAGGTTGTGAGGAGGACGTCCTTGTGGCTCCAAGGAATTGAGGAACTCAGTTGGATAAAATAATGCTTGAGCAGGGTCTATTACTGTATCCACTGACTTGAAGGTTGTGCACACACCTGGAAGGAGATCTAGAATTTGAAGATTGATCTTGTTGACAATGTCATTTTTGGGAGCTAGAATAGCCCTTTCACACAGCCAGCCAGAATTTTTGAAGTGGAGTTGAATGTTTGGAAAAACCTTTGCTGTCAACTCCTCAATGGAAGTCAGAATGCAACAAAAGTTGCTTGGGTAGGTGATCTGTCCAGTGGTTTAGTTTACTGGTGCCTTGCCATCTCCAATAGTCAACAGCTAGCTCAAAAACAGTCCAGCAGAAACATCGCCTGTCATGTAGACCCTCATGATTGTGTTCAGTGACATTTTCTTTACTTTTCTCCAAATGTACGATGCTTTGAGACAGGCATTGAGTTCGTCTGCAGGGGTTAATCTTGGAATAACAGGTAGTGTTTGGCGGAAGTCACCTGCCAAAACAACAACTACTCCTCCCATGATATATTTGTTTCTACGCAGGTCTTGCAGCAGTCTGTCCACTGATTCCAGAGCCCTTTTGTGTGACATGGTGCATTCATCCCAAATGATGGCACTGCATTTTTTAAGCAATTTGGCCAGTCCTGATCCCTTGGCAATATTACACACGGGGCTGTCACTATGAGACAGGTTAAAGGGAACCTGTCACCCCGTTTTTTCAGATTGAGATAAAAATACTGTTAAATAGGGCCTGCGCTGTGCGTTACAATAGTGTATGTAGTGTACCCTGATTCCCCACCTATGCTGCGAAATACATTACCAAAGTCACCGTTTTCGCCTGTCAATCAGGCAGGTCAGGTCAGGTGGGCGTGGTGACATCGCTGTTTCTTCCCCAGCTTTCCGTTGGTGGCGTAGTGGTGTGCGCATGTCCAAGTGCCGAATCCACTGCACGCAGGTGAAGAAAAAGCGCGCGATCTGCGCTATTACCCTTGTCATCGGTGGGGGCGGCCATCTTCCTGAGGCCGCACGTGCGCAGATGGAGTGCTCTGCTGCACGGGGCTTCAGGAAAATGGCCGAGGGATGCCGTGCGTGCGCAGATGGAGATCGCGGCGGCCATTTTCCCGAAGCCGAGTTTGCATCTCGGCTTCAGGAAAATGGCCGCCGCGCTCTCCATCTGCACACGCGCGGCATCCTGCGGCCATTTTCCTGAAGCCCCGTGCAGCAGTGCACTCCATCTGCGCACGCGCGGCCTCAGGAAGATGGCCGCCCCCACCGATGACAAGGGTAATAGCGCAGATCGCGCGCTTTTTCTTCACCTGCGCGCAGTGGATTCGGCACTTGGACATGCGCACACCACTACGCCACCAACGGAAAGCTGGGGAAGAAACAGCGATGTCACCACGCCCAACTGACCTGACCAGCCTGATTGACAGGCGAAAACGGCGACTTTGGTAATGTATTTCGCAGCATAGGTGGGGAATCAGGGTACACTACATACACTATTGTAACGCACAGCTCAGGCCCTATTTAACAGTATTTTTATCTCAATCTGAAAAAACGGGGTGACAGGTTCCCTTTAAGTGGTAGTTTGAATGTCGAATGTGCTGTCTTGCCACCTTTTAAAAGCGTAGCTGCAATTCCAGAAGATGCCACTGCAAGTGCAATCTTTTTTTTGTTGTCGAAATTTTGCAAGGAGCAAGTTGATTACAAATGTCTTTCCTGTTCCACCTGGAGCATCAAGGAAGACAATCCCACCTTTGTTGGTTTCACTGAAACTTAAAATGTAGTTATAGGCGTCCCTTTGATCTGGTACCAATATTGACTCGTTCTGAGACACAAATGCTGTCAGTTCATCAATATTGTAGTTTGTTTCTATGAAAATCTCCCTACACGTTTGGATGCCTTCAGGATTTATTATTGGAGCAGGCAAACCAAGCAACTGTAAGGCTTTTCCTGACACTGCTATGCACTAATCTTCAAGCATTAAAGTTTCATTGAACATTTCCTCAGTGAAGTTGATGAGTTGCTGAGGATTTTCCCTTCTAATCTGCATGAGGATGTCCTCACTGAGATCAGTTTTGTGCTTTGTCCAAATCTCAAGAGCATTTGAAATGCTATAGGTTGTTAGAATAATAGCAAAGAGGTGTCTTAGTTGCTTTGGGGTATATGTGGCTGCTGCTTGACTGAGGGTCATGTCCTAGGGTCCATCATTTTCCAGAAGTCCTTTTCTTTGGCAAGCTTCCCTGAATGTTTCACACACATGGCCTCCGACGGTCTTCAGGTCAGAAAATGATGTAGGGCCTTTGACAACATGAAGTAACCTGCGCAGGTAGAAGCACTCTGCATTTGACAGATGAACAGTGTAGACGCGACCAAGCGTACCAGTTGCTTTTACCCCTGGATAGCCTTCAATATCAAGCCCCCTTTTCCTCCATTCCAGTGTTTTTCAGGAAGCATTCCAAGTGTAGTACTTTGGTAAATCACAGTAGAGAACTGTTTTTGCAAAAGGGTCTTGTTGACAGCTCAAAAAATGCCAAGAGGGTGGTCTTAGGTGGTGTTAGGAGCTGCTGCTGCAAGTTTGCTGGGTTAAAGTAAATTCTCTGTCCATTTTCCAAGTGCACACTCGGATGTACAACTGGTGGGTAGCGCTCATGAATGGAGAATGCTAGTATTCTCCAAACAGCTTCATTGCTGCTTATGTACCTGCCCATCTGGAATGCCTCCACTTCATCAATAATAGGTCAATTTTTCTGGAGTTCAAAACTGCTTGATCACTTCCTTTGTGGACAAATTTGCAGATATACTTGATTGATTTCACAGAGTGGCATGATTCGACATTTATGTGGGCCTGGAAGATTTTTGAGAGCAAAGGGTTGTAAGGCACTACCCACCTGTTGTCAATTTCTATCTCTTGGAGTGATGATCCAACACACATTTTGAGCTTTTCTGTGAAACCACCATCCCCTGGCTTTTTTCTTCGGTAGACTGGATATCCATCTTGTCCTGTTTGGGTTTCTTGGACCAGGGATCGTGGGTAATGCTTTGAACACCTGCCATCAATCATACAGGGATAATTTTTGTTGAGACTCCCACACGGACCATGGATCATGTTTTTTGTGATGGTGTCAAACAGCAATGGGTCAATCTGAAGGTCTGGCAATTCGGCACTGATGATATTGTCAATTTCTGTATGTGTTTTTTTTTTTGCATCAGCCAGATCAAGAGGTGGGCGTGAGGAAGGCCTCTTTTTTACCATTCAACTGAATACATCCAGCACTGCGTCTCACCATAAATGTGATTTTGTGATGAGATTAGTCATTTTTGAAAGTTTCTGTTTGAACACCCGAGCAACAAGGTCATGGCGATTCAGAGTTTTTTGGCCCGGCAACAGTTGCCCTCCAATTTCCTCTCAGGCAGGATTGCAAGTAAAGGTGATGAAAATATCTGGACGGCCATACTTTCTCACATAAGTCATTGCATCCTGTGTGTATTCATGCATGTGTCGTGTGTTTCCAGTGACAGTTGATGGAACATAGTAACATAGTTAGTAAGGCCGAAAAAAGACATTTGTCCATCCAGTTCAGCCTATATTCCATCATAATAAATCCCCAGATCTACGTCCTTCTACAGAACCTAATAATTGTATGATACAATATTGTTCTGCTCCAGGAAGACATCCAGGCCTCTCTTGAACCCCTCGACTGAGTTCGCCATCACCACCTCCTCAGGCAAGCAATTCCAGATTCTCACTGCCCTAACAGTAAAGAATCCTCTTCTATGTTGGTGGAAAAACCTTCTCTCCTCCAGACGCAAAGAATGCCCCCTTGTGCCCGTCACCGTCCTTGGTATAAACAGATCCTCAGCGAGATATTTGTATTGTCCCCTTATATACTTATACATGGTTATTAGATCGCCCCTCAGTCGTCTTTTTTCTAGACTAAATAATCCTAATTTCGCTAATCTATCTGGGTATTGTAGTTCTCCCATCCCCTTTATTAATTTTGTTGCCCTCCTTTGTACTCTCTCTAGTTCCATTAGATCCTTCCTGAGCACCGGTGCCCAAAACTGGACACAGTACTCCATGGAAGAATAACCATTTTCCCCAACTCTTTTGGATCAGCATTATTTGAAACAGCATCTCTAAGGTGAATATATTCATCTGAGCTTCTTTTGATTTAGTCGGATATATAAAAGACGTTCACTCTCAATCTTTGCATACATGTCAACTAGGGTTGAGCGACTTTTAGTTTTTTAGGGTCGAGTCGGGTTTCACGAAACCCGACTTTCTCAAAAGTCGGGTCGAGTGAAATCGGCCGATTCTATTGAAAAGTCGGGGTCGGGGATCGGCCGAAACTCGAAACCCAATGAAAGTCTATGGGTTTTGTTTTTTTTTTTACCTTTCCTTCAGGGCGATATAGCAGGAAAGTCGGTAATTCAATTACCGGCTTTTCATTTCTCCTGCCCCCTGCTGGATGTTTCTGGAGCGTGGGAAAAGTTCCCAGGCTCGAGGTCATATGAGGACATCCAGCAGGGGGCGCATCACCGCGAATGAAGGTAACTACAGGTCATTGACCTACATTACCTTCATTCCCCGCTGCATTTGCAGAGCTCCTGGCTGTAAAATATTTTAACCCCTTCAGATGGATTTACAATGTGGGACGTTACAGATCTATGGCAGGTATGTATATTGTTGGTTTATTATTTTTTATTTGTTACAGAGCGAGGGTCTTCAGGTGGATTGAGTGTACAATAAAATATTAAAACAACCTGTGGCTTTATTTCATTAAAATACTTTTTAATAATGTGTGTTTTTTTTAACCATTTAATGCAATTGGATTAATAATGCATAGGTGTCAGAATTGACACCTCTCCATTATTAATCTGGCTTAATGTCACCTTACAATAGCAAGGTGACATTAACCCTTCATTACCCCATATCCCACCGCTACACGGGAGTGGGAAGAGAGTGGCCAAGTGCCAGAATAGGCGCACCTTCCAGATGTGCCTTTTTTGGGGTGGCTGGGGGCAGATGTTTTTAGACAGGGGGGGGCAAAAACCGTGGACCCTCTCTAGGCTATTAATATCTGCCCTCAGTCACTGGCTTTACTACTCTGGCAGAGAAAATTGCACGGGAGCCCACGCCAATTTTTTCAGCGATTTAACCCTTACATTGCTGAAAGCTATTAAATTTAAGGGTTAAAGGCAATTTAAAGGTGTTGTGTGTGAGTTGCGAGAGGCGACATGCATGTAGCGACTTTTGTGAGATGAGTTGTGTGGCGACATGCGTGTAGCAACTTTTTGTGTGTCGAGTTGCATGTGACAGGTTAGTGCAGCAAGTTGTGTGCAGCAAGTTTTGCGCATGGCGAGTTTTATGTGTGGTGCGTTTTGAGTATGTGCAAATTGTGTTTGAGGCAACTTTTGCATGTGTTGCAACTTTTGTGCATGTGGCAATTTTTCTGCGTGTGCAAGTTTTACGTGTGGCGAGTTTTCCATGAGGTGAGTTTTGCACGTGTGGCGAGTTTTGCGTGAGCCTAGTTTTGCATGTGGCGAATTTTGCGCGTGGCGAGTTTTCAGTGGTGACTTTTGTGTTTCGACTTTTATGTGGCGAGGTTGGTGTATGTGTGGTGAAATTTTTGCTGAGGGTGGTATATGTGTTCAAGCACGTGGTAGTGTGTGGCGCATTTTGTGTGTGTGTTCATATCCCCGTGTGTGGTGAGTATCCCATGTCGGGGCCCCACCTTAGCAACTGTATGGTATATACTCTTGGTGCCATCGATCTCATTCTTTAAGTCCCCCTTATTCACATCTGGCAGCTGTCAATTTTGCCTCCAACACTTTTCCTTTCACTTTTTCCTTATTATGTAGATAAGGGCAAAATTGTTTGGTGAATTGGAACACGCGGGGTTAAAATTTCGCCTCACTACATAGCCTATGACGCTCTCGGGGTCCAGACGTGTGACTGTAAAATTTTGTGGCTGTAGCTGCGACGGTGCAAATGCCGATCCCGGACATACACACACACATACACACACACATACACACACACACATTCAGCTTTATATATTAGATGTAAACTTCTGGTTTCAACTGTATGTATTAAAGACAGCAATTACATTAGAATCAACATCTTTTGCACTGGTTCCTATTGGTGGATAATAAATTGAATCTATGCAATTCTAGTCATTCTAGCTTACATTCAGTTATGTTCCTCCCCCTCTTTTTTAGGTTCTGTATCCCCATTCACATCATCTAAATGTTTTATGAATGATTGTCTACTAAACGGTTGTGTGTTATTACTCTGTACATGTAGGTGGCCACACAGCAGATTTGAAAGCAAATGCAATAGGAATCCACTGCTGATGTTGGAACCAATTTCACCTCTGGGTTTTTCCTAATGTTGCATAAATGATCAGCGTAAAATATTAGTATATGATGTATGAACATTTAATAGAAAGATCAATAAAAAACCTCAACTTTTTTATTGCTTAGGGTGGAATATTAAGACTATACTCAGAACAGAAATTTTAGCGCTTGAACATACGAGTCTGTATTGAGTCAGTGTACTATTCGTGTACACGACGGATCACACAAGGACAACATATGGGCTAGTTGTAACCAATATGATGAACGTTTTTTCATGTAGACCAAAAAAATCACAGCATGTACTATTCTGGTCTATTGTGTTGGCAAGAATAGTGTATGCAATAGGTGGTAGTATGCAATACTATAGTGTGTGCACTGTGCATGTATGGATGAGCACACAACTGCACACGGAACCAGACTGTATTATGTGGATGTGACTGCACTATATTTTTTATACCAATGCCTGCACCAGAATTTATTATGCTGACAGTTAAATTCTTACATTTCAAGAGAATGGGGGTCTGCAGACCTATCTACCAAATTCTTCATAAACTTTAGTGCAAAAGTGGCTGCTATAGACTGTGGAATAGGAATTATCCTTAAGTTTAGTGTTACCATTGGGTATGCTTTATTCTTACAACAAAAAAATACATTTGCTATAAAGGAGATGTCATGCTTATCCTTGGAAATGAAAGGCAGGCTGTAGTTTTATCTTTTGTCTATGGACTTCTGCAAAATGGAGTTGCTGTGATAAGAAATAACTACATGCAGATATCGTAAAGTTTCAACCATTCTTCTGTGCCCTTGAATATATACTGTCTTAACTGTACTGCCAGCTACCCAGAGCATAAATAATGGGGGTGAAGCAACAGTCTTAATTAGCATTTTTTGGTCATTTACACATTATTTTATCTTTTATTACAGTATAGCGTAATTATTGTTATTTGTTTATATAATAATGTAATTGATGCTTTGCTATGTGTTCTGTGTTAGTGTGTTAGGTGCATACAGTATGGATGTTGTCGCTAGCTGCTCATTCAGTGTGAACATTGACTCGCTGAACAAACCTAATGACCCTTTCGTAACCCAGACCAAGAAAATGCTGAAACTTGGATTATTCAGTCCGGTTCTCATACTTGTGGGTAAGGCTTTCTCCTGAGCTCTTCATTTTTAGCTACGCTTTTGAAACAAATTGCAAAGCAGTACATATTTAATTCTATTTTACTTATGCTCCATAATCCATGAGTATAATAAGTATAAGGTTCCATCCATTCTCCCATTGATGCGGTGAAGTAGTCCTGTGCCCTTAGCAGAGAAACACCCCAGAACATAATGTTTCCACCTCCATGCTTGACAGTAGGGATGGTGTTCTTTGGGTCATAGGCAGCATTTATCTTCCTCCAAACATGGCGAGTTGAGTTAATACCAAAGACCTCAATTTTTGTCTCATCTGACAATCCACTCAATCTCCACTTCCACCCCTCTAACCCACCACCCACTCTTGGAAAAACTCAACTTCTGCACCATGTCCTCACCAATCACGCATTAACAGTTCCCATCAAACCATATCACATACATAGCCATCAGCTTTTGTTTTGGCCAAAAGATTTTTTAAGTCTGCCACCATGGCAAGGTAGACTCTTTTGGCAGGGCCCTACTCTAACCTATTAAATATTTCTTAAAATACCCAAAACTCTTTTTTAGGTATATTCTCATTTATTTTTCTTTTAGGGAATGTGTCGTATACATTTTTTAAAATGAACAATAATACCGCATATAAGGGACAAATTCCATCACACCATGTATGGTCCACATATTACCACCCCCTAGTGACTGAATAATGCCATGTATAAGGGACAAATACTGCTATACCATGACCAAACTACATATTATCACCACATAATGATCGAATACTACAATACTGATCCAGGGTCGGACTGGCCTGGCGGGGTATCAGGGAAATCCCCGGTGGGCCCTTGTCTCTGGGGGTAGGAAAGGAGGAGATGAAAAAAAAGAAACAAGAAGAAAAAAAAAGTCTGCGGTTTTTAGGGGCACGGGCCCTTTAAAAGCGCAGATAGAGAAAGTGTGGGGCGCGCACATGCAGCGTTCATTACCTGAACCGCTGTGACACGCGTCCTGATAGTAGCTGTCAATTGTGCGCCCATTGGCGTATGACGTCAGTGACATGCGACTCATGCAACGGGCGTACATCAACCGCCGGCCTCTGCTAGGTTGGCAGCCATTTTACTATGTGCGCCAACCTGCAGAGAGGAGGAGGAGAACGCCACCGCCAGGAGCGCAGGAAGGTAAGAGAAAACTTCTGTCTCTCTGTCTGTCTATGTCACTCTGTCTGTCTGTGTCAATCTGTCTGTCTCTCTGTCTTTCTCGCTGTCGGTCTCTCTCTGACTGTCTCTCTCTCTGTCTCTCTATGAGGCCAGGATAAGGGGCCAGGATGAATACATGGGAGTGGGGAGCAGGAAAAAAGTACCAGGATGGATATAAGGGGGGGGGGGGGGAGGGGGGGTTAGGTGCAGGACGGATACAGTATATGGGGGGTTGGAAATAAGGACCAGGATGGATATAAGGGGGGTGGCAGGACAAAGGGCTAGGATGGATACATGTGAGGGGCCAGGATGGATACATATGGGAACACCAGGATATATATGGGGGAGGGGCAGGACAAAGGAGCAGGATTCATATATATGGGGGGCCAGGATTCAGATATATGGGGGGCCAGGATGGATATATGGTAGAGCGAGGATGCATATACAGTATATGGGGGCTCAGGATCCATATATGGGGGGCCATGGTGGATTTATGGGGGGGCAGGACAAGAGAACAGGATGCATATATATGGAGGGCCAGAATGGATATATATGGGGGCCAGGAGGGATATATGGGGGGCAAGACAAGGATGGATATATGGTTGAGCCAAGATGCATATATATTGGGTGCAGGATGGATTTATGGGGGGCAAAACAAGGGACCAGGATGCATATTTATAGGGGTCCAGGATGCATACATATGGGGAGCCAGGATGAATATACATTGGGCAGCCAGGATGGATATATATTGGGGAGCCATGATGAAAATATATTGGGGAGCCTGGATGGGTATATATGGGGGGCCAGGATGCATACATAGGGGTCCAGAAGGAATATATATGGGGCATCAGAATGGATATATATGGGGCTCCGGGATGCATATATATGGAGGGTTCAGGATGCATACATATGGGGAGCCAGGATGGATATATATTGGGGAGCCAGGATGGATATATATGGGGGACCAGTCTGCATATATATATATAGCCAGGATGGATATATTGGGAATCCAGGATGGGTATACAGTTAGGTCCATATATATTTGGACAGAGACAACATTTTTCTAATTTTGGTTATGGACATTACCACAGTGAATTTTAAACAAAACAATTCAGATGCAGTTGAAGTTCAGACTTTCAGCTTTTATTTGAGGGTATCCACATTAAAATTGGATGAAGAGTTTAGGAGTTTCAGCTCCTCAACATGTGCCACCCTGTTTTTAAAGGGACCAAAAGTAATTGGACAGATTCAATAATTTTAAATAAAATATTAATTTATAGTACTTGGTTGAAAACCCTTTGTTGGCAATGACTGCCTGAAGTCTTGAACTCATGGACATCACCAGACACTGTGTTTCCTCCATTTTGATGCTCTGCCAGGCCTTCATTGCGGTGGTTTTCAGTTGCTGCTTGTTTGTGGGCCTTTCTGACTGAAGTTTCGTCTTTAACAAGTGAAATGCATGCTCAATTGGGTTGAGATCAGGTGACTGACTTGGCCATTCAAGAATATTCCATTTCTTTGCTTTAATAAACTCCTGGGTTGCTTTGGCTTTATATTTTGGGTCATTGTCCATCTGTAGTATGAAACGAGGACCAATCAGTTTGGCTGCATTTGGCTGGATCTGAGTTCACAGTATATCTCTGAATACCTCAGAATTCATTCGGCTGCTTCTGTCCTGTGTCACATCATCAATAAACACTAGTGACCCAGTGCCACTGGCAGCCATGCATGCCCAAGCCATCACACTGCCTCCGCCGTGCTTTACAGATGATGTGGTATGCTTCGGATTATGAGCTGTACCATGCCTTCCCCATACTTTTCTCTTTCCATCATTCTGTCAGAGGTTGATCTTGGTTTAATCTGTCCAAAGAATGTTATTCCAGAACTGTGCTGGCTTTTTTAGATGTTTTTTAGCAAAGTCCAGTCTAGCCTTTTTATTCTTGATGCTTATGAGTGGCTTGCACCGTGCAGTGAACTGTAGATTTTGCCACTCCTAATATTGTAGCAATTTCTTGGATGGGTTTTTTCTGTTTTCGCAGCTTAAGGATGGCTTGTTTCACCTGCATGGAGAGCTCCTTTGACCGCATGTTTGCTTCACAGCAAAACCTTCCAAATGCAAGCACCACACCTCAAATCAACTCCAGGCCTTTTATTTGCTCAATTGAGAATGACATAACGAAGGGATTGCCCACACCTGTCCATGAAATAGACTTGGAGTCAATTGTCCAATTACTTTTGGTCCCTTTAAAAACAGGGTGGCACATGTTAAGGAGCTGAAACTCCTAAACCCTTAATCCAATTTTAATGTGGATACCCTCAAATGAAAGCTGAAAGTCTGAACTTCAACTGCATCTGAATTGTTTGTTTAAAATTCACTGTGGTAATGTCTAAAACCAAAATTAGAAAAATGTTGTCTCTGTCCAAATATATATGGACCTAACTGTATATGGGGGGCCAGGATAGTTATATATGGGGGAGCCAGGATAGCGATATATGGGGGGCCAGGATGGCTATATGGGGGAGCCAGGATACATATATAAGTGGGATCAGGATGGATATATGGGGGGAGCCAGGATGGATTAATTGGGGGGAGGCCTGGACAATAGACCAGGATAGATATATGGCGGGGCAGAACAAAGGACCATGATGCATATTTATGGGGGTCCAGGATGCATACATATGGGGAGCCAGGATGGATATATATTGGGGAGCCAAGATGGATATATATTGGGCAGCCAGGATGAGTATATATGGGGGGCCAGGATGCATGTATATGGGGGCCAGAAAGCATATATATGGGGGGCCAGAGTGCATATATATGGGGCGCCAAGATGCATATATATGGAAGGTGCAGGATGCATACATATGGGGAGCCAGGATGGATATATATTGGGGAGCCAGAATGGATATATATTGGGGAGCCAGGATGGATATATATTGGTGACCAGGATGCATATATATATATATATATATATATATATATATATATATATATATACAGTGGGGCAAAAAAGTATTTAGTCAGTCAGCAATAGTGCAAGTTCCACCACTTAAAAAGATGAGAGGCGTCTGTAATTTACATCATAGGTAGACCTCAACTATGGGAGACAAACTGAGAAAAAAAAATCCAGAAAATCACATTGTCTGTTTTTTTAACATTTTATTTGCATATTATGGTGGAAAATAAGTACTTGGTCAGAAACAAAATTTCATCTCAATACTTTGTAACATATCCTTTGTTGGCAATGACAGAGGTCAAACGTTTTCTGTAAGTCTTCACAAGGTTGCCACACACTGTTGTTGGTATGTTGGCCCATTCCTCCATGCAGATCTCCTCTAGAGCAGTGATGTTTTTGGCTTTTCGCTTGGCAACACGGACTTTCAACTCCCTCCAAAAGTTTTCTATAGGGTTGAGATCTGGAGACTGGCTAGGCCACTCCAGGACCTTGAAATGCTTCTTACGAAGCCACTCCTTCATTGCCCTGGCGGTGTGCTTTGGATCATTGTCATGTTGAAAGACCCAGCCGCGTTTCATCTTCAATGCCCTTGCTGATGGAAGGAGGTTTGCACTCAAAATCTCACGATACATGGCCCCATTCATTCTTTCATGTACCCGGATCAGTCGTCCTGGCCCCTTTGCAGAGAAACAGCCCCAAAGCATGATGTTTCCACCACCATGCTTTACAGTAGGTATGGTGTTTGATGGATGCAACTCAGTATTCTTTTTCCTCCAAACACGACAAGTTGTGTTTCTACCAAACAGTTCCAGTTTCGTTTCATCAGACCATAGGACATTCTCCCAAAACTCCTCTGGATCATCCAAATGCTCTCTAGCAAACTTCAGACGGGCCCGGACATGTACTGGCTGAAGCAGTGGGACACGTCTGGCACTGCAGGATCTGAGTCCATAGTGGCGTAGTGTGTTACTTATGGTAGGCCTTGTTACATTGGTCCTAGCTCTCTGCAGTTCATTCAATAGGTCCCCCCGCGTGGTTCTGGGATTTTTGCTCACCGTTCTTGTGATCATTCTGACCCCACGGGGTGGGATTTTGCGTGGAGCCCCAGATCGAGGGAGATTATCAGTGGTCTTGTATGTCTTCCATTTTCTAATTATTGCTCCCACTGTTGATTTCTTCACTCCAAGCTGGTTGGCTATTGCAGATTCAGTCTTCCCAGCCTGGTGCAGGGCTACAATTTTGTTTCTGGTGTCCTTTGACAGCTCTTTGGTCTTCACCATAGTGGAGTTTGGAGTCAGACTGTTTAAGGGTGTGCACAGGTGTCTTTTTATACTGATAACAAGTTTAAACAGGTGCCATTACTACAGGTAATGAGTGGAGGAAAGAGGAGACTCTTAAAGAAGAAGTTACAGGTCTGTCAGAGCCAGAAATCTTGATTGTTTGTTTCTGACCAAATACTTATTTTCCACCATAATATGCAAATAAAATGTTAAAAAAACAGACAATGTGATTTTCTGGATTTTTTTTTTCTCAGTTTGTCTCTCATTGTTGAGGTCTACCTATGATGTAAATTACAGACGCCTCTCATCTTTTTAAGTGGTGGAACTTGCACTATTGCTGACTGACTAAATACTTTTTTGCCCCACTGTATATATATATATATATATATATATATATATATATATATATATATATATATATGGGAGCCAGGATGGATATATATTGGGGAGCCAGGATGGGTATATATGGGGGGCCAGGATAGTTCTATATGGGGGAGCTAGGGTAGCTATATATGGGGGGCCAGGATGGCAATATGGGGGAGCCAGGATACATATATAAGTGGGATCAGAATGGATATATGGGGGAGCCAGGATGGATTAATCGGAGGGGGGAGGCCTGGACAATGGACCAGGATGGATATATGGGGGCAGGACAAGGGACATATGGGGGCCAGCATGGATAGCTGGGGCAGGATGGATATCTGGGGGCCAGGCTGCACAAGGCACATAGGGTGGCAGGCTGGGCCATATTTTAAAATAAAGGGGACCAAGCTGGGTGGGATTATTAAATAAAGGGGTCCAGGATGAGGGACTTAATTACTGTTTGTGGGCCAGAATGAGAAACATGCTACATTAGTTTATGGTGACAAGTGGGGAAGATCATTTCTTTAGGGTCCAATTAGGGACATTATTACTACTGTAATAAAATTTACTTTTTAGGAAACAGTTTTTCATGGAGGGAACAAAATGGGGGTCCTGTTATGTGCAGGGCGGCACTACGTCCCCTTTTTTCTTCATCTGACATAGTGTAGAAGTCGGGGAATAAGTGGGGAAAGTGCTCTGGAAGTGATCAGCAATTGATGACTGTGTGTTATTTTTTGCAGAGATGAGTCCTGGTTGGAAGAAGTGATGGCGGTCTGTACTGGCAGAAGAAAAACAGCGAAGAAGAAGGACTTCAACTAACTAGAGACGTCACCAGTGAGTCAATGTATTACATGTACACGCACACTATACACTATATACTGTGTACTGAGTTCATGTGTATAATGTCACCTGTTGTGAATTCTGTGGCCAAGCTACCTCCTGTGGTCGTGAGTGGTACTTCGGCTGGTTCTGTCTATGAGCTTCCTTTGGTGGATGAGAGTGGTACTGCGGCTTCTGAGTTTCCTTCCTCAGGTAATGAGTAGTGTTGAGCATTCCGATACCGCAAGTATCGGGTATCGGCCGATACTTGCGGTATCGGAATTCCGATACCGAGATCCGATATTTTTGTGATATCGGGTATCGGTATCGGAAGTGTAAAATAAAGAATTAAAATAAAAAATATTGTTATATTCACCTCTCCGGCGGCCCCTGGACATCAGCGGGAGGATCCGGCGTCCGGCACGGCTTCTTTCTTCAAAATGCGCGCCTTCAGGACCTGTGGAATGACGTCCCGGCTTCTGATTGGTCGCGTGCCGCCCATGTGACCGCCACGCGACCAATCAGAAGCCGCGACGTCATTCCTCAGCTAAAGTCCTAGAATGAGCGCCTTCTAGGACCTGAGGAATGACGTCGCGGCTTCTGATTGGTCGCGTGGCGGTCACATGGGCGGCACGCGACCAATCAGAAGCCGGGACGTCATTCCACAGGTCCTGAAGGCGCGCATTTTGAAGAAAGAAGCCGTGCCGGACGCCGGATCCTCCCGCTGATGTCCAGGGGCCGCCGGAGAGGTGAATATAACAATATTTTTTATTTTAATTCTTTATTTTACACTTTAATATGGATCCCAGGGCCTGAAGGAGAGTTTCCTCTCCTTCAGACCCTGGGATCCATGAGGATACATTCCGATACTTGATGTCCCATTGACTTGTATTGGTATCGGATATCGGTATCGGCGATATCCGATATTTTTCGGGTATCGGCCGATACTATCCGATACCGATACTTTCAAGTATCGGACGGTATCGCTCAACACTAGTAATGAGGTTAAGTCGTTAGGTGCTGCTCTATTTAACTCCACCTAGTGCTTTGATCCTGGCCTCCAGTCAATGTTCTAGTATTGGTCTTGCTTCCTCCTGGATCGTTCCTGTGGCCTTTCTATCCTGCATAAGCTAAGTTTTGCTTGTGTTATTTTTGTTTGCTATTTTTTCTGTCCAGCTTGCTATATTGGTTTTTCTTGCTTGCTGGAAGCAGAGGGAGCACCTCCGTACCGTTAGTCGGTGCGGAGGGTCTTTTTGCCCCCTCTGCGTGGTTGTTTGTAGGGTTTTGTGTTGACCGCAAAGCAATCTTTCCTATCTTCGGTCTGTTCAGTAAGTTGGGCCTCACATTGCTAAATCTATTTAATCTCTGCGTTTGTATTTTCATCTCAACTCACAGTCATTATATGTGGGGGGCTGCCTTTTCCTTTGGGGTATTTTTCTGAGGCAAAGTAGGCTTATTTTTCTTTCTTAGGGCTAGCTAGTTTCTCAGGCTGTGCTCGAGGCGCATAGGTCTGGTCAGGAGCGCTCCACGGTTACCTCTAGTGTGGTTGGATAGGATTAGGGATTGCGGTCAGCAGAGTTCCCACGTTTCAGAGCTCGTCCTATGTTTTTGGTAATTGTCAGGTCACTTTGTGTGCTCTGAACTTCAAGGTCCATTGTGGTTCTGAATCACCTGTTCATTACAGTATTGGAGGCCCAAAGTACTAATGCTTCTCAATAGAGGGAAAGGAGAAGTTCTGAGACCATTTTTTTTTCTTTGCACTGTGTTCTGTCTTTCTTTTCCCCTTTACATCAGGGTGGTTCAGAACACAGGTGTGGACATGGACATTCAGGGTCTGTCCTCTTTGATGGATAATCTCACTATAAGTGTACAGAACATTCAAGACTTAGTGGTTCAGAATCCTATGTTAGAACCTAAAATTCCTATTCCTGAGTTATTTTCTGGAGAAAGAGCTAAGTTTTTGAATTTTAAAAATAATTGTAAACTATTTCTGGCTTTGAAACCCTGCTCCTCTGGTGACCCAGTTCAACAAGTTAAGATCATTATTTCTTTATTACGTGGCGACCCTCAAGACTGGGCATTTTCCCTTGCGCCAGGAGATCCTGCATTATGTAATATTGATGCGTTTTTTCTGGCACTCGGATTGCTGTACGATGAACCTAATTCAGTGGATCAGGCAGAGAAAAATTTGCTGGCTCTGTGTCAGGGTCAGGATGAGATAGAGATTTATTGTCAGAAGTTTAGAAAGTGGTCCGTGCTCACTCAATGGAATGAATGTGCGCTGGCAGCTATTTTCAGAAAGGGTCTCTCTGAAGCCCTTAAGGATGTCATGGTGGGATTTCCTATACCTGCTGGTCTGAATGAGTCTATGTCTTTGGCCATTCAGATCGGTCGACGCTTGCGTGAGCGTAAATCTGTGCACCATTTGGCGGTATTATCTGAGCATAAACCTGAGCCTATGCAGTGCGATAGGACTTTGACCAGAGCTGAAAGGCAAGAACACAGACGTCAGAATGGGCTGTGTTTCTACTGTGGTGATTCCACTCATGCTATCTCCGATTGTCCTAAGCGCACTAAGCGGTTCACTAGGTCTGCCACCATTGGTACGGTACAGTTGAAATTTCTTTTGTCCGTTACTTTGATCTGCTCTTTGTCTTCCTATTCTGTCATGGCATTTGTGGATTCAGGCGCTGCCCTGAATTTGATGGACTTGGAGTATGCTAGGCGCTGTGGGTTTGTCTTGGAGCCCTTGCAGTGTCCTATTCCATTGAGAGGAATTGATGCTACGCCTTTGGCCAAGAA
Source organism: Ranitomeya imitator (assembly GCF_032444005.1). Lineage (NCBI taxonomy): Eukaryota > Metazoa > Chordata > Amphibia > Anura > Dendrobatidae > Ranitomeya > Ranitomeya imitator. The sequence goes on along the minus strand of NC_091286.1, from coordinate 343,004,663 downwards.
TAAGCCTCAGTATTGGACCCAGTTGACCATGTGCATGGCTCCTGCGCACCAGGAGGATATTCGCTTTCTGGTGTTGCATAATCTGCATGATGTGGTCGTGTTGGGGTTGCCATGGCTACAAGTCCATAACCCAGTATTAGATTGGAAATCAATGTCTGTGTCCAGCTGGGGTTGTCAGGGGGTACATGGTGATGTTCCATTTCTGTCTATCTCATCATCCACCCCTTCTGAGGTCCCAGAGTTCTTGTCTGATTACCGGGATGTATTCGATGAGCCCAAGTCCAATGCCCTACCTCCGCATAGGGATTGTGATTGTGCTATCGATTTGATTCCTGGTAGTAAGTTTCCTAAGGGTCGACTGTTTAATTTATCTGTACCTGAGCACGCCGCTATGCGGAGTTACGTGAAGGAGTCTTTGGAGAAGGGTCATATTCGCCCGTCGTCGTCGCCATTGGGAGCGGGGTTCTTTTTTGTGGCCAAGAAGGATGGTTCGCTGAGACCTTGTATTGATTACCGCCTTCTAAATAAAATTACGGTCAAATTTCAGTACCCCTTGCCGCTGCTGTCTGATTTGTTTGCTCGGATTAAGGGGGCTAGTTGGTTCACCAAGATAGATCTTCGTGGTGCATATAATCTTGTGCGTATTAAACGGGGAGATGAATGGAAAACAGCATTTAATATGCCCGAGGGCCATTTTGAGTACCTGGTTATGCCATTCGGGCTTTCTAATGCTTCATCAGTGTTTCAGTCCTTTATGCATGACATCTTCCGAGAGTACCTGGATAAATTCCTGATTGTATACTTGGATGATATTTTGGTCTTCTCGGATGATTGGGAGTCTCATGTGAAGCAGGTCAGAATGGTGTTCCAGGTCCTGCGTGCTAATTCTTTGTTTGTGAAGGGGTCAAAGTGTCTCTTTGGTGTTCAGAAGGTTTCATTTTTGGGTTTCATTTTTTCCCCTTCTACTATCGAGATGGACCCTGTTAAAGTTCAGACCATTTATGATTGGACTCAGCCAACATCTCTGAAGACTCTGCAGAAGTTCCTGGGCTTTGCTAATTTTTATCGTCGCTTCATCAATAATTTTTCTAGTATTGCTAAACCGTTGACTGATTTAACCAAGAAGGGTGCTGATGTGGTCAATTGGTCTTCTGCTGCTGTGGAAGCTTTTCAGGAGTTGAAGCGTCGTTTTTCTTCTGCCCCTGTGTTGTGCCAACCAGATGTTTCGCTTCCGTTCCAGGTCGAGGTTGATGCTTCTGAAATTGGAGCAGGGGCTGTTTTGTCGCAGAGAAGTTCTGATTGCTCGGTGATGAAACCATGCGCCTTCTTTTCCAGGAAATTTTTGCCTGCTGAGCGAAATTATGATGTTGGCAATCGAGAGTTACTAGCCATGAAGTGAGCATTCGAGGAGTGGCGTCATTGGCTTGAAGGAGCTAAGCATCGCGTGGTGGTCTTGACTGATCACAAAAACTTGACTTATCTCGAGTCTGCCAAACGGTTGAATCCTAGACAGGCTCGTTGGTCGCTGTTTTTCTCCCGTTTTGACTTTGTGGTTTCGTACCTCCCGGGCTCTAAAAATGTGAAGGCGGATGCCCTGTCTAGGAGTTTTGTCCCCGATTCTCCGGGTTTGCCTGAGCCGGCGGGTATTCTCAAAGAGGGGGTAATTTTGTCTGCCATCTCCCCTGATTTGCGGCGGGTGCTGCAAAAATTTCAGGCTAATAGACCTGACCGTTGCCCAGCGGAGAAACTGTTTGTCCCTGATAGGTGGACGAATAAAGTTATCTCTGAGGTTCATTGTTCGGTGTTGGCTGGTCATCCTGGAATCTTTGGTACCAGAGATTTGGTGGCTAGATCCTTTTGGTGGCCGTCTCTGTCGTGGGATGTGCGTTCTTTTGTGCAGTCCTGTGGGATTTGTGCTCGGGCTAAGCCCTGCTGTTCTCGTGCCAGTGGGTTGCTTTTGCCCTTGCCGGTCCCGAAGAGGCCTTGGACACATATCTCTATGGATTTTATTTCGGATCTCCCCATCTCTCAAAGAATGTCGGTCATTTGGGTGGTTTGTGATTGCTTCTCTAAGATGGTCCATTTGGTGCCCTTGTCTAAATTGCCTTCCTCCTCTGATTTGGTGCCATTGTTTTTCCAGCATGTGGTTCGTTTACATGGCATTCCAGAGAACATCGTTTCTGACAGAGGTTCCCAGTTTGTTTCGAGGTTTTGGCGAGCCTTTTGTGCTAGGATGGGCATTGATTTGTCTTTTTCTTCGGCTTTCCATCCTCAGACAAATGGCCAGACTGAACAAACCAATCAGACCTTGGAAACATATCTGAGATGTTTTGTTTCTGTTGATCAGGATGATTGGGTGTCCTTTTTGCCTTTGGCTGAGTTCGCCCTTAATAATCGGGCCAGCTCGGCTGCTTTGGTTTCGCCGTTTTTCTGCAATTCTGGGTTCCACCCTCGTTTCTCTTCAGGGCAGGTTGAGTCTTCGGACTGTCCTGGTGTGGATACTGTGGTGGATAGGTTGCAGCAGATTTGGACTCATGTAGTGGACAATTTGACTTTGTCCCAGGAGAAGGCTCAACGTTTCGCTAACTGCAGGCGCTGTGTGGGTCCCCGACTTTGTGTTGGGGATTTGGTTTGGTTGTCATCTCGTTATATTCCTATGAAGGTTTCCTCTCCTAAATTTAAGCCTTGTTTCATTGGTCCATATAGGATTTCTGAGGTTCTTAATCCTGTGTCTTTTCGTTTGACTCTTCCAGCTTCTTTTTCCATCCATAACGTGTTCCATAGGTCATTGTTGCGGAGATACGTGGCACCTATGGTTCCATCTATTGATCCTCCTGCTCCGGTTTTGGTGGAGGGGGAGTTGGAGTATATTGTGGAGAAGATTTTGGATTCTCGTGTTTCAAGGCGGAAACTCCAGTATCTGGTTAAGATACCTGATCAGCAGAAACAAAGCATCTCAGATATGTTTCCAAGGTCTGATTGGTTCGTTCGGTCTGGCCATTAGTCTGAGGATGGAAAGCCGAGGAAAAGGATAGGTCAATGCCCATCCTACCACAAAAGGCTCGCCAAAACCTCGAAACAAACTGGGAACCTCTGTCAGAAACGATATTCTCTGGAATGCCATGTAAACGAACCACATGCTGGAAAAACAATGGCACCAAATCAGAGGAGGAAGGCAATTTAGACAAGGGTACCAAATGGACCATCTTAGAGAAGCGATCACAGACCACCCAAATGACTGACATCTTTTGAGAGACGGGAAGATCTGAAATAAAATCCATAGAGATATGTGTCCAAGGCCTCTTCGGGACCGGCAAGGGCAAAAGCAACCCACTGGCACGAGAACAGCAGGGCTTAGCCCGAGCTCAAATCCCACAGGACTGCACAAAGGCACGCACATCCCGCGACAGAGATGGCCACCAAAAGGATCTAGCCACCAACTCTCTGGTACCAAAGATTCCAGGATGACCAGCCAACACCGAAC